>NC_137812.1:39146580-39164080 GCF_963921795.1 Nannobrachium achirus | reverse complement strand
GTGTGCACGTGTGTGCGCGTGCGCGCGTGCGTGCGTGCGTGTGCACACGTGCGTGAGCTTGTGTTTGAACAGCCCATGTGCCGGGTTGCTATTGTCCTCCAATATTCGTTTGGTCTTTGACCTGCACCGCTTGGTGTAAATGTCCCGGAGGACTGGGAGGGCACCTCCTGTGAGCCGCCCTGCTGCCCTGACTACTCTCTGCAAGGCTTTCTGGGCTTGCACAGTGCAGTCACCATACCAAGTTATGATGATCCCTGTCAGGACAGTCTGGTGTAGATGTTCAGTTGTGCAAGAGAGGAGACACTCCAAATGTCCTCAGGCATCTAAGATGGTACAGCCTCTGCTGAGACTTCTTCGCCAGAGCATCTGTCTGATTGCATGACAGGTCTTTGGTCAAGTGGACACCTATAGATATTTGAAACAGGTCACCCTTTCCACCGTGGTCCCATTGATGTGAAAGGGGCGTAGCTCTTGTTGCCCTTCCTCCTGAAGTCCACTATCATCGAATTGTTTTGCCGGTACCACGGAGGAGGCTGTTATCCTGACACCAGTGAGTCAGTCTCTCCACCTCCTCCAGGTAAAGGGACTCATTCTCATATGTAATCAGGCCAATCACAGCTATGTCATCAGCAAACGATGGACTTAAATGCCTGAGTGGTTACATAGTCAGGGCAGGAATTTCATGGAGGCCATGAAGGCCATGAAGGCCATGGCTGTCGGCCCATCGTTGTCTCTCAGTTTGGCCTTGTGCCCCTCCAAAAAATGGCATGCCCTAAGGCCACAGTGGCCTTAATGCCCCAGCCCAGCTGACTGTACTACTTTCTCCTCTGTCTGTCTTGTCAATATTTAGACACCAATGTCTCTTTCTTGTCATGTAGACACCAGTGTCTTGTTGAGTCCCCATTTGTAAACCAATCCAGTATTTTGGATTTGTGCAGGGCTGAGCATGGATCAGATAAATACTTTTTTATGTATTGGTTTATTTAAAATCATCCTTAAAGTGATAGTTCACCTATTTTTGACATGAAGCTGTGTGAAATACTTGCCATTAAAATAGTGGTTACAAATGTATTAATCCATTACCAGAGTCCCGTGGTCAGAGTTCTGGTCAGTTTTAGATGAATATAAAGTAGTTCCGGTGATTTGGCAGGGGCTCAAGACCCAATCATTAAAAATAGATGAATCCACAAAACTAGCGTCATTTGTATTGTTGACCTATTTCTACCAAATAGACCAACGTTCGTTCAACTTTGACCCCTCTGTCACATGGTACTATTTTTTGTGTCCAGTATCACTACGCCGCTGCAACGTATTTCCCCAAAACAAGGTGCTTTGCAGTCAGCTGATCAGAACGAAACATCGCTCTGTATGGTAGAAATATGCCAACAATACAAATGACGCTAGTTTTGTGGATTCATCTATTTTCAATGATTGGGTCTCGCCAAATGGCCCCCACCCCATTGGAACTACTTAATATTCAGCTAAAACTGACCAGAACTCTGACCACAGGACTCTGGTAATCAATTAATACATGTTTAACCACTGTTTTAATGGCAAGTATTTCACACAGCTTTATGTCAAAAATAGGTGAACTATCACTTTAAGCCTTAAATTCAATCAATTATTTCAATGGACTAAAATCTAGTTTTATTTGATGGCCCTCCTTGGCATTTGGCCTTTGTGCCCTCAAAAAATGGACAACCGTGCCTCTAAAATTACAAAATTCCAGGCCAGAGAGTGCAGTAGAGGGCTCAGTACGCAGCCTTGTGGTGCACCTGTGTTGAGGAATGATGGATGATGAAACATGTCTTCCGGCTTTCACCGCCTGTGATCTACCTGTCAGGAAGTCATGAATCCATCAACACGGTGTATTGCTTCCAAATTGATTCCTATAAGTCCCTGAGTTTACTGATGAGCCTGGATGGAATAATCATGTTGAAAGCAGAGCTATAATCAATAAATAATAGCCTCACATACATAAGTAAGTGTCCTTCTTCTTGTCATCTATGGGTGGACAACAGTAGTGTGAAGAATATGTGCAATGGCGTCATCAGTAGATCTGTTGGGACGATAGGCCAACTGAAGGTTGTCAAATAACCCTGGCGGTAACCTTCCTCAGGGCTTGACAAAACTGAGTGCAAGCATCATAGGGAATGGGGTCACAGGTGAACTAGCATGCAAGTGCACACATAGACATCAAAGGGGGCTTGGGCCCCTGCCCTTTTCTCCGTCTGTAAAAAGTGCCTTCTCTCCCGACCATGAATGCAGTTTTTACTATGTTGAAAGAAATGCTAATGACACCTTTCCATGCCATACCTGACAGCAGCATTCAAGAGAATTGCCTTGTCCAAACTCTCCTGAACTTGAGTGCAGCATCTTATGTTGGAAGAATTGCCCTCTCTGTGTAGAAATCCATGCTGCACGCCACATTGCCTTTTTCATATAGTTTAATGTGGTATCAAGTACTGAAAATAGCCGACCTCCAAGCTCACAACTGGAGGTCTGCTATTTTCGATATTTTCACCAAAAGGCCCTTTCAATTTCAGCCCCCCTAACATTCTCTGCACGTCCCTGTGAACTAGTCTCCAAGAGGAGTGTCAAGGTGTCCTCAATCTAACCGTCACATTATTAGTGAGTAGTTACCCATGAATGACAAGTAACCAGAGAAAACAAACATATTTAAGTAGCCTAAAATGTATTGTACAAACAGGTTCATGACTTACAAAGACATTATACAACTATACACATTTGTGAAATAATCTTACAAATTCAGGAGTCACAAAACAGTAAAGTTTCAAAGCTGAACAACAATCCGGAGTTTCCAAGAGTTTGTGTAATATAATAATTGTGAATATATGATCAAACCAATATATCCGTCTGGCTCTGAGCATGACCTATACTAGTGTCTGATTCACAGTCAGTCAAAACAGTACAAACACAGCAGCACACATCCCAACTACCACCACCCACTCTCAAATATATTTACAACCCCCATCAACCAGCCACGACAGGCAGCTTATACAGAAAGACAGAGATGGAGATAGAGAGAAAAATAACTAGAAAAACAATGGGAATTGAGAAAGCAGTGGGCTGAGGAATAAGTGGTGCAAACAAGAGTAGAGTATTCTTTTTTTCCTCATGCAAGCCTCTCCCTTACTGTGTACACACACACACACACACACACACACACACGCGCGCGCACACACACACACACGCGCGCGCGCACACACGCACACACACACACACACACACACACACGCACGCACGCACACACGCACACACACACACACACACACACACACACACACACACACACACACACACACACACTCAACTCTTGTCCTGATGCATGTAAATCAACATACCATTCATTCCAAGGCACTAAACTGGCTGCATGGACTGGGCAGCACCAGAGCATGTGCACAGTGCGCGCGCGCACACACACACACACACACACACACACACACACACACACACACACACACACACACACACAGAGAGAGAGAGAGAGAGCACATGAAACATGTTTTCTTTACATTCGCAAAACGACTTTTGGACTCAGTGGACTCAGTGTGACTGGGCCTGTGGGCCATCATTGCATTTCTGTCCTAATAGCCATATTCTCTCAACACTGGAAGTTGTCAGGGCAAATTCAAAACACTGGGAGGATTAGGCCATTTGTTGGTTTAAATCTATGACAAATCCAAGTCGGCTAGTTAACAAAGAGATTTGAAAATAATGGCATGGAGTTTTACTTTAATAGACAAAATAATATGATATAAGACAAGTTCGTGTAAAACTGTATTGTTTGGCCCTGTAGGTGGGAGACGGGTCCATTACTGACATCAGATGGTCATAATTACTTTACCCACCCACTCGCCCACTCAAACTCGCTTCAAGACAACTCTCCTGGTAGCTCTGCTTGGCCGCTCCCGATCCACGTCGGAGAGAGAAAGGCCCTGGCCGTCCCGCTCCACTCCGGGTTTTCCCGGGCGCCTTCATCGGGCTACTCACAGCCTCTAGTTGGTTTTTACTCAACTCTTGTCCTGATATCACTCCGCTGGCATGGTGGAGGAGCGGGCTTGATTATTGTGATGGTGGCAGGAGGCAGCCAGTGACTATAGCGACGAGCCTACAGATCACGGAGACGTCTTCACGCCTTCCTAATCGGCTCCTGCCGCGACCGTCCACCGGACAACTCTCCAGCGCAACAGCATCTTCACCGGGATTTCTTCCGAACCAAAACCAGTGAGATGCAAGTTCACGGAGAGACTCCAGAGTCCGCTCGGTTCAGGCAGCAAAACTTTTTTTCCTCAAAGGACAACACAATAAAACGGCGATCGACCTGCTGCCGATTGAGCGTGTGCGCGTGTATGTGACTGATGATCCGCTAAACGTTTAGACCCAACAAACCCGGGGTGTTTTTGCGTGGAGTAACTGGAGTTGTTGATAGTCTGGCAGCGGGTTTATTGTTGAATACAGTAGCTGGCTATTATAGCCACGCTCGGATCGGGGTCTTTGCAGCTGCTGCTGCACTCACGTTGGGTGTATTGTGTTTTCAGGAGCGATGTGTTTTGAAACATTCTTGAATGGTTGAGCCTCTGCGTTCCATCTGGACGGAGGAGGAAAGGAGAAAAAGCGGCCACTACTACGATCTCATGTCTGCTGTCTACAACTAAACCCCTCCTGAGTGTTCCTCTTTTCTTTAGTTCATCTTCCATTGCCTGTCTAGTCTACGCTGCCCTGATTGAAGCACTTTGAAAGGGAGACCCCGAGTGGAGAGAGCGAGGGGCAGGAGGAGGGAAAAGTTCTTCCAAAATACCAGCCACTCGGCTCAATGATGGGGGACTTCGCTTCCCCCGCTGCCGGGCCCACCGGCAGTATCTGCATGAACAGCGGCGGCATCATGAACCCGGGAGGACCCGGGTCCGTGGTGGTGGTCCCCGGCGGCGGCCAAGTTCCCATCCCCGCC
Organism: Nannobrachium achirus; assembly: GCF_963921795.1. Taxonomy (NCBI): domain Eukaryota; kingdom Metazoa; phylum Chordata; class Actinopteri; order Myctophiformes; family Myctophidae; genus Nannobrachium; species Nannobrachium achirus. Next base: position 39,159,108 of record NC_137812.1, on the reverse strand, counting down.
ATCCCCAAGCACAGCACCGTGGTGGAGAGGCTCCGGCAGCGCATCGAGGGCTGCCGGCGGCACCACGTCAACTGCGAGAGCCGCTACCAGCAGGCGCAGGCCGAGCAGCTGGAGATCGAGCGCCGGGAGACGGTCAGCCTGTACCAGCGGAGCCTGGAGCAGAGGGCCAAGAAGTCGGCAAGCAACAGCAAGCAGCAGAGCAAGCAGCAGGACCCCGACTCAGCCTCCAGTGCCGAGCAGAGGAATAACACTCTCATAGCGGTAAGCAAGGGGCACAATCTGTCTCTCTCTATCGCACTATATTGCACCGCTTTACCGCACAAGTCATGTCATCAGTGTTAAAGTCTGCGAGTGTGAAAATGCACCCAAATGGTCAATTTACACATTCAGTTAAACCACTGCTTCTCAAAATGTCAAGGTCTCCCCTTAACTCTGACAGTAGGCTATACAACGGGTCCATTTGTATACTGTCATAGTTACAGAAGCCAGAGTCCCTATAATCCACTTTGAGAACCACTGAGTGAGTTAAAGTAACACTGGATGTTAATGTGTAGGTAAAAAGTCAGGCTTGCTGTCTCTCTCTGAGCCAGAGCCACTCTCTCCCTGTCTGAGCTCTAACTAGGAATTAGCAGCTTCGTTCAGTCCGCAGTGAAAAGTTGTTGGAAAGATTTCCACTGAGCACTGATTGGTGGCAACTGCTTTTGGAAACGCACTTCAGTTGTTTCTTTTTTTGGGACACATGGTGCCAGCCAGCGCGTGTGTTTACAGAGAAACAAACTTCCCCCCTTGATCTAGCTGCTACACGGCTTGGAACAAGAGCTCCTATTTATTTGTCGGAAATGGCAATCAGCCCGAAAGTTGATCATTGATCTTTGATGTGTTGTTGTTCTCGAGATTAATTAGCAGATGATGTATTGTGGATGTACTCAAACAACACCGACTCTTTGTTTTGGCTGCAAGTTGTTCTGCTGGTTGACAATCATTGCAACATTGTTTCCTCACTCCCTTTATATTATAACAACTGGAAACAAACCAACAGCCACGCGCCTTCTTGACTTCACGTTGCATCGCATCTGTTACAATGTGTCCAACAACAACACCGCTACAACATAACAGCATAAAAACCTAACAATTGAACACTCGTCGCTATTGAAGCAGGAGTTGAACAGAAAGTTTTGGGGGCGTATATTTCTGCCTGCTGGTAGGAAAAGGTTCACGGTTGGAAATTGGGGAGGTCTGTGAATTCTTCTGGCTGTCTGTGTTGGTGTTCCTTTTCCTTCGGTCGCTTGTCATCTATCTCATTGGTTCTCGAAATGGGGTCCGCGGACCCCCAGGGGTCTTTGAGGGAGTTCCAGCCAGGGGGTCCCCCGCTAAATGATAGTTGGAAACCAAATGGATCCCGTATGTAACTCAGAATGTAGCAGGCTACCGCTACACATGGAATATTGACCCGTTATACACAAATTGGGGTCTCAAATGGGGGTCCGCGGGCTAATAAGTGTCAATTTGGGGGTCCTTGACATGGAAAGGTTTGAGAACCACAGCTTTTAGAACCCGCATACTCTGCTATGTTGGTGTTTTTAGGCTACGTGACAGACTGTGTCAGTGTGTGTGTGTGTATTGAGGAGCCAGCAGGGCTCAGTCACACCTCGTCCTTACGGACAAGCCTCGGTTTCCTACGACATGCCGACAGGAATGTCGACACCGTTGTCCTCTTTTGTTGCAGTGATTAGCCAAATCTCCCCCCTCTCGTTTGGAATGCTAAACAAGAAGGGTTCTTTTTTAACGCTCTTCAATTTGTGAAGCAAGCCCAAGTCGGTCGTTCTGGTGTGCAGAGCAGGCGACTGCCACAGCTTGAGACGGAGCGCTGCTGATTGTTGTGGAGGAGGACCTCCCTCCCAGCGCTCCTTGTGGACACAGCGGCGTCAGTTCAGAAAAAGGCTAAGGTATGGCAACATGACAGACACCAGTCATGTTGCCATACCTTAGCGACAGGCACGATTACAGTACATTTTATTGTTTCCCCCCCTGTAGCCAAGGTATGGCAGCTGCCATAGCTTGCCATACCCAATTGACGCGTCTGTGTGGACATTAAACCAAACCGCCCATTAGACGGTCAACAGCAGAATGCTGGGATTACTGCTTAAAGACACAGCGACGCCTTTCTGGCACCCCTCAGCTCGCCATCATTGCTGGTAGTGCTTCACATTGCAAACACAGCATTGAATATTAATTGAATACTTTATTAGAAGTTTGCATATAGGAAAAGGACAAAAGGTACAGGACAGTCACAGTACAGTTCACTGATGATACAAGGTCAACAAAAAAGGATAAAGACCACAAGAAAGCTTTTGGGCTTGTTTAAATTGGGGTCCCTTTGTACTCAATTCATACAACATTAAATGACAGACAAATAAACACTGTACTATGCAAAAAATATCATCTGCAACCATTCCTGCCTATTTTACTATTTACTTGCACAAGTGCTACATATGGTACCAAAGCATGACATTCGAGTGAGGAGTCTCGCAGTCTCTGTCTATGTCTTTCTGCCCCCTCCTCTCCTCTCATCTCTCTCTCTGTGTCTCTCTCTGTCTCTCTCTCTCTCTCTCTCTCTCTTTCTATTTCTCTCCTCACAAGAACCCAGCTGCAGCTAGATGGCTGTATGTAGTCGCTGCAAAAGCATGCAGGCATTCTAGGAAAGCGGCTTCAATGTTGATGTGTGCATTACACATGCGTTATACGCACAGACCCGAGGGTCTTGTTCTGTAAGGGTAATATTACAAAGTGTTCTTAGAGAATGCATTTGCTGAACAGAACAGGTGTTTTTTTAAGAAGCTGCTAGATTGAAAAGGTGCACTGATTATGTTCCATGTTAAATGTTTCACTGTATGATATTGTCGTGAATGATGTCAGGATTGTTATAATAAGAAAGGTGACATTAAATCATCTCTATATCAAGATCACTGTGCAATTGACTGTTGCACTCCTTGATATTGCCTTTGATTTGATTTAATTATCCATCGTAAGGACATTTGATGTGGTTCAAAATCAGGCTGTGCAACAAATATACATGACGGGACACAAAACCTGTTAAAAATAGTTAACAGGACATCACATTCACAGCATCAGCAGAAACATAATCATCAGCAGCATTGTCCAATATCATGGGCAGCACAACGTCACTGTCGGGCTGAAACCTTGTATCTCCAAGTTTCACATGTTTTTTTTCGTAAAATAAAGCACTGCTTCATCATACAAGACTGTCGCACAAAACTAGTGAAAATAGCAGATCTACAAGCACATCGCGAGGCGTTGTGTGCTTGTAGATCTGCTATTTTCACAATTTTAAATCATTTTGTGATTTTTTAAATCACAAACGGGTTTGGACATACAAGGTTTCCACCCGACGACAAGCATCATCCCATACACTGAAAATCCTGAGTGATAATTCAACTCTGAGAGGGTACTTGGCTTTGCCATTGACAGCTAGACTAGGCATGAAGCTATTGTCTATCTTTGATGCATGTCTGGCATCTGCATGCTTATGTAGGCTACATCATAAACAGGGGGCGAGCAATGATGTCTGGTCGCTGAAGGGTGAAATAACAGCGGGGGGAAATGATGGTTTTTGACCAGTTGCTCGTCTGTGTCATTGAAAAAGATGCTATGGATAGGAGCGTTTGCTAATCATTTGAAAGGCAAACATTTGCATGAATGAAAATAATAGTATTCGTCCACCTGTTTATTTGTCACTAACCTTATGAGAAGATTAAATTATATTTGGTAGACCTGGAATTTGGCCATTCACTTGTAGGAAATCATGTCAGATTGTTGTTAACCAGTCCATGCAGCTAAAGTTTGTTAATATTGGGACTTTTGTGTCACAAAATAGTTGAAAATGATTCAGTATTCCATACCTATTTAGTGCAGCAAACATTTTCCATGCTCAGGATGTACTGTTGGACTGTGCTTGGATCTCACACAATTGCTCTCTGACACACATTTTTTAGCATTTAATTTAGCCAAACACATCCCAGATCCCTGTGCACTGGCCTAATGGTTCTCAGACACACCCCTGTCGAGGCAGGGGTAACCCTGTAATTATGGAAAGTGTGTGTGTGTGTGTGTGTGTGTGTGTGTGTGTGTGTTTGTAGGTTGACTGTTTGTGAGAGAGTCGAGGGCAACATCAGGATCCCATCCCATACTGTTTTTTTCCCACAATTTCTGTCAAGACGAGTAGTTTCACAGTTCTCAGTGTAGACGTTAGCTTGCCATGAGCTTACTGAATATACAGGAAAGAGGAGTTGGTGTTCAATGCGTGCTGAATTCTAGCTGTTATTTCCTTATAGAGCCAGACCAATATAGGGGCTGCCTATTTGACCGACACCTCAATAGTCCAACAAGTGTTGGCTTAGTGCAGGTTCGGTTTAGGGATCGTTTTTGTCAGATTAAGGCAGGGTTAAGGTCAGGTTTATGCATAGTTTTATTTTATGACGTTGGGGTTATGATGCGTGTCTTCGAACCAGTGGTACTTCGGAACAATGGACTGTCGAACTAATGCCACGGCACGACTGATTATGTCTGGCCCAATCTTTAACCACTTTCAGCCTGGCATCCTTATTTTGTGCATGTCTTTTAAGGTGTCTTTCTCCACAAAAAAGCCACACATTGGGAGCTTGTAAATCTTCAATTTTGAACACAGGTGTGCCTGTGCCTTCAGATTTGGTGCAATTTACAATTTATTTTACACATTTTGTTAGTGAGACAGGGGTTTGTGAGCACAAGGTCAGCCAGGAGTTGCACACATGGAGACAGGGGCTTTCAGACGCCATGTCCAGGAAGGACACACGTGCTGGGATTGAACCTGTGAGAGTTTCTATGCTCCCATAAGCATTCCCAAGCACTTTGTGTGTGTGTGTGTGTGTGTGTGTGTGTGTGTGTGTGTGTGTGTGTGTGTGTGTGTGTGTGTGTGTGTGTGTGTGTGTGTGTGTGTGTGTGTGTGTGTGTGTGTGTGTGTGTGTGTGTGTGTGTGTGTGTGTGTGTGTGTGTGTGTGTGTGTGCGTGCGTGTGCGTGTGCGTGCGTGCGTGCGTGCGTGCGTGCGTGCGTGCGTGCGTGCGTGCGTGCGTGCGTGCGTGCGTGCGTGCGTGCGTGCGTGCGTGCGTGCACACTGTGCGCGCATGCAAGCATGCTTCATCATGCTTCATCAACAGCGAATTCAAAGTCACTTAACCCATTAACCTTATTTCATTTATGTGTTGCATATTTATTTTCTGCCCCTGGTAGCTTGGACAAAATTGACGAATAGGCATTCCCAGCTGCACCGTCCATGCAAATGTAGCAAACAATGATCTTTCCTAATTCATTACATCCTGATCGACAACTCTTTCCACTGAGTGGGAGCTTAATATGTGGCTATTTTGCTATAGCTGACCAATAGAGAGGTAAACAGACTAAACTAAGAACATCTGATAATGTATTTGACACTAGTGTATTTATGTCACCACTGTAATATCCACTGTTTGTCATTATGGGCTTGTATGCTCCATCCACTGGATATTACAACTTCACGTCTGATCTGATTACCTCATAGGCAACAAGTTTGCAGTTAGAAGGATCAAGTATTCAATGAGGTGCTTGTTGGCTCCATTAGAACACAGTAGCTCAGGACACAGTCTGTCCTTGGCTCTTCTCTTTCCTTGGCCCTCACCAAGGAATGTCTCTCTCTCTCTCTCTCTCTTGCTCGCTCACTCACCCTCTCTCTCTCACGCACATGCACACACACTTGCACACACTTGCGCACACGCACACACACATACACATACACATACACACACACACACACACACACACACACACACACACACACACACACACACACACACTAGTGCGTGTGCACTGCAGATTGAGCACGCACATACACACTTGTCCTTCTCAGCTCTTGGCAGTAGGGGCCAAAGTGTGGGCGGCAGAATTTTCATGAATCCTCCTCCCTCCCTTCCCTTCCTCTCCTCCTTTCCTCCCTCTTTTCCCCTCCCTCTGTCCGTCTCTTCTCTGGTTTCAGCTTCAGCACAGTGCTAATGTACTGATGCTGCTGGTGGCTATGGCATTGTTAATGTCTGGGACTGTTGCCCAATCACTATATTTAAACCAGTGAGTTGGCATTGAGCTCGCGCGCACACACACACACACACACACACACACACACACACACACACACACACACACACACACACACACACACACACACACACACACACACACACACACACACAGTGACGTAGACTAGAGCCATGATATCACGCAGGCATGCTGAGTTTGACTCATTACACACTGATCTCTCTCTCTCTCTCTCTCGTTCTCTGCTGTTGTCTGTACCTTCATTCCTCTGTCAAATGCACTCAGTCTGGATGTTTTCTTTTATTGGGGCTGTGACCACATTCCCTTCCACCCACGTTTGTTCATATGTTCTACACAGGAACACGCACACTCTCAGCACAGTTCTTTTTTGAGTTCTTCTCTGGAAAGATTATGTTTTGTACCCAGACATTGCTTTTCCATAAACAGTATTCTCAATAAAAAAACGCTTTAAGAGTATTGAGAGTGACTCCAAAGTTTTTGCCAAATTCTTTGTCTGCGACACAAACAGTAAGAAATAGTATAACGTTAACGATATTTGTCATTTATGTAGCTATTGTTCTGTGCACATGAGCTTTTTGTTACAGCTATGACATACAGGCTATATTAAGACTCAGAACTAGGTATTCTCTTGAGAAGTGGGTTCATAAATTGAAGTTAATTGAATAAATTGTTGTGAAAAGTGCCTGACTTTCCTGTTCATCCCAAGCCTTTCAATTACTTTAGTTAAAGCACCAAACAGCCTAGAACAGGGATAAATGTCTCTGTTTGGACTGGAGGTAATATAATTATTCATTGCATTAGTATTATTAAAGTTGGGTAAAGAATTACTAAAGCTCTATATTCTGATAGTAATCATTTCGATACAGTGTTTGTTCAGTAACAGAGGTCTCTCAGTCTCTCCAATTCCTATTTAAACAAGAGATACATATTTCACGTGGTTGGACGTTTTTCAGCCTGTTCCAGTTGCAATTTTGTCTGCTCATTTCTTGGTGTCATCACTTCCATTGTTAATCCTGTGTCCAGTATGAGTTCAGTCTGTTTTTCTTTTTACTAAAGAGCTGGACAGACAGGGAGACCTCTGTTAGTGAACAAACTACTTCTAATTCTGATTACTATTAGAATGTAGAGCTATTTAACACTTATTTTAACAAACAAATTTCACTTACCCTACCTTTAATAAAATACAGTAGGGCTGGGCATATAGGTTTTATTTTATCCGTAGCCCGCAGGATCACTTTATGGAGTTTTTTTTCAAGGGTTCATATTTTAGATTGTAATTAGAGAAAAGACAAGATGAGTGTTAAAACGTTTTTATTTAGTTCTTTCTATCGTTTAGCGATTTTAATGACATTGATTTCAGTGGCATGTGTGCAAGTAGCTAAATATGTATTATTGGATACAATAAGCCCATTCCCAAGATGCACCACAATCTTTCATGGGCAGATGTGACTAGTAGTGTTACTGTAAATAGTAATAAATAAATTGCCGGCTTATTGCGTCTAAAAAGACACATTTAGGCACTTGCACGTATGCTCCCATGGACTGAAATCAAAGTAATTAAAATCGTAAAACGATAGAAAGAAGTAAATGAAAACGTTTTAACACTCATCTTTTCTTTTCTCTAATTACAATCTAAAATATGAGCCCTTGTTGTAAAAAAACAAAGTTGTTCTTTAGATAAAGAGGAGAGGGGTTTTAAAAGGACTGTGTAGTTGTGGAAGGTGAAGCGTTTGTACAGTGAGTTTGTTGACTTTTGTTGGGAGTATGTGGGCGGGCTGAAGCTGGCATGAACACCCTGTCATGAGTGCATGTCATGCTGCTTACCAATCATAAGACACTTTTCTAGAGTGTGTGTTTGTGCACAACCCTCAGTGTTAATTTATTCATTTGTCACTCGCATACGCGTGCGTGCGTGCGTGCGTGCGTGTGTGTGTAAAATATACATGCAATCCCTCTTGTTTTTTGGGCTGCTATTGTTGTGTGTGTGTGTGTGTGTGTGTGGTGCCCCCTGCATGTATAAGACAGCTCACTAGGACTGGGAAGTATATTGCTAACCTTTGCCTCGATTATTATTAATAATGAGTTGCTATTTTCACTATATATGTATGTATTTTAGATAATCAATCTACAAGCTCACAACACCTGTAACTTTTTGTACGTGTACACCACTTGACCAAGTATAATGCAGGGTTAAGTGGTCTAGTCAATTATTAAAAATATATTCGATTTGTTTCATGTCAATTCATTGATATATTAAAGTTAATCATATTTAATTGAAATTTGATTAATTGATTAACATACATGAGCAAGATTAAGTCGGTTATTGGTTTTAAATCGGTTTCGATATATTTTCGATGAATTGCCAAGTCCTAAGACAGATGTTCTTATAAGCAGGTCTATCTACAGTACATCCATTATTAAAGTGGTATGCTACATTCTATTTAGCAGTTATATACATGTTCTATGACAGTGGTCCTCAAAACTTGGGGTCCCCACATTATTTTGTGGCACCGAGTCACATTAAATGTAATACCTACAATTCCAAGTGCTTGTCGGGGTGGGGGTCCCCAGTTAAAATGTGTTTATTTTGGGGGTGCCTAAAAAGGTTTGAGAACACACAAGCTCTTATCAGTAGTGCTCTGTTTAACGTACATGTACACATAATGTCACCTGTGAACTTCCTCTACCCTGGGGGTGTTAAGTGCCTTGTTCAAGGGCACTTCAAGTCAGTGCTCTTTCACTTTCCCTCCTCAGATCTTCCAGCCCAGTAATTCAGACCGGTTGACCTTCTGTCTACAAGCCTGTGTCACTAACCCTCCAATCTTAAGAGAAGGATGAGATTTGTGTGCTATCTCTTATTTTACTTTATGTCGTCGTTCTTGCTCAGCTGATCCACACCCGCCGACAGCCTTCAGCATCATGTTTGGACTTTGTCTTGCGTTGGCTGCATTCTGCTTTTTGTTTAGGCTACATTTGGTTTGAGCATGATGTCATTTTAAGGTTGATATACCCAGTGGCATGATGCTAGCTTGCGAATTGTGTTGCAATTGTTCGCTGTAAAAAATGTAACCCTACGGTACCATCTTCGATTCAATACACACTTGTGAATTCTTTATTTCGGCTTTACTCTACAACAGGGGGTCCGGCACAACTAGGGGGTCCTCAGAGTTACTACAGGGGGGCCTCCAAATCTTTGTGTGATAGAAACTTTTTTCTCCTTTTTTATATTAACCACTTGAACCCTATAGTGTCTACTGTCCATATTCTGAGAACTGTAGCCGAAAATAGCAGATCTACAAGCTCACAACGCCTCACGCTCCTATTTTCGGCAAAGAGGTTTGGTGTAGAGGGGAAGAAATGAGCACACTAAGTACAGAGTGGAATGTCAAGTTTATTAAGTATTGACGGTTCAATTGGTAAAACACAAATTGACATGAATTCAAAATACGCTGATGATTGTGCTGTCAAACGATTAAACGAATCTCTGACAAGGTTGTGGTGGTCCCTGCTTCATCTCTCTCTCTCTATCTGTCTGTCTGTCTCTCTCTCTCTCGCTCTCTTTCAACTAAGGGGTCCTTGGCCTGAAAACATTGATCCCTGCTCTACATTTTGCATTACTATTTGAAATACATTTCTTACTGACGACTTCATCCATTGTCAACTGCAGCCTCGTCCTCCTGCCCCTCTTCTGTACCCACTGGTTGCTTTTACTAGATATTTATGCACCCATATATATATATATATATATATGTTTTAAATTGAATGGCAAAGTTTGTAGTTCCAAAACCCGAAACGAATTTAATTAACATTTTGCACTGTCTAGTTCTCTTTCAAAGTCCCCAAGGGTTTTATGAATGCATTTTTAAATACCTGAAATAAGATCTGTGGTTCACACAGGTTTAATAGGTTTTCAGGTTTGGTTCTATTTGTCATGCAATACGTTAGTAAATAGTAAATACCCCACAAAGCTTTGATGTGTCTACCTCTACGAGGTATGCAATGAACCGTAGGCTAACTGAACCTTTGCATCCCTATTCCCTACTAGTGAAGCAGCATCTGAATGGCAGTTTTCCTTCTGCATTATTGATGCTGGACCGGTGGGAAACTGACGATGCTCTTGCCCCTCTCAATGAGAAGAGGCCGCACGCACACACACACACACACACACACACACACACACACACACACACACACACACACACACACACACACACACACACACACACACACACACATGCACACGCGCACACACTTAAATATGGATGAAGTTGTTATCAGAGCCACCTAGCTGCAATGGGCTCCACCACTACACACACGCGCGTGTGAGAGAGTGTGCTCACGCATGAGTGTGCAGTGTGCACATGTGTGTGTGTATATGCATGCAGGTGTGTGTTATCTTCCTCTTGATTTTAATTCCTTGTGAAGTCCAGTTTATTTGTGGATTGTGTGTTTGCAGTTGAGTAGTTGTAATGGGCCACAGTGTGATACAGTACATTGGGTTGAATGTATTCTTACTCCTGTATTTAGAATGAGACCTTAACCTTAGTCACCAGTCAATTATTAGTTAATTATGGCTCATAAACATACCTGCCAGCCTTTGGAATATAACCAGGCATCATTATTTTGAAGGTTCATTTATTCCAAACCAACCAGGCAGTTTTGGAGGTAAAATATTTGTGACTTTTGGACTTCATTGATGACTCCATTGGCAGTGGACTCAAAACGATTTGTATCCTGCCAGTATTCTATCCACCAGTTTTTACCATGGAACTGCTTCTAAGATTGCATGATCCCAAAATTGAAAACAGTACAACATTAACTGAACTACAGTATTTGGATTGGGCGGCTGCTCCCCTGGGGAGGCGGGTCCACACTGCCAATAGCAGGGAAAGAACACAATTCTGTGTTTTGGTTTTGTGAACAAAGCTACAAAGTGCAACTCTCCAGCAGAGTAAATGTTGGCTCCATTTTACACTCGGCTATCATTTCCTCTCACTGTTTGTTTCTACTTGCATGCCTTCATACCCATGTTCCCCATCATCCTCATCCTCAGGCATCCCTTTCATCCTCTTAAGCCTTGCCTCTATTAATTTGTCACTCCCTTTAGTTTCATACCATGTGGTCCTTTCTCTAGATAATGCCCCTAGCATTAGTCAAGAGTAGCTGTCTTTTAGAATTGATTTCATTCTGTATTAATAATTGATAATGATGGTTGCAAAGCTGGAGAATAGATAGCAACTGGTATTTGTTTTTTGTTTTTCTCTGGTGTGCTCTGACTCTGATGTCACATGTGATGTTTTTAGGCAGCACAGATTGTATTGTTCAAGAAACAAGACTACGTATGGCCTCTAGTTAGGGGGGCTGTAAACAAGCACTAACTAAATATACAAATATATCAGTGCTGAGATTCTCAAGTATTGTGAGCCTAAATTATCACCATAGAAGTGATGTTCCAGATGTGGGTTTGTCAGCAATATTCCACTGACAATGTGCAAGTTTGACTAATGACATCCATACTATACTATTACATCTCTCTTCCCCTTTACTTGGAGAACCACGTAAACTAGATTGACCCAAAAATGCAATGTTGATATAAAATGGAATTAAAGCCAGTGTTCTTGTGGTTAGTTGTCCCCTTTCATTAGGCCCACCTTTGTAATCCTTTTTGGTGACCTTACACTGAACAATATTGTCAAAAACATTCATCTTAAGTGTATTGGGTTGTTGAGGGACAAGGACAGACGTTTACAAGCTCATCTTCACGGTATCCTAGTCTATGATGGACTTCTGACAGTTTCAGAAACTTTGCTGCATATTGGTGCTTGATGTCAATACGAGACTGTTACAACTGCTACTTAAACATAAGCATAAAGAAATGATCATGGTTTGTGTCAATAGAAACCTTATAGAAAATGTACTTATTTTACATGTTCGATGTGTTTGCCTATTTCTCAGGATGTCAATCTCTGTCTGCTAGTCGTGCAAGCTGTTTCATGAAAAATGCCATGTAGATATTTTCAGCTTCCTTTGAAGGATTGCCAAGGCATGTTGTCCTCTTCGGCCAAGTCAAGGTCTTGTCTAAATCTTCCCCCTTTGATTCTTTTTGTTTTGTTTTGTGTTCTCGAGGTAAAACATTTCCCTGCCATACGTCACCTGACGTAGGCTGTGGTCTGGTTGCACAATGTGACAGGTAGACTCAATTCAACTCATGAGACTTAACCCCCCTCGTCTGCCAAGTCAAGGCCCTGTCTAAAACTTCCCCCTTTGTTTTTGTGGTATCTTGCGGTAAAACATTTCCCTGGCATACGTCACCTGACGTAGGTGGCAGTGTCATTGCACAATGTGACAGGCAGACTCATGTGACATAACAGCGGAGCTCATCTGGG
>NC_137812.1:39104080-39144080 GCF_963921795.1 Nannobrachium achirus | reverse complement strand
CATCCATCTGAGCAGCTAATCTCCGGCACTGTTGGACTGCTCGGAGCGAAACCTTGCATGTACTCTCCCTGGAGGCCAAGTAAAAACCTCTACCCCAAATATTTCACACCCTCTTCCCCAAATATTTCACATCGGCCTGCTATAGCGCCACCAGAAGGCCGTACTTTTCAAATTATCTTTATATTGCTCCTACATACTTTCCAAGAAGATCTTTCGAAACTCCTTATGGTGGCGCTACAACAGCCCACTTAGTGTTTTGGCCTATAACTCTTGAACCGTAGGTTGTACAATCAACACATTTTTCTCCTGGATTCCTTGAATCATGACACAGCGTATAGGCACTGTTTGTGCCAGATTAAAGTTTTTGCTACTACAGATTTTGCCCAAAACTCACCCAAATCACTACATAGTATATACCTATATCTCTGGGTCATGTGATTGCTGGTCATGTCATAGATTTTTCAGATCGCATTCTAAGGGCCCTGCCTGGGTAGGCAACCAGAGTAGCACACTTTTCTAGTTTGTTCATCTTTTCTAACAGACAGGGAGAGCTCTCACTGAGGAGTGCTTATGACAACATCAGCAGATGTTTAACCAGTTGGTTTCTGTCACACAGATCGTCTTTTTCTTTGTCTACCTACCACTCAATGCTGTCAAAAATAAGCATGTTTTCATCAACTCAACCTTCCTCGGCCATCTCTCTGTCTCCATCTATCTCTCTGTCTGTCTCCTTCTCTCGCTGTCTCTCTCCCTCCAAGACCTTAAACTTTTGTTTAAGGTCTTGGGTTTGTTGCTGAAATTCATCTAATGATTTTCTCATAACGCTCAAAGAGTTTTATTCCGTTGTCTATAAAAAGTCACAGTATTTTTATTGTTTATTGTTTTTTTTTTGAGAATGGCAAATCGTTCTTGGTTTTTAAATTGGTTTGTTGACAGTTTAGGCAGATTTAGGAGATTTTAATGGATACTCAGTGGCAGCCTGCACAGAATCTGACAAAGCAACAGCTCACAGGGATACGAACTGGTTGGAACCTGTTACCTGAGACTCGCGAAGAAGAAACCTGATCTTTGTAGCACTTACTGTAGGTTAAATATTGTTGGATCGCCAGTGGAATATTCCCCACACCAATGCTTCAACCTCATTATGCCTGTTTACATTAAAAACAAGTGCAAGACGTTATAATTTGAACACGGTCTTAGGCAGATGAGTCTCTTTAGTGTTGTCCTAGCTTGTGCTGCTGGGACACGGTTCTGGAAATGGTCCTTAAGCTGGGTTCAAACCTGAAGCTGTTTCTTCTATTCTAGTCGGTTCGATCGCTTCACTGGTCGCGCAGATCCGCGTTGGTAAAAAATCCTGTCCCGTTGGAAAAAAGGGAGCCCCAACACCAAACACCAAAAACATGATTGGCTGTCAGGACCCTATGCGTGGAGTGGGGGTGAAGCAAAGGTCGCTTCAGTTGGATTTTTCCAAGTGGGACGAAGATACGAGGCGACCGTTCGCGCCGCACCCATTCGTGCCGCGCTCGGTCGCACGTCGTCTCGTCTTTGCATTGACATTGTATGTAATCACGCCACTCGAACCATCCAGGTTTGGACGCAGCTTTAGGAGTGGATGATGTGATGAGTTGGAGGCAGCAGCAGTAACTAGAAAGATGCAAGTGTGGCTGCCGTGACGCAAGTCACTCTTGCAAATGAATTCCATCTTACCATTTGAATTCTCCCCATTCAAGTCAATGGGGAAAATGAATTCACCAATAAATCAATGGCCATATATGGAGATCTCTGTGTCAGTCCTTGTCCCTTTTATCCCCATATATGGAGATCCCTGATGTCATCATTATTAAGCCCATATCTTGGACATACTGTGTCAGTCTATAGTCTGGTGATATAGCCCTGTGAGGGCAACCACACTAAAAATGATATTCTGTCCTAAGAAATACATTTTTAACACTGTAAAACATGGCAAAATGAATGTATAATTTGATCAAACGTGACCCTGGAATTGAACTGAGCTTGTGTTGTTACTTTTTCAAGTTATTCACAGCTGCATCTGTTGCTACCCTCTTGCTGTACCCAGTACCCCCGTATCTACTTGATCTTAGAATAGGCCTTGCCATTGCGTAGACCTCCTTATAGAATTTGTCTTTTAATGGTTAGAGTTTCAAGAGAACTTTGCAAAGTTCTTTCTTTTGTAAGAAATGAGTCATTGTGTTCGATTGCACCTGCATAAAGAGACGGGTGTTCTACAAAATCACAACTCATTTGTCAACGTAGCTTGTCATTCCATCGTTACATTCTGTGCATCTTCTATCGCTTCACCCTTCACCCATCTATTGCTGAATCTGTAGTGTTGGGAATGGATTAACTACATATTACTCTGTGGAGACTAGGGATGGGATGATATGAAAATGTTATATCATTTTGCGACGCGTTGTGAGCTTGTAGATCAGCAATTATTTGGCAAAGACATTTGATAGAGAGTGAAAAAAAGACTGTATCAAGTGCATGTGTTCTAAGTACCTTTTATACCAAGAGGGTTTAAAAGGTACCGGATATCCAGCTCGGCAAACAAAAGGTGAATTGATCCCAGTGCATGACAGAGGACGATATCACGATAAATTAAATCTCCACGATACGATTATCGTTTCTTATCACGATAATATCGCTTATCGTCCCATCCCTAGTGGAGACTGATGAGACAATCAGGCGGCGGCTCTGTATGCTGCTTTGCTCTCGTGGGTATTTTATCCCTGTGTAAAAAAGGCATGGTGCCGGCCGGGTCACAGCGCACACGGCATGTCGCTGTCCATCGGTCGTGGTGCTGAACCATTTGCCAATCGATGCATGTAGACGCTACGTGCATCGATTGACACACGTCACTCTGAAGTCCTTGGTTTGTCCATTGCATGTTTTCTTTTTAGTGTCCTTCAGAACAAGCTCGTCTCAGTAAGCGAGGATCTGTGTTCATGATAGCATATCAGCTAGTTGTCTAGAATTGGTTTGTAATTATTTTCAACATAACGGACAGACAGGGCTCTGAGGGCTGTCACAATTATTACATAATCGTCTAATCGTGATTATTTGACATAATCGCGATTATTTTTCATAATCGTCATAATCCTTTCCATGTTGAAAAATGTTCATATATATATTTTTTTTAAGTAAAAAATAGTGGAAATAGCAGATCTACAAGCTCACACCGCATCGCATCGTGACGCGTTGTGAGCTTGTGACAGCCCTACGGACAGACACTCAAGAGTGCTCCGCCTCCTCTGAGGTGAGAGTCTAGCTCCGCCCCTGATTGGAGACGAGAGCAGTACTAACTGTATACAATGGTAAATGGTAAATGGTGCCTTTATCCAAGGCGCTTTACATAGATTGCGCATTACATTCACACTAGGGCCAGTTTAGGGGAAATCGGCTGTTTTGTTGCATTTTGATATAGACCTATATTTTTTAGTTATTAATTTATTCATATCGTCGTGTGTCGGGTGGAAACCTTGTATGTCCAAAACTCATCGTTTGCATTTATCATTTTAAAAATAATTTAAACTAGTGAAAACAGACGTGCGAGGCGTTGTGTGCTTGTAGATCTGCTGTTTTCACTACCTGTGCGACAGCCTTGTATGATGAAGCAGGGCTTTACTTCGCCAAAAAACACAAATTTGAAATTTGGAGATACAAGGTTTCTGCCCGCCAGTGACCATATGCTGCTGTTAAGTTTTATCGTGTATATATTTGTGACTTTATTTAAGAATGGAAATGCAGATGGCATTTTCCTATAGTTAAGTCCATATAGAGTTAAATCCGTGCAATAGTTTTCTATAGGAATACGGAATGAAAGTGAAGAGGTGCAGGTGAAGGCAGCAGGTTTAGGAAGCCTGCATAGAAAGGGTACTGGACCCATGCGGATACTGAGGGCTTGGTACAGATGCACGTACACATGAGCTCTGTATTATCCCCCCCCCCTCTCTCTCTCTCTCTCTTTCTCTCTGTCTCTCTCTTTCTCTCTTGCCCTCCCTCTCTCTGTTCCCTGGTGGCTGTTTTTGCGGATTGTTCTCCCTGCGTTGTCATAGCGACTGTGATGCAGACAGCCTGAACAGGCTGCCTGTCTGCTTGGATATGTCAAGTGAGTGTGTGTGAGTGTGTGTGTCTGTTGCGTGTGTGTCAGAGAGAGAGAGAGAGAGAGCCAGGCAGAGGGAGAAACAGATAAAACGGTACAGGCTGCTCTCGGCTAAGGGAGGAAGTGTTTGGAGAATTATGTAATGTCCTCTTTTTAAAAGGAAAAAAAAAGACAATGACAGAAATGTGAGGCTCTCTCTCTTGCAGTCTCTATGTCTCCCCCTCTGTCCCTCTGTCTGTCTGACTGCCGGTATGCCTGTCTGCCTGTCTGCCCATGGCTTCTGTCCCGTTGACAGAAGTCGTTTACTTAACCACGTGAAACCCAGTGTCCGTATTCTGAGGGACCAACGTTCGCCTCAAGAACGCGCAACGTTGCTTGTAAAAAAGAGGGGTCCTGGGGGACTCCGGTCAACAAAGTGCATAGGACAGAGTGTTTACCGTGCATCCTTCCCACTTGTAGCTAGCAGTTTACCCGCCCCTACAACGGTGCACAAAGTGTTTATGCTAAGTTTGTTTAAACAGAATTAACCCGTGCTATGCAAATTGCCCCGTTGTAAGTCCATTTCACGCCACAGCCTGTTCTAATGCAGAGGTAGTAGTAATGTACTGTAGGGATGTGTTGCGGTAACAATGTGTATGATTCCCTCTGAAGAGTCTCTCTCTCTCTCTCTCTCTCATGCACACACACACACACACACACACACACACATAGACACACACACACACACACACACGGCCGCGCGCGCGCGCAGAGGCGGGGGGAACTGGGTTTCAGAGGTTCTTTCCTGTGTGTAAAGTTTCCACTGGAGCTTTGGGCCTCGTGCCAGGAGCCTCCCTGTACAGATGAGAGAGGAGGTGGGAGGAGGTGGGGGGGAGGAAGGGGGGGGGAGGGGTAGATAAAGAGAGAGAGAAACAGCAGGGAGGAGGAGGAGGAGGGCAAGAAGGGGAGCAGAGAGGAAAGGGTGGGGGAGGAGAGAGCAAGAGAGAGGAGGGAGGATAAAGCCCGAAGCCCCGTAAACTAAATATTATGTAGGGAGGAGCAACAGAGGAGTCAGAGAGAGAGAGAAGAGAGCAGGCACGTGCACACATAGACATCGAAGGGGGCTTGAGCCCCTGCCCTTATATTATGTCTGTATTCTCTGTAAAAAAGTGCCCTCTCCAGACCATGAATGCAGTTTTTACTTTGGTGAAAGAAACACCAATGCCCTCTTCCCATGCCATACCTGAAGGCAGCATTCAAGAGAATTGCCTTGTCAAAGCTCTCCTGAACTTGAACGCATCATCTTATGTTGAAAGGATTGCCCTCTCTGTGTAGAAATCCATGCCATACCACATTTCCAGTATTGCCTTTTTCATGCTTAGTTTAGTGTGGTATCAAGTACCGATAATAGCAGCTGCGACGTGTTGTGAGCTTGGAGGTCTTCTATTTTCGATATTTTCACCAAAAGGCCCTTTTAGAAATTTCAGCCCCTGCCTCTCTAACATTCTCTGCACGTCCCTGTGAGGGAGGGAGGGAGAGTGAGAGAGCAAGAGAGAGAGAGAGAGAGAGAGGGGGGGGGAGCAGATTGAGTTAAGAATGCTGCTGAAGAGCAGGGGACGAGATGTGCCGGAGGCAGCAAGCGGTAAAAACCGTGCACTCTTTTGAAAAGGGGGATTTAAAGTTTTTTTCTTTCTTTTTTTTTTAGGGCAGTGGGCCCCCTCACGGTAAAGAATAAAACGCCTGCACATCGCATCACGGTGTCAAATGCATCACGGTGTGTGCAGCCTGTTCCTCCCTAGTAGCCTGCTAAATAATAATAATACAAAAATATGTGTTGTTTTCAGCACATGTGGTGGTTGGAGCCGGCAGCGCGCACCTGTGCTACTTTGCAATGCAACAACAACACACGCCGTGTCACTAGCTTGTGTTGTTGTGTGTCGGACCGCAGACACACGGAATGCGTGTTGTCCGAAACCTACTGGAACCCAACGGTGTCAAAAGAAAATACTGCACCTTGAATATATATATATATATAAATAAATATATATATATATATATATATATATATATATATATATATATATATATATGAAATAATATAATATAATACAGGAGTCTTCAACAGAGGGTCCTCAGAGTTACTACAGGGGGTCCTCCAAATCTTCCAATCCTTTTTATATTAACAACTTGAACCTTAGTGTCCATATTCTGAGAGCTCACAACGCCTCGCTATAGATCGGCTATTTTCGGCAAAGTGGTTTGGTGTAGAGGGGCAAAAGAGCAGACTAAGTACAGAGCAAAAGGTCAAGTTTATTAGGTAATGACGGCTCAAGTGGTTAAACATCTGAAAACACAAATTGACATGAATCCAAAATACACTGATGATTGTGCTGTCAAACGATGAAACTATATGGAATCTATGAACAGGTTGTGGGGGTCCCCGCTTCATCTCTCTCTCAACTAAGGGGTCCTTGGCCCCCTGACATAATATAAACTAATGTTTACAATGTGGGAGTTGCCAATGTGCAGGAAAGGGGGCGGGGCATGGGTGGGAGTGATAACACAGTGGGTGGGAGAGGAGAGGAGGCAGGGGAGGGGAGGGGAAGAGGTACATGGACTGGGCTCCGTGCCAAGTGGGAGGCATGTGGAACCCTGTGACGCTGCTCCAGCTCTCCTACACTGGACCAGCCATTGGACGACACCGAAGGTCCAAAAATAGCCCGCCTGATCTGCAAAAGACAGCGCTAAAAATAGTGTGTGTGTGTGTGTGTGTGTGTGTGTGTGTGTGTGTGTGTGTGTGTGTGTGTGTGTGTGTGTGTGTGTGTGTGTGTGTGTGTGTGTGTGTGTGTGTGTGTGTGTGTGTGTGTGTGTGTGTGTGTGTGTGTGTGTGTGTGTGTGTGTGTGTTGGTAAAAAGGGTGATATAGTGGTGAGTCTAGAACGGTGTTTCTCAAACTTTCAAATGTCAAGGTCTCCCCTTAACTCTGACAGTGTACAAATGGAACCAAATGGACCCGTTAGGGTCCATTTGGTTCCATTTGTACACTGTCAGAGTTACAGACTTGTACGGGTCAATTTAGACCCCCATAAATGAACCCACAGAGTCCCTGGAATCCACTTTGAGAACCACTGGTCTAGAAAACGTACGTATCGCTTCTTGCTCATATGGAGTTGCATTAAGAGAACACTATGGGAGGAAAACATCATAGCTGACACTGTCGAAATGCGAATTACTACGCTTTCTAAGTACAGGGTAGCCGCCGACCTACTCTCACACACACTGCTCCTTTGAATCATTAGAAATAATGACACTTAAGTCTTTGTTTGTCTAACCACCGTCTGAGACGACGTGCTTTTGAACATTGTTCACACTCGCCCAAGCTCAGACGAGGCCTGGAAATGTGAAAAGTGCAGGAACTTTAGTGTTCCGTTTGCCCTTCCACAGAATCCACAGCTCTTGAGATGAACTTCTTTTTCACGTTCCTTTATCTCCACCCTCCACCCAACTCCCTCCATGTGTTCTCTGCTCATTCATGGCTTTCCCAAGTCTCTAATTATGTTCAGTTCCTGTGTGTGTGTGTGTGTGTGTGTGTGTGTGTGTGTGTGTGTGTGTGTGTGTGTGTGTGTGTGTGTGTGTGTGTGTGTGTGTGTGTGTGTGTGTGTGTGTGTGTGTGTGTGTGTGTGTGTGTGTGTGTGTGTGTGTGTGTGTGTGTGTGTGTGTGTGTGTGTGTGTGCACATGTGCATATGCACATATTTTACAATTGGCCACATGTTAAAGCCTGTAATTAGTGCTTGAAGATGACAGAAATTCAGAGAATATAGGCAAAACACCATCCCAGTGTAAGTACACGCAGGCCAAGAGCAACAAGGGGGTAATGAGGGCAGTAGTACCAATTGTCTTTGAAAAAATTCAATACGAATTATGTCTTGGCGTGTTATATTTTCTTTCTTTCTTTTTGTGCGTCGGTTGTCCAACATTGAAAGGTCAAACCACTGAAAAAGGATGGAAAATGATTTTAAATAACCATACTACTGTCTACATAGCCTGCATTTCATATTCTGTTCACACAGCTTTGGCCATCGTACATAAACGTTCTCCCATTAATAGCTGTATTTTTAGACTTTGCATTCGCTTACATTTTCCCTAAAGTCATTAAAATGTTTCTGAACTTACCTTGAATAACTGAGTTAATGTTGGCTGAACATAATTTTGTGTGGTTAAAAGAAGACATGGGCATTTAAATTTGGTTTGCAAATTAATGTTTCCTCCCATGCATACTAGTTTTTCACAGTTTTTACTATGGTTATTGGTTACCTACAGTGGAGAAGTGTGCGTGTGTTTGTGCGGGTGGGTGGGTGGTGGGGCATGGATGGGGGTGTTCAGTGCTGTCCCACTGTGAATTTGGGAGTGTGTAATGAGAGTCTATATTTGAAGTGGCGTGTCTCAGAGTTACAGAAAGAGAGAGAGTGACTCATCATTTACAACACACACACACACACACACACACACACACACACACACACACACACACACACACACACACACACACACACACACGAACACTCACACACGAGTAACCCAACACCTAATGAAGGACAAGAGCAACACTCCTTATTACTCTCACCATGCATCTCTTTATACTTATGTTCCTCTACAGTGTTTATTTTCTGTCTTTTTTTGGTTCTTTATTCTTTCTTTCTGAATTTGTGTCTTACATCTTTCTTATTTGCTCTCTGCCTTCCTTTCTTGCGTCCTGTAATCCATTCATCATTTTGCTTCTTTTCTTGCCGTGCTTCCTTGTGTTGCCAGTTATTTCTTTTCCTTTTCTTCTGTGTCTGTGCTGTCGTTATGAAGTCGTTAGTGTCAAGCGGTTTTACGCCTGCAATATTTGAGTCACAGGCGACGAGAACAACAACAAAAACTAAAAACCCACACACTTCCTAATCTTCCCCCGCAGGTCATGTCAGGTCACACTAGTCTTATGTCGCACCGTGTTACAAATCATGCAAGGTCAAAAACCCATACAAAACTGGCACCATGCCAGAATAGAATCTCCATTGTGGGATTGTGAATGTGAGGTAGCTTGTGAGTAACTGAGTATCGCTGTTCATCGTATTTCTTCATGAGTTGAGTGCTTTAGCAAGGCAAAGAAAACGATTCAAAACAAAAGTGTTCTGTTGTTGAGCACAGAGCTGAAACCTGCTGCGTTCTGGAAAGAACTTGTTTATTCTGGGAGCCCAGGTGTTGCTGCTTCATACTGACACAGTGATTGTGGACCCGTCTTCTGCAAACTGCGTCCATTTTGAATCCTATTTATCACTGTCGACTTGGTGACCCATTTGAAACGTTGGGGCTGTGAAATAGTGGAGACATAAAAACCAGGAAATGAGAAGGAAATGGAATATGTTTCCTATGCCATCTTGAAATAGGGCACCCAACACACTTGCACCTGGTTGTAGGCTATCGTAGGCTCCGTTAGGTTACAGTACCAACTCTGTGTGTCAGAGGTCTCCATGTTAAAGCGTCTCTCAGAGAAAGATAGTAATTACCGGTACTCTATCCTTTCCTCAAGCCATGATGCCTCTTTGTGATGGAAATGAGAAAAGTAATTGAGTCATTGTGTGTGTGTGTGTGTGTGTGTGTGTGTGTGTGTGTGTGTGTGTGTGTGTGTGTGTGTGTGTGTGTGTGTGTGTGTGTGTGTGTGTGTGTGTGTGTGTGTGTGTGTGTGTGTGTGTGTGTGTGTGTGTGTGTGTGTGTGTGTGTGTGTGTTGGGGGTGTGTGTTGGGGGTGTGTGTGTGTGTGTTGGGGGTCAGTGGTGCTAACTAGCCTCATGGGGGCTGGGTGTCTTGGACTTAAGTGAATTTCCCCAACACTCACCGAGACCCCGATGCCTTTTGTGAACGATCAGTCCCAACGACCCAGCACCAGGAAAAAGCTTGTCCAAACTGTGGGTCAACCTAGACCAGTGTTTCTCAACCACTGTGCCTGGGGACCTTTGGTGTGCCCCTGAGAAGGGTCAAGTGTGCCCCTTGAAACTGCTTGAAAGCCAGTATTGTATTTATCATTTTAAAAATGATTTAAACTAGTGAAAACAGCCGATCTACAAGCACACAACGGCGTTGTGTGCGTAGATCTGCTGTTTTCACTACTCTTGTGCAACAGCCTTGTATGATGAATTTGGGCTTTACTTTGCGAAGAAACGTACACATTTGAAACTTGGAGATACAAGGTTTCTTCCCGACAGTGACGATATTTACACCCCCGTATTATGTTGGTGTGCCCATGGATTCTTGGGGCATGAAAAGTGTGCCCATGCAGAAAAAAGGTTGAGAAACACTGACCTAGACCTCCATCAAAACATGTTATTATGATATTATTTGGACAAATAGAAATAGTGATCAAATCATGGCTAGATATCGATTCGATTTACAAGGTCTTTGCATTGATTTCACACCCCACCTAGTTTAGATTTCGCCCTGTAACTCCCCATGTCAAAAAGTCAGGGTACTTTTACCAATTCACATCAGGATATGACAGTAGCCCGCCTACTGTTCATAACGAGTGCAGATGTAAACACCGGTCAGAATAAAGAGCAGGTAAATCAATGTGATGATGGTGTTTCATGATTGATGAAGTTGGTGCACACGACACCTCCAGCAGGCTCTAATGGCCCTTGTCGATACACGTTTTCAGTGCTGATAAGAAATGGGAAGTGAGAATGTGTATGAGTCTGCCTTTGTTTTGTCTGCTGAAAAACACGAAACAGACACCTAAAGGTGTCCTCACACCAACCCGGTAAGTGTTGTAGCAGGAGGTAGACCTCTCTGGTTGGCTGTTGGGAGTGGCCGGGGGACCCTTTTTTAAAACGCAATATACATTGGTAGTGCTTGCTGTAAATGTATTTTGTATTGAAACAAAAAGGAACGTATATATGCAGCATCTTTAACTTATCAATATCATTAGCTCCTACCTTTCTGTAAAATCACTGAAGCAACCGGTGGTGTTCCATAGGTTTGACTTGTGTTTATTGTTTTAATTAACATTAAATACGAAAGATATGATAGTCTAAATACAGATAACCTTCATCTTGTACCCATGCCCTAAGCACCCTGCAGTGCAGTAGTTGTCTCTTTATAATTTCTCAAATGATTTAACATGTTCATGTGTTTGTTGTTGAAAAACGACATCAAGCCATAGGCTATTTTTAAGCATAGTAGCCGTTCGGAGAGCGGTGCATTCAGCAACTTTTCACATCTTTCCACCGACTCATCTCCCAAATTGAGTCTGTAGTAATCAGTAGTAGTTTTGTTTGTTTGGTGGCTCTATTTAGGCCATGATAGATGCACAGCATAGTCACACAGCCGTCATTTTGCTGACGTAAGAAGCCTGCTGTGAATATGGTCAATAATCCGGTCACACAGAGGTTTTGAGCGGTCACCGCCTGGTTCTCCCAGTTGTCCCAACAGCAATGTGTCCACCAAGTCATCGTTGCTGTCGGGTGAAAACCTTGTAAGTCCAAAACCGTTCGTTTTGCATTCAGGGCTTTAAATGTGAAACTTGCAGATACGACGTTTCCACCCGACAACGGCGTCATGCAGTATCGTGGCACACAATTGTCCCCTGTGTTCCACCAAACCTTACCTCGTTCAACAAGCCCTCCACTCAGCTGCATTCTGATGGCAGTGCTGCGTGACATCACAGTCCAGTCCACAGAGGCCTTTTTTTCTCGCTCTCTCTTATTAAAGTGAAACTAGGCTAATTAGACTTCATACAACCATGTGTGTAGCCTGCATCACGATATTAAAACCGTGAAAACATTTTCAATCAAGGAGGTTAATTCCAAATGAGCCCGAAAGCTCAGATTAAAAATAAAACAAAGCCCGATGTTTTCTGATTGCCAAAGCTAAGATGGCTGTCCTGCTCTTTTGCCACTAAAGCTGGGGGAGATGTTCTGACATCTCTGTGTGTGTGTGTGTGTGTGTGTGTGTGTGTGTGTGTGTGTGTGTGTGTGTGTGTGTGTGTGTGTGTGTGTGTGTGTGTGTGTGTGTGTGTGTGTGTGTGTGTGTGTGTGTGTGTGTGTGTGTGTGTGTCCCTCTCCTCCTCCTCCTTCTGTCTGACTGCCATTGCACATTTATGACTGGCCTGTGATGTGCACCCACCGGCCGACCGGGCATGGCAAGATGGCCGCTGTTTCCCAGGCAACAGGATGGATGGGGAGAGAGGGGGAGTGAGATGTTTTTGATGGATGTTCAGGTTATGGGGAGGGGGGGGGGGGGGGGGGGGGTGATACAGGGAGAATATCTAAAGAGGGAGAGAGAGAGAGAGAGTCAAGGAGAGGACCAGGAAGAGGGAACACACACAAAGACAAGACTCTTATCGTTGGACTTGCTAGCGACAGTAATGCTAGTCAGTCCCAAATTAAGACCGGGAACCACTTTAACCATTATTTTATGCTTTAACTATTGAAAAATAGCAGATATACAAGCTCACAGCGCGGCACCGAGTGCCACGCTGTGAGCTTGTACATCTGCTATTTTTGAAAAATATATATTTTTTCTTTTTTGTTGCAAATGGTCTTTGAATATATATTTTTCAAAGCATACTTTTGTAACTCAAATCTCTGCTTCTGGGGGTCCCTGGAACAACATATTTTGAGATGGGGGTCCGCGGCCAGATACATGTAATTTGGGTGGTCCTCGACATGAAAAAGTTTGAGAACCACTGACTTTAGGTCATAAGTACAGGCACGTGCACACATAGACATCAAAGTGGGCTTGAGCCCCTGCCCTTTTATCCTTCTGTAAAAAGTGCCCTCCCCAGACCATGAATGCAGGTTTTACTATGGTGAAAGAAATGCAAATGTCCTCTTTCCATGCCATACCTGAAGGCATCATTCAAGAGAATTGCCTTGTCCAAACTCTCCCTCTCTGCCCTCTTTATGTAGAAATCCATGACTTGTTTAGTTCAGTGTGGCATCAAGCACCGAAAATAGCCGACCTCGACGCGTTGTGAGCTTGGAGGTCTGCTATTTTTCGATATTTTCACCAAAGGCCTTTTTGAATTTTCAGCCCCTGCTTCTCTAACATTATCTGCACATCCCTGCATAAGTGCAATATCTCCTGTGGCCAAGCGGACGTTCTGTCTCAGCTCATTGGTGGAAATGTGGACTCTCATGTTGGGGCCCGGAGGCCCAAGTTCAAAGTTCAGGTTTAACACTCTGGATTTTTAGTGTTGACACTCTAGCGTTTTAAGTGAAAGCCGTGTTTGTCAATGATTCCCCATGCTTTGTGATAACATGCAGTGGCCGTGTGTGCGTCAGTCAGCGTGCGTGCGTGTATGCATGGCGAAGTCACTACAGATCTTGGTGGCCGGGGGGACACCATGTGTCTCTGGACTGTATGTCTTATGTGTTTGCCACTCTAAACATGTGTATCCACTTGCGAGTGCAATTGTGTGTACGTGTGCATGTGTGTATGTGTTTGTGCGAGGGTTGTGGTCTTTTCCTGGCCGTCTTGATGCGGTGCTGGATTAGGGGGTTACATAATGCGCTCTGAGCTTCAAGCAGCATACTAAGAGGATTACCACAAGTCTACTAAAGACACTGGTCTGCACGGTGCACGCTGTGTGCGCACACACACACACACGCACGCACGCACGCACGCACGCACGCACGCACGCACGCACGCACGCACGCACGCACGCACGCACGCACGCACGCGCGCGCGCGCGCGCGCGCACACACACACGCGCACACACAAACCATTCACAGCACTTGATTATTACGTTACACTACGCATGCAGCCTGCACCTACGGTACATGTACTCCCATTCAGAACACAGAGATCGGACATCACATGTGTGTGATGTGCACATGTGTGACGTACACACACACACACACACACACACACACACACACACACACACACACACACACACACACACACACACACACTTACAAACATATGCACAGATGCGCACACAGCACACACAGACAGAAAGTTATGATTGGTCTTATGTAATATTGGGATTATCATATTTAATGTTCTTCTCTTTGTAGGCAGGACCTCTAAATAGTAATTGTTGTAATTATTTGAAGTAACCATTATTAACTACTACTATTAACTGCAGTTGATTCACTCATTGGGATTCAGAGGTTTAAATAAAGGTTATTGGTTTTCTTATTGTCCCACTAGGGGAGGTTATTCTGGAGCCAGGGTTTGCATAAATGAAAAACGGAATAAAAAAAATATATTGTATTGAATATTTGATTGATGACTTTTTTTTTAAGGTATAGGCAGTGTTGTTACAAACATGCCAAATGGTAGGGCTGTCACAATTATTACATAATCGTCTAATCGTGATTATTTGACATTATGGCAATTATTTTGTCATAATCGTCATAATCGTGAATGTTGAAAAATGTCCGAAATAGTGGAAATAGCAGATCTACAAGCTCACAACGCGGCGCGTTGTGAGCTTGTAGATCGGCTATTTCCACTATCAAAGTTATTTTTTAAGTAGTAAGTTGTCAAATATGTCAGTAATTTCTTTGTATATTTAGGTTATGTGTCATATCTACCAAGTACAACTTCAAAGCCTAAAAGCCAAACAGAAATGTAATTATCAACGACAAAAACACAATTAAATCGTTAATCGCCAATTATTTGAGTGACAATTAATCGTCATTTAAAATGTCATATCGTGACAGCCCTACCAAATGGATGACCCTAAAAAAACATTAAACATTCAACTTTCAAAAACAATGCCCCAGATAACGCCCTGGGGACAATAATTAGCTCTCCATAGAATGGATGGTCTTACTAGTCCATTATATAGCGTTAGCCCTCCTAAAGACCTGGCTGTTGTAAATGTCGAAAAGCCTAGCATGAATCCACCCTGACACCCTGCTCCATTTTAACAAGATGTCAGGGTCTGCTCTTATTGGACAGATTTGGGTGTCCAACCCACGCAACAGTGACCGGCCGGACGCTTTTTGAATAACCTATACATAGAATAACTGTATATTTTAAAGGAACTCATTCCACAGACCATTGCGCACCTTACCCATGCTTTCAACCGAACTACAGTTTGTATGCTTTTTCTTAACCTATGTCATTTCGTCATTTACTTGTTATGAATTTTGAAGATGATGATGTACAACAACAACTATTATTACTACTTAATGGGTTCTAGTAGCAGAAACGTGTGACATTCACAGGAGCGGTAACATTTCCTTGTGTAGTGATGCGCGGAAGCGGGGATTGAACCCGGGACTCTCACTCGCCTGTCCAACGCACAACCAGTCGAGCTAATAGGGCTGAGCCCTACACTTGGTAAAGCAAGCTCCACCAATGGGAAATGTTACTGCTACACTATGTTTGTGGTTAGTGTAGTATTTCTCCATGACACCTTTTTTCTTTTTTAAGATTAGTTTTTTGGGCTTTTATGCCTTTATTCGATAGAACAGTAGACTGACAGGAAATAGGGGGAGAGATGAGGAGTGACATGCGGCAACGGTCATCCGGATCGGGAATCAAACCGGCGACACCGTCAGGCATCAATGCCTTTGTGGCAATGCCTTATGTGGTATGCGCCTGGACCGGTAGGCCAGCGGGTGCACCACACTTGTTAATATAGCATTTTCTTAGAAATTAGATTGATTTCATATGGATATGTGGCTTCTACAGGAACATATACCATCGTTTCACCTTAGTTCATATAAAATCCTCTGCAGACTGGCAATGGGATTTTTACTTCCAGAAACTCACTTTTGAGCTTTAATAATACAAAATGTTAAAATCTGTTCAAATTTTAGTGCAGCCTGCTTTGCGTCTCCTTTAAACAAAATAGCTGTTAATTGAGTCAGAATAGCTGTTAATTGAGTCAGGAAGGTAGGAAGAGTAAACCATGACATGCTGTATTCACACGACACAGCAACCAGCTATCACAACTACAAGGGAGAAATTGGAACTATTTATAATCTTGTTGTCAGCATTTGATATGGTATTAAACTTTAGTTAGGGCCTGGACCCCACTGACTGTCCAACCAGATTAATTCCATTCCAAATAAATGAACTAGCCTTTCTGCTGTTGTGGTATTTAAAGTTGTGGGTGTGTAGGTAAACAGCATGGGCAATTTGGTATGATATTTTAGCTCAATCCATTCACCTTGGTTAGGACCAAAAGTACCCTATAAAAGAATGTCACCTCTCAGTCATCCCTTCACCCGACACCCACTTAGCGGCACTGGATCATTCTGTGTTCTTAGATTATTCCATATTTTGCCTTTTTACACACCACAGTACACACACACACACACACACACACACACACACACACACACACACACACACACACACACACACACACACACACACACACACACACACACACACACACACACACACACACACACACACACACACAAGCAGGGGTTCAAATAGGTCTTGCCATCGCCATGGTTGCTGTCACCATAGCTACCAGACCTCTGCTCGTGTTTAATTGGTGTCATCCCCCCCTACCCCTGGGGGACTGGTCGGAATCTTAAAAGGAGGTAGGGACGTGTGTGTGTGTGTGTGTGTGTGTGTGTGTGTGTGAGAGAGAGAGAGAGAGAGACCGTCTCTATCATCAATATTAAGCCCATATCTAACAGGACTTCATATGGGAATGCCCATATATGGAGGCCACATCGGCCAGATACCACACTAACAGAATCCATGTATGGCCAAGACAGATGGCCAAGACAGCCCATATCTGTGTGGCTGGTTCTACAGACGGGGATCTACATGTATGGGCATAAAAGATGTATATATGATGTCAGATGTCATAGACCTCATAGGACTTTCACATACAAATAACTGAGTAAGCATGTTTGGGTCTCACAGCATATCTCCATATACTGTACATGGATCTCCATATATGGGTAACTGGTCCGATATACATCACTGGCCAGACGGCCAAGACAGGGCGAGGACGCTTGTCCGCCCCTAGGTGTCTTACTACTAGTTGTATTAAGACTAATTAGCCAGGTTGCACTATAATAAGACAGGAAAGAACTCCATGAATATTATGTCTTACAGCGCTGTCATGCGATCACAGCAGAATTGAACGCTTCATTGTCCAATGTACAGCCAGGCTGAATGAGCAAGTAGGGGGGTCTGGTGTTTCCCTCTCTGACATGACATGATCTGACTGTGTTTGTGGACACGCATGCATCACTCACACACACACACACACACACACACACACACACACACACACACACACACACACACTGCTTAATTTGTGAATTATTCGGTGCCAGAGTGCAAGAGTCTGGTTGTTTTTCCCATAAAATAAAGTTCATTTATTTAACCATAGGCCTATAATAGACAGACACAGAAAGGCCAACTAACAACTTAAGGGCTACTGTTCCCACATCAAAGAATACATTTATTAACCCTCAGAGCGTTGCCATACAAAACCTCTGAGCAAACAACTCTTAACTGATATCGGGGCACTTTATATAACGTAAGAGCATTCTGAAATCAGAGCAGTTTCTCTGAGCGTATTTAGAAATGGACCTTATTTTTACAACCACGTAAAGCAAGCAGGAGAAACCCAACAGTCAGTGATCTGTCTGTCTGTCTCGCTATCGATCTCGCACACACCCCCGGCTTACACAACCCCCCCACACCAAATCAGCGCTGTCCATGGTACCTTTTTTGACTGGGATAACATACCAAGAGCTGCCTGTCGAAAAGTGGGCGTTTCACATTATTTTGCGATGATTGGTTCCAATGGTTGAACGGCAGCCATCTTTTACCATCGTCCGCTATCGCTCCCCAAGTTCCCATGCTCTGGAAGGGCGGTCAGTCACACAAGCAAACTATTCTGGCCACAACGGCCAGACATAAAAGGGACACAGGTAGACACAGAGATCTCCATATATGGGCACAAAAGAGACACAGAAAGACACATATATAACGGGTAACAGCCCTCAACCTGTAGCCTCATTCATGCTTTGCCGTATGACGAAGTGACACTTGGCGAAAATAAAAGTTGCAGTCGTTTCGGATGAGTGACGCGGGGTGTAGGAACTATACGTTAGGCTGAACTGCAGGTGAGCAGAGGATTGAGCCGTGATTGGAGGGATGATGGGGAGGGAGGGGACAGACTGGGAACAGAGGGGGGGATGAGAGGAAGTGGAGTGAGAGGGAGAGGGGGACGGACGGACGGACGGACGGACGGACGGACGGACGGACGGACGGACGGACGGACGGACGGACGGACGGACGGACGGACGAGAGGCAGTGTGTCTGAGAGGTGAGAGTGAGTGGGGGGCGAGAGAGGAAAAACACTGGAAGACCTAGGACAGTGGTTCTCAACCTGTGGGTCGGGACCCAAAGTATTTTGGGGGATCCCCAGATGATTAACTTAATGTGCAACATTGTCTTCTCAATCAACAGTAAACAAACCCACATAAAGTTTAAGTGTATAGAGGGTATATGCACATTTCTAAAGTGACAATCTTAGGATTTTAAAATGAAAAATTCTACATGGGCCAAATTGAGGCAGAAATTGTGAAAATAGCCGATCTACATGCTCACAACGCCTCACAACGCAAGGCGTTGTGAGCATGCAGATCTGCTATTTTCACAATAGAACTGTGTTATTCAAAACGTAATGCCTCAAGTCTTAGTGCTTGTAGGGTTGGGGGGTCCCCACGGTGGGGTCCCCACCCCAGTTAAAATATGATTATTTTGGGGGTCCCGGCCAGAAAAGGTTGAGAACCACTGACCTAGGACATAAGAGAGAGAGAGAGGGACAGAGAATCACGGGAAGAAGAGGGAAGAATGAGGGAGAAAGAGAGGGGAGAGGGGGGTTGGGGTACGTAGGCTTGGAATTGCTCAGGCGTTTTATAGATGTGTGTAAAGAAAAAAGGGCCCTCAAGGAAGGAGGAGGGTAGCAATGGCCTCTGCTCCATATCTCAGTCTCTCACACACACACACATGCAAACGTGTTCACTCGCTCGCCATTTCCAGCGGGTAATTGACCCCTCTGCCTCCTTACTCCTTTATCCCTTCAATTAGACCATCTTTACTCGACAGCAGTGGCGTCAGTTCAGCAAAAGCTAAGGTATGGCATCATGACTGGTGTCATGCGTGCAAGACACCAGTCATGTTGCCATACCTTAGCTAGAGGCAAGAGGAATTTATTTAAGTAATGTTTTTCTTCTTCCTGTAGCTAAGGTATGGCAGCTGCCATACCCTGCCATACCCAATTGATGCCTCTGCTCCACAGTCTCACACACACACACACGCATGCGCACATAATCGATGACCATCCTTTGACCAAACAAGAATTCGAGAGAGAGAAATAAATGGTGACGAGAGAGAGAGAGAGAGAGAGAGAGAGAGATCGAATAGGTGACAAAGAGAGATGGTGACTTAGTACAATTAAGGGGTGAGGTGAGTGAGAATAGAGTATCGAAGTCTGAAAACGAGTTGACGCACCCAGAATCATGGTAGTGCTTTTCCCATTCAATATTCTATAGACGTTCAGCTATTCTGCCAAGCAGGTGGCTCTGTATCATTTATGATATTTAGAGACATTTGATCGGTGGTGTAAGTAGTGGTGTAAGTAACTGGTGTACATTTTCTTACAGTAAGTGCTGTACTTAAGTACAATTTTTAGGTATTTGTACTTTACTTGAGTAGTTCCAATTTCTGATACTTTTACTTCCACTCCACTACATCTCAGAGGCAAATATTGAGTTATTACTAGTTACTTTGTAGATTTTGATTATTATTACAAAACATACATTAACCACTTCAGCCTTATATACATTTCGGATTTTTATACATTTGAACACTTGAAATGGGACATTCTGCATAATGAGTACTTTTACTTTTGATACTTTAAGTACATTTTGATACCGATACCTTTGTACTTTTACTCAAGTAAATTTAGAATTCCAGACTTTTACTTGTATTTCTATATTGTTTCTATTCTATTGTTTCTTTGTATTTCTATATTGCAGTATTAATACTTTTACTTAATATGTGAGTACTTTTTCCACTACTGGATACATTTGATACAGTGAGTCTGTGTTCGGAGAACCAAGAAGTAGTGCCGTAAAACGACATTAGGGACTAACGTGATCCACTGTCCCCATGGAAGCATGTCACCCCCCAGCAAACAAATTCCCCAGATTCCTTAGATTTTGTGACATTTCTTATCACTGTGTGTTATTATTTATTTTGTTGATGAAACAACTGAGAGTGTACAACGCAGAATTCCAATGCAACACAACAAGACAGCAGTGGTAGATGATAGGTAACTTCTAAGCTTGAGAATTGTAGTCGATTGTATTGCTCGTCGTATAAATTAGTATTTTTTTCACCGTTAACTGAACTGACTAATTTTGTTACCAAAAAATAAGTAAATACAAATGATATATTACATGATAATAAATAGATAAAAAACTGTGTATGGGATTTTGTATGAGAAAAACACTTCTGTGATCCAGGGGTTTTGATTGTATTAAAAAGGGTGGAAACGGGTGGAAACCTTGTATGTTCAAAACAGTTTGTTTTGTATTTATCGTTTTAAAAATGATTTAAACTAGTGAAAACAGCAGATCTACAAGCACACAACGCATCGCACCGTGAGGCGTTGTGTGCTTGTAGATCTGCTGTTTTCACTACTTTTGTGCAATGGCCTTGTATGGTGAAGCAGGGCTTTACTTTGCAAAAAAAATGTACACATTTGAAACTTGGAGATACAAGGTTTCTGCCCGACAGTGACGATAGCCTTTTCTCTTGAGCCAAAACAATGTCATCACATGCACCACACACACAACAATGGTGGGAGGTAGGGACGTGCCTCATGGTGGAGATCTGCGCTCCTCTAAGTGAACATTTCTAATTAAACACTGAGATATCAGTATTTGATCAAGCGTTGATTCAGCTCTATTTGTATGCATTGCTAAGCAACGCCTTGCAGAACAACATGGCTTTCTGCTAATCATATTGCTTGATCGGAACCAATATCATTATCCTCAGATCAGAACCCTGGATTATAGTTTGTGTCCTAGCAGGATTTGACAGTCGATAAACGACAAAGAAATAAACATCCATGATCAATGTGGTGATGTGGTATTACCACTTATGCAGGCTGTCCTCCTTGAACAGAAACTGTACAATGCAACAGTTCTGACAATGTTTTCACTCATTGGTCATCACCATAATTAACCAGTAAGACTCCCTAAATCGGGAGATAAGCGACCGTCAGGTCGCATACACAAACTTTAGAAGGCAATGGTAGCCAATCAGGAAGCAATATGGGAAATGGGACAGATCCATGTTGATGACATGACTTTAGAGATACTGTGTGTGTACCGCTTTGCGTGATTTTAGTGCAAAATCTGTAGGAGCAGTGTCCAAAAATGTGTTTTGCAAGAATCGGCCTCATGGTGGCGCTAGAAGAGGACTGTGTGTGCAAGGTTTGGCAGGGATCAGGGCAATGGTGGCAGAGATATGAGTGGGGGAAAAGTGTGACGTGACGTACAGACTGACTGACAGTCGGTGGAGCTTTTCATAGTAACTTGCAACCTGAAGGTCGCAACAAAAGTTTTCTACTTCTTTCTACTACCAAGTTTATCAGCTCTGATAGAGGTTCTCAGGTTCAGTATCTCAACAGTGACGTTAATGATTATGGTGGAGCTATGGACACAAATAACAAGCCCTTAGCCAGAATTCTTCTTGACTGTATTAACACGCTGAACACTTGAAACATTTCCGATTGGCATATGAATGTTGTTCTTACTAGTTGTTTAGAAATGTTGGTAAACTTGTCCAACAGAAGCTACAAAGGCTTACAATGTAAATGACAGTGATGGCTACTTAATGTGAACCAAACAGCATCATCTCACTTTGGGTTTACAGTACATTAATTAATGTATACTCACGCTGTCCCAATGCTGAAAAGGTTTTCAACTAAAGGGCAACGATTTGAGACCTTTTCCCAACAGTTGATGTAATATATAAGTTTTATTATCAGTCTGAAAGCATTATTATATCCTATGGCAGTGTATTACATTGACAGGCTTTATTGTGTTTTCAACCCATTTAGAGAGATGTCATTAGATTTTGTCCAATTATTACATTATCTGCGTATTATTGAATTATCATTAGTCACAGGTTCTCTCTGGCTCTATCTCTCTTGCTCCCTCCATCCCTGTCCAACATGCACACTCGTGCACGCCCACAGTCGTCACTGCACACAGACGCCACATACCAATGGCAAACATTCTAGTCTAAAATATTTCGCCTTGCGTGTTGTTGGACCTCCTCTTTTGAGAATAGATTTTCTTATGACAGGGCTTACATGCAGACACTTGGAGAAGTGCCATTGGGTTTGTAGAGTGACATTACACTGTAGGAAACCTATGGAAGAAAGGGTCAGTCTTCAGCAGAATAATTGTAACGTTGGAAAGCTTCTTTTCTTCTGGGCTCTTCTCTTTGCTCTTCTCTTCTCTGGACCTTTTGTTTTCAGTTCTCGACTGCATGACTGCAGGAGTCAGGTTTCTTATTGTGAGAAGTGGGGGTTGAACTTTGGTAGCAGGTAACATTTGGCACTTCACGTACTTTCACTGTAGCTGCTCTCTCTCTCTCTCTCTCCCTCTCTCTCTCTCTCTCTCTCTCTCTCTCTTCTCTTGCGTGAGCATACTTCCACCTCTCTCCCTTTCTTAATTTTCTGTCTCTCTCTCATAAGCTCCACCCCCCCCCCCCCCCCCCCCCCCCCCACACACACACACACACACACACACACACACACACACACACACACACACACACACACACACACACACTGTTCTCCTCCCTCTTTGCTCTCCCCCTCTCTCTCCCTCTCTCCCACTCATAGCCCTCGTTTTTCGGGTACATGTCTTTCTGTAACTCTCACTGTTGCTCTGTTGCTGTCTCTCTCTCTCTCTCTCTCTCTCTCTCTCTCTCTCTCTCTGCGCCCCAGCCAGCCACAGGAATGTATCTCGAGGAACGCCTGGCGAGACAAACTGGATCAAACGAGTTCAGAGCAGCACTGGGCCCGGCTATGTGCTTCTTTCTCTCTCTCTTTCCCCTCACTCCCACTCTCTCTTCTACCTTCTGCCTTCCTCTCTCTCTCTCTCTCTCTCTCTCTCTCTCTCTCTCTCTCTCTCTCTCTCTCTCTCTCTCTCTCTCTCTCTCTCCTTCACTCTACCTCTGTTGCTCACTTATCCCCCCCCCTCCCCTCCCCTGTCATCTTCCTGTGTCCTCTCCTTGCAGCTCCCTTCCACTGAGATCCTGTCTCCCTGTTCCGTGTTTTAGCTTCCTCCCACTACTGTTTTCCCCCTCTCTCCCTTCTGCTTGCCTTCATACACACTCTGTCTCTCTCTTTCCGTCTTTCCTTCTCTCCTTCTCTCGCTCTCTCGTCTTTGTCTCTCTTTCTCGGGTGCGACAGAGAGACAAAGGGTCTCATTTTAATGCCTTTGCGTGTAGGAGTTGGACCTCAAGGGAAGAGTGCATGTCTACTCTGCGTGTGTGTGTGTGTGTGTGTGTGTGTGTGCGTGTGCGCTCACCCATGCCATATTAGAGCAGTTTAGCTCAAAGCGTTTGTTGTTTGAGACACATGCAATTTGATGCAGACGCACCCCCCCCCCCCACCCCCCCAAATACACACACACACACACACACACACACACACACACACACACACACACACACACACACACACACACACCTTCACCTCAGACAGTGAACGCTCTTCATCCTGTCAGTCAGTCACTCAGGCGGCACTCCTAATTGGCTTATAATGCTCTTGTTACCATAGCGAGACCCTCCTTGCCCCACCCCCACTTCTGTCTGCTAGCCTGTTTGTTACTTTTCATACTGGGCCGCCAAGCATGGGGGTTGGTGTGTGTGTGTGTGTGTGTGTGTGTGTGTGTGTGTGTGTGTGTGTGTGTGTGTGTGTGTGTGTGTGTGTGTGTGTGTGTGTGTGTGTGTGTGTGTGTGTGTGTGTGTGTGTGTGTGTGTGTGTGTGTGTGTGTACATGTAGGAGGTTAAGGGGGTGGGTGCAGAATCAGGTCTCACTCAGTGTAAAAGGGGGCACTCACGTCTTTGTCTAGGGGACAAAAGAGGGCTGTGTGTGTGTGTGTGTGTGTGTGTGTGTGTGTGTGTGTGTGTGTGTGTGTGTGTGTGTGTGTGTGTGTGTGTGTGTGTGTGTGTGTGTGTGTGTGTGTGTGTGTGTGTGTGTGTGTGTGTGTGTGTGTGTGTGTGTGTGTGTGTGGACACATGTGGCCTGCTTGTATCTGTGATGGTGTACATGTGCTTTGTGCACATGCTTATACACACACACATACTGGTGCTTTTGTAACCACAACCACATACTGTACATAGGGAAGTACACACTAAAACGTCAGTGTGCATTTAACTCTTGAGAGTGTACAAATGTGACCCAGAGTGAATTAACACAGTGTGTTTGTGATGCATATGTGAAAGCAGATGTTTGTTGAACATGCAAACAATTATGGAATTATGATTGATCGCGCGTGTGTACGCGGACCTCAAGGTCAAAGACCTGCCATGACCCCAGTCATATTCCCTTTACAGAATAGCAGTTAGCTTGTAGTCTGCCAGCCTAGCAGTGTCCACCACAGGTTCATAAGAAAAGTTAATATATTGGGACATTTACTTGTACCCATAATGTGTGTGTGTGTGTGTGTGTGTGTGTGTGTGTGTGTGTGTGTGTGTGTGTGTGTGTGTGTGTGTGTGTGTGTGTGTGTGTGTGTGTGTGTGTGTGTGTGTGTGTGTGTGTGTGTGTGTGTGTGTGTGTGTGAGAGAGAGAGGTTACCCCTTTTATTATCTAGTCTCATGCCAGCCTATCCTCTCTGTAAATGGTCAGTGTTTCTTTAACAAGCATGGCTTTCTCGATGCAGGAAGTGTTGTCTCATTGGCTGCCCATGTCAGCCGTGGGAGGAGTATCGCCATAGCGACTGAGGACTGAATAAAAGCAGAGGCGGCTTCAGAGCTGAGGCAGACTGTTGGTTTTCAGATGACACACACACACACACACACACACACGCATACAAAGACAGACGCGGTTAGAAACGGGGAAAGAGGCAAAGAGAGTGAGGTGTGTGTGTCTGTGTGAGAGTGACGAGAGATAAAGTCAGATCTGGCTCGGGATGAAGACGATCAAGAGACGATGACGAGATGGTAGGATGAAAAGATAACGGAAATGAAAAGCAGATAGTAGACAGAATTAAATGGGAGATACGGGAGAAAGATACAAGACAGCGAGAGAGAGAGAGAGAGAGAGAGAGAGAGGGGATTCGTTGTAGTATAAAGGAACAATTTTGACTGCAGAAGGCAAAGAAGTTAGTTAGTAAAATCCCCAGGGTTAACTTGAGTCTACATGAGTCTAAATTACCAGTGTTAAATGAATGCTGAGGATTGTACTGTGGGTATAGGGGAAGATGGCAGGAGAGAGGAGAGGTGCACGTTACAGCTAAAAGGAACGAAGGAGACGGAGGGAGAGAGATGGAGGGGAGGGGAGTACAAGTGACAGAATGAGGGAGGGAGAGAGAGAGGGAGGAGAGGAGAGGTACATGTCACAGCCGGAATGAAGAACGAATGGGAGAGAGAGAGAGAGAGAGAGAGAGAGAGAGAGAGAGAGAGAGAGAGAGAGAGAGAGAGAGAGAGAGAGAGGACGGGATGGAGGAGAGGAGAGGAGTTGCGTGTTACAGACAGACAGAGAGAGGGAGAGATGGGAGGGGTGAATGAGCACCGTGTGACAGCGAGAGAACAATAAGAGGCGTTCATGACACGTCTCCGGGGGAATCGACTCAACGTGTTCCCCCTAATAGGAGCTAAAATAATTAATAACTACCACTGTCTCTCCATCCCCTGCACACGCTTGCACACAGAC
The DNA here is from genome assembly GCF_963921795.1 of Nannobrachium achirus. NCBI lineage: Eukaryota > Metazoa > Chordata > Actinopteri > Myctophiformes > Myctophidae > Nannobrachium > Nannobrachium achirus. The sequence goes on along the minus strand of NC_137812.1, from coordinate 39,118,033 downwards.
ACACACACACACACACACACACACACACACACACACACACACACACGTACATATACACAGTCTAATGCATTGTTCACGTGTACAAATAGACAAATGCCTCGCTGCCCCAGACACCTGTTCATGTGTGTGTGCGCTGTGAAGATGCGCGCACATATGCAAGCACGTACACTGTGGAGGAGTCCTGTGTTGTTTTAACTCTGAGAAAATGCAGTTAAACTAACACTCAGGGTTTGACATGTACATGCGCACACACACACATTCACGCATTCACAGACAGAGAGACAGACAGACAGATGCACACACACACACACACACACACACACACACACACACACACACACACACACACACATACACACACACACACACACACACACACACACACACACACACACACACACACACACACACACACACACACACACACACACACACACACACACACAGGCAGACAGACAGACACATGCTACGGGGAAAAACAGAGAGAGAGGGTGAGCCCTGTTATAATGTTCGCTCTCATGAATAAGTGATGGTGTTAAGAAGCGACAGTCTGGGGGAAGTATTTGCGTGTGTGTGTGTGCACACGCTTCCGCCTGTGTGTGTGTGTGTGTGGGAGAGCGCACGCGCAAACGTGTGTAAGAGTTTCCGCACGAACGGCTCCTTTAGACGCCAGAGTCAGGGCTCTGGAACAAAGCCTGCCGCCGGTCCTCTGGAGAGAGAGTGTGTGTGCGTCCTTGTGTGTGTGTGTGTATGTACACGTGTGCGTGCATGCTTGCATGTGCGTGCATGTTCGCATTGTGTTCTGTGGCATGTGTGTGACGTGTGGATGTTTATGGCCTGGGGGGCGGAGAGAGAGACAGAAGAGAAAAAAAACAGGAGGGAGGAGGGAAGAGGAGGAGCGAGAGAGGACCAGTGGAGAGAATAGGGTGAAAGAAAGACAGAAAGAAAGATAGCCGGGCGCATGTAGTCATTGAGATGTTGAGAGCAAGCCGCAGGCTGTCTATGTTCTCTCTCTCTCTCTCTCTCTCTCTCTCTCTCTCTCTCTCTCTCTCTCTCTCTCTCTCTCTCTCTCTCTCCCCCCTCCCCTCTCTGTGTCTCTCTCCTTCTCTGTCTGTCCTTCTCTTTGTGGGCTTGGAAAGCCCAGATAAAAGCCATCCCACTCACAGGGACAATAACAGCCATCACGGCTTTCCTAACAGTCAGCATTGCACACCCTCTTCTCTTCTCTTCTCTTCTCTTCTCTTCTCTTCTCTTCTCTTCTTTCCAATCCTCTCCTCTCTGTACAATAAAGCCACTCCACGACTAGCTAATGTTAGCATTCACCACAGTCTTCTCTGTTCTGTTTTGAAGGATATTATGGCATTATTATTATATTCATGGCTTTATTGTGACACCGACGTAGAGTGACAGCACAACATACACAAACACAGCAGGACCCAAGCCAGGAATCAAACACGGAATGTTGCATTCATAATGGTCAATCACGTTAGCCGTCTGGGGACTTAGCATAATGCCAGGATTACATGCAAATCTTTAAAGCGATGTTGAACTTTATTGGATGTGTGGGTTGTGTAGCTACCTGGATCATCATACCCTGAAGAAGGCAGTTACCTGCCGAAAGATTTTGACTCTGCGTCCTAAAATAAAATATTGGCACTTTGGCTACCAGTGTGTGCGGCCACATTCTTGTCTCTTGAAGACCACTATTTGTATGGCTCAAGTTCCATTGTTGATCACCTTTATCTGTTGCTTTTGTGCTCTGTGATCGAAGACCTGCACATAGCGATTCCATTCACTCAAATTGTATGGTGAAGCAGGTCGCAAAAATCACAGCACATAGATGAATCTGTGAAAAAAGAAAAAAAAAGGGATCATCATTATAAAAACAAAGTAGTCCTGGTACTCATTTGTGGTGAAGTGAAGGTGTTAACACTGACTGAGTAACATTTATAATATTTACAGAAACATGATCAACAGAGATGAACCAAATAAAGTTGCAGTAAGGGTGTGCAAAGGCCAAACTAATACAATGAAAGAACACTTTAACTAGTAACAAAAACTCAATTGGTCTACAGAATAAAACTGTTTTAATTTGTACTAAGCTCTCTAGCAACCAAACGTCTCTGTCATTGCTAACACATACTGTTTGGTTTTGGGGAGGCTGTGGACTGGACAATCACGTCTCCCTTGAGAGCTGCTGCTTTTCCCCTGACGGGAAGGTGTAGTGAAGTTGAAGTTGGTGAAGTGGGTGAAGTTTCATGGAAAGGTGAAACAAGTACAGAGGAACACACTATTCTGCACAAGTTGGAGGTGCCGTAAAAAGCTTCCTTAAAGTTACTAAGACTAGTTCAACATGGCAATTGAGGGCGGCAGTGACTTGGCGTACGGCAGAAGGTAGGCCGTCTTGGAAGGAAGCATTTACTTCTACCATCTAGACAGCAAAGACAATTGGGATAAGGTAAACGGAACTGTATCAAGGTGCTATTTTAACACCGAGTTTCAACAACAGCAGCAGTAGCAGCAAGAAGGGGGATGCTGCAGACACTGATTCCTGGCACATATACGGCCCAGACATTTTCACAACCCTGCTGCCACTGATGTCTGTGTTATCAGAATAGTTTCTGATAACTTTTTAGTCAGGAAACCGTTTGGGCTGTGCAGTTACTCAATATTGATTAATTTCACATTTCACAGTTTTAACAATATTCGGGACTCGGGAGTGGAAATACTATATTTCCATTCGACATTTTTGAGATGCGGATGTGGATCATATCATTTACTTTCATTTTTGAGTGCTATGTACAATTTCTGAATAAATTCGAACTGATTTCCACCCTATCGATATGCAGCTCAGGTGACACTCAGTCAACAGTGTGGCCATCGCACTCGGTGTAGGGCTCAAGACCATTCCCTTTGGTACACCTGCCTTGTTTTCAATGTAATTGCGACCATAGGCCGCATTAGGTATGAAAACCTGCAGATCATGTCTGTCCGCGCGCTACGCCTCATCACTCTCCACGCCTCATGTCACGCTCCATTTATGTCCAAAACACTATAATATGAATAGATTAAATCAAACCTTACAGTACATGATTCAATCTTTTGAGTCTGTATTTTGTGAAATAAATGCATAGGCCTTCATGGTACATGTATAAAGTCTACCAACAGGTCTCATGCAGGAGGAGAGTGAGCGTCACATGCTGAGGCAACATTCCTATCTTGTGCTAAATCTGGGTATAGTGTTGAAAGTGATGCACACAGCTAAATCAATATGCTGGTTTACATGCATGCCATCCATTTTCTCTTTTTGCCCAGGGAAATTAAACTGTTAACGATTTTTTCCTTCCTCTACACCGTTAGGTGCCCTTGAGCACGGCACTTAACCTTATAATAGCTTGTGTGACTGAAGGCTGAAGGTTGTGCTGGGCAGCTCTCATGTGTGAACTAATGTGAAACTAGGGAAGCTCTGTCCCAATGCATGCAGGTTCATTAAACCATTTGATGAACTTTATTTAAGAGGTGGATTGTGAAAATGAGACCTTGCGAGTGATCTAGTCCAGGGGTCTTCAACAGGGGGTCCGGGACCCCTAGGGGGTCCTCAGATTTACTACAGGAGGTCCTCCAAATCTTTGTGTGATAGATTTTTTTTATATTAACCCTCTGAACCCTAGCGTCCATATTCTGAGAACTGTAGCCGAAAATAGCCGATCTACAAGCTCACAACGCCTTGCGCTGCGAGGTGTTGTGAGCTTGTAGATTGGCTATTTTTCGGCAAAGAGGTTTGGTGTAGAGGGGAAAAAGAGCAGACCAAGTACAGAGTGAAAGGTCAAGTTTATATATTGATGGTTCAAGTGGTTAAATATCTGAAAACACAAATTGACATGAATCCAAAATACACTGATTGTGCTGTCAAACGATGAAACGATAAGGAATCCATAAAAAGGTTGTGGGGGTCCCTGCTTCATCTTTCTCTCAACTAAGGGGTCCTGGGCCTGAAAACGTTGAAGACCCCTGATCTAGTTCATCTGTTTGCAATCAATAAAAACATTGGTTGTGTCTAAGGTCCAAGAAGTTGCCTGCTTCCACGCAGCATAATATGTGATGCATTTTGTACAGTGTTGTAAAAAAGTACATTTTGGGGCTGAACTATTCCTTTAATGCCCATTTTAATAAGCCACCTGAAGATCTGACATCCCAAAATACAACACTCTTCTCACATCCTTAGTGCAGATGTCCAGAGTGTGGAGGATCACTATTGTTGGGAGAGAATGACCGCAAAAGCATGCAGTCATATCTTAGATACCACACTTCTTCTATATTGCAGCTTAGTTTGAATTATGCCCTTGGAAACAAGAGCATGCGTGTTTAGTAGGCTTATAATAAATCAGGTCATAACAAAACATTGTTTTCACAAATGTAGCCAGCAACAGTATAAAAGGTGTATTGTACAGTAAACCCTATTGGTCAAAACCTGTATTGCAATATCGGTATCAACATAAATATTGGTTCTTGGAAATAATCGGTTAGCTTACAGTATATCGGCCAACATTGAAAGTGTTTTGTGTGTGTGTGTGTGTGTGTGTGTGTGTGTGTGTGTGTGTGTGTGTGTGTGTGTGTGTGTGTGTGATGGTTGCAACAGCATTAGCAGATGTGTCTGGCTGAAAGTCATTTATATGGTAATGATGTCATTTACCTCTGAAATGCATCTTTTTCAATGCTGCCAAATAGGACTTATCCATATTGACACACGCATACACACACGCACCCACACACACGCACGCTCATGCGCACGCAGCCGTGTGTGTGTGTGTGTGTGTATGCTCATGGATTTTCCTGTGGAAGGTATTATAGTGGTACACCTGTATTTTGTGTGTATGTGTGTGTGTCTATATAATGAGGTGGTTGCCATACGTCTGATAGGAATGTAAAATGCCTGATGTATGTTTCTGGGGCAATGTAGAAGTCATTTGTCCAAGTCACTCACTGCCTTAAGCCACACAGCCTGACGCACATGATGTATGATGGAGATGACCGCACGCACGCACACACACACACACACACACACACACACACACACACACACACGCACACGCACACGCACACACGCACGCGCGCGCACCATTTCTATATGTGGTCAATCTAAAAAGTATCAATACGTGATGCAGGATGGGTAGATGCACAGTGTTCCAGCCCTGCCCGCTACATGCTGTGTGATTACAGTGCTGCTGAACACAGATAACATAAACACACATCCAGACATGGTGACTGCCATGAGCACACACACACACACACACACACACACACACACACACACACACACACACACACACACACACACACACACACACACACACACACACACACACACACACACACACAATCTAACCAACTGTTGAGCTGTCTTTGATGAGTCTCAATTTTGCAGCCCTCTAATCACAATCCTGAAGAGACGCATGCACACACACACACACACACACACACACACACACACACACACACACACACACACACACACACACACACACACACACACACACACACACACACACACACACACACACACAGATTGCTTGCCTTGTTGAGCCATCAAGTTAATTTCTACAATGAACAGCCAAGTACCAAACGAATCTAGAACACAGCTTACCTGTGTGTGTGCGTGTGCGTGTGCGCGTGTGCATGCGCGTGCGCGTGTGTGTGCGCTTGCACATGTGCCCGTCAGTGTTTTCAGGCTGCCAGTCTGTCGCTGGTATCTACTCTACAGGCTTGGAATAACCATGCACGGCCTGTCGCCTTGGGGATAACTATCATTAACACACTGATTACAGGTCTGAGTGACTTAAAATAACACACGCACGTGCACACGGATGCACGCATGCACACACACATGGAGGGGTTGGTGGGGGGGGGGGCAGTGGATCAATATCAATACTGGCACGCTGAGGTAATGATGGGTCTGCCTGCTCTACACAGACGCGACAGACACAGAGAGAGGAATGAAGCAAAATGTCAGAGAGAGAGAGAGATGCAGAAATCGGAGAAAGTGTGAGAATGTGCTGAGTGGAGATGGACGTACACAGTCAAATCCTGAGAGTTGATTTATCTCGCCGTTAACCTATTAAAACCGGGAAAGTATCATTCTGTGTCATTTTAGATTTTGGCATTTGGCTATTCAAAAATAGCAGAAGAGTCAGAACTACTGATTTAAAAGACATTCGTAGAATCGGCCTCAGGTCTTAATGGGTAAAACAACTCTCGTGGTTTTTACTGTGCAGCTGCAACATGGGAGAGAGATTTTGCTAGGGCTGTCACGATCTTGACATTTTTACTTAACGATGAATTGTCTCACAAATAGTTGTGATTTAGTTTTTGGCATTGAGCATTGGAGCATATAAATACAAATTCAATTTCTGTTTGGCCCTGACATCTTTAATAAATTAAAGGACATTGGGCCCGATTCATCAATCTGGTTGTGTAAATAAAGTTACTAAATCTGGCTTATATTTCTGTTTTACCTTCAAAATCCCTGACAAAAAAACATTGCTGAATCTGACCCCCTTAAATGCCGGTAAGATCAAAATATGGGCATAATTTGGCCGTAAAGTGCTTGATGAATCGGACCCGTTGACTTTGGCTATGACATGACGTGAGATTGGATGAAAGTAAGAGAGACGAATGTAGCGTTGGCTGCTTTCTTTAGATTCCGGTTTATGTGGCAAACCGGTGAACAAATAAACATAGATACATAGACAGGCCGACTTGAGTGACTGTGTGCATGCTCAGAACACGTGTGTATACTTGAGTTTGTTGTTTCCTAAATGCACACATGCAGAATTGGACTTTGTTCTCTCCAGGTTTATATGAAATGTGTATTTAGGCTGTGTAAACACACACACTCATACGCACACACTCATACGCACACACACACACACACACACACACACACACACACACACATACAAACACACACACACACACACACACACACACACACACACACACACACACACACACACACACACACACACACACACACACACACACACACACACACACACACATACACAAGCACGCACACATAAGCACGCAGGCACTTACTGGCACTTTCAAAGAACCACATGGCAGCAGCAGCAGTCTACAACTGCATGACCTAGATATGCTCAGAGAAAATTAGAGAGAGGGAAAGTGAAGAGAGATTTGGGAGGGTGGAGGGAGGGAGCAAGGGGAAAACGAGAGGAATGGAAATACCTTTCTTTGTTACACTTTTAAAGCAATGGCATCATACCACTGTCTATCAGCATATTTAGATTATTGCCAGCCACTGTACCGTAAGGGTATTACTACTATAATTGAGGTATTATATTACTATGACTGACAGCAATCCTAGCGTAGCTCATGTTTGGTAGTTGACAGGGAATGATACTCCATGTCAGCAACCTTATGTTACCGACAAGCAAGGAACAGTTTGCCCAACAGTCAGTGGTGGACTGACTGACTGAATGAATGAATTGGAACTGAATTGATTGGAATGGTCAGTTGCCAAATAGTGTGAATCAATAATGAGGCATCCAACTGATTATTGTTATGTTATGTTCATTTGACTAGGTCTTTTAAAACTCATACAGTGCCTATCCCGAACTAGTTCGGGATAATTTGGACCGTATTAACGTCCTGGGTGCCTATCCCGAACTAGTTCGGCTTTTTTTTTTTGAGCCGCGGCGCCGGCCGTCATCTGTTTACACGGCCCGCGAGAGCGTCGCGCCGCCGATATTTACCATCCACTCCAATGCAATCCAGGATCTTTAGAGCTCATTTTCTCTGTTCCATGCATATCCATGAGGTGTGCAAGGTGTAATCATGGCTAAATCGCCGAAAATAGGGCTTCTAAAATGCTTGGTAGCCAATAGCTAACTTCAAGCTAACTTCATCCTGTTCCTGTACGTGCACAAAGGAAAGTGTTCAGGCGCATCATGGTTGCGCACGGCTTGTGCATATACCAGCGTATCTCTATGGTGTTTTCTATGGCCATTGGGCGCCCTCTAGTGGTGAAAGCTGGCACTGAAAGCGTTAACAATGCATTATGCTCATGGTTATCCTACAAAATAAAATCTGTTGTTTATTCAGCAACATGGTTCGATTCAGAAAACATTTAGGAAATCAATATCTTTTTTTTTTTGCAACTTATTGTTTTATTATATATCAATATTCATCACAACATTTCTTCTGGAATACAAAACAAACTAGAAGCAGTGCTCTTCCGAGCACAGGTCTCCACCAGACTGTGCGTCCTGGTGGTGCAATCCTGCAAACTTTGGAAGCTAATATTAGCCAATCAGGATGGCATATGTAATATCATACGGATCGGACTTGATCACATGACTATAGAGATACTGTGTACCGATTTGCGTGATTTTTGGATAAAATCTCAAGGAGTAATATGCAAAAATGTGTTTTACATAAGTCGGCCCAAAGGTGGCGCTATAAAAGGCTTATGTGAAAAATGCAGGGCAAAGGTTTATCCTTAGCTTCTAGGGAGTGCGCTTACAAAGTTTGAAACTGATCGGTGGAGTTATAGGTAAAACCACAAATCGGCCTGTTATAGCGCCACCATGAGGCTGATTTAAAAAAAATTAAGTGGCATTTCTTCCTCGGCCTAGTGGGAACGTGTGTGCGGGATTTCATGATAATTGCACTTTGCGTTTGTGATTTGAGGCATTTTGTTCAAAACGGCTCGATCCCACAAACTTTGGAAGCCAATCTTAGCCAATCAGGATGGAATATGCAAAATCGGACAGATCCGTGTCGATCACATGACTGTCGAGATACTGCCTACCGATTTGTAGGATTTTGGGACAAAATCTGTAAGAGTAGTGCACAGAAATGTGTTTTGCGAACATCGGCCACTAGGTGGCGCTAGAAAAGGCCCATTTGAAAAATTTAGGGCAGAGGTTCTAGATTGGCTTCCAGGGAATGTGTGTGCTCACTTTGGCAGCGACCGGGCCAACAGCGACTGAGATTAGGCGCTCACAAACTGCGAGGACGCACGCACGCACGGACGGACGGATGGACGGACGCACGGACGGACGGACGCACGGACGGACGGACGGACGGACGGACGGACGGACGGAGGGGAAAACATACTCTCCCTCAGCCTTCGGCTGGTGGAGACAATTATAGAATACTGTACATTAATATAGACAACATAAAATGGAAATCAATATCTTTCTCACATGAAATCCCAAACCGGGAAAACCATGGTTAACTTCGCTGAGAAATTCGGTGTTGCTATAAGGCACGGTCAAACATGGACTTCAGGGCACGGGTAGACATGCGTTGTTATCCAATGAGTGAGTGCCGGTTTTCTGGTATGTATTTTGACATTGGAGTGCTGACTCACTGAAAGAAAACTACAAGCGTAATGGCTGCCAAGTCGGGTCAACCAGAGACATGAAAAGGTAGATGCCTCCTTTGGCTCTGGGGTGTCTGTAAAAAAGGCAATTTTTAAGGCAAGCTTCTGGAATGCTATTATTGTTTCCGTAGGAGATGCCTTGTAAAGGAGTGCTTGTTTTCGGTGGAGATGACGGAGGCGTGCCGTCTCAAGTGGACTTGATCCACGTGAGACACAGCCGAGTGAGCTAAAGCGAGCGAGTCGCCATGTCCAGCATTGCGATGTCCACTTGATGTCCACTCAGCACCGCCCAAGTTATATCCCGATAGGGACAGAATCGTAAATCTTCGTCCCCCCGACTTTCTGCACATCCGTGCGGTCCAAGTGAACACAGCTGAGCGCTCCCTTCCTCTGGTTCAGCCAATAACAAGCCGCGGCTGACAAGGTATCTCCTACAGACACAATAATCGCTTCCGGAATTCTGAAGCTCTTAGCAGCTGAGATGTTGTCTATGTCACTCTGTAGACATATGAATGGAGACATCGTTTGTGACTATTACTGTTACTTGAAAGCATTTTGGTGTGAAAATATGCATTTTAGATGTAACCAAATCCAAATCCTGGATTGGCAATGTAAACATGCCAATAAAGCTCCTTTGAATTGAATTGATGAGTCCTGGAAAAGACTTGGCCAGTGGTCACTTTCAGTAGCAGCGTTCATTCCACATTTCTGCACTTCCGCCATGCCTTTTTTACAGGTCGCTCCAATGAACTGCAGCAGCGAATGAGGTATCTAGCTTCTAGATCTATTGGGGTCAACCGCTGCACTCCTTTACCTTGGTTGAGGTTGGAGTGCCGTGGTTGACCATGGAAAACTATTAGGGAGAACTAATAGTTTATACAATATCCTCTGTCCATGAGCTTTTCTGCTGCAGCTCGCTTAATTATTTTGTAATTATTTTGAATTTTAACCGGCTTTATGCTGCACAAATCTTTGCTTTGGCAGAGGCCAGTATCATACCACATCACAGTCAATGCTGAATCATGAACCTCAGCTGGTCCTTCACTTACCTGCGGAGGTCTTTACTGAATGTAGATATGCTTACGTTGATGAAAGATATGATCAGGAACTGATCAATGTATGATATTAATTGGAGCATGTTAATGCACGTTTCTAAAAATCCTCAGAAGACCGAAAGTGATTTTAGCAGTTTGCTTAATTTCAATGCGCCTGACTGTATGTGCAACAGTTCCTTGTTGAACCATATCTGCGCTTGCCGGGTGTCACTGTTGTTCTCAAGATTTTGTCGATGTCTTAATCAAAAGTGAACAGCAGAAATCTCATGCTGCAATTTAGATTTTCAATGGGATAATCGCTTGACAATCAGTTATTTTCGGCGATTGACATGGTTGTTTGACATGGTATAAATTACGCTTACGTGCTGCGATGCACAATAGCATCTCTGCGGTTTAGCACAAACTCAGTTGGGGAGAGAGGACGGGACATGGGGATATAGCAAGTGGAAACTAAAGAAAGAGGACAGGAGAAGAGGTGCCTAGGGAAGAAAAATCACATGCAAAAACTGAAATTGAGAAGAATGCAGGGGGGCGGAGCTTTAGTGTGTAGCCTATGTACTTTCGAGAGACATGGATGACTGTCGTGACTCAAATCAGTGGGATGTGTGGCTATTGATCTATATGACTAAGGACATCTGGAGCACAGAACCTACACGCACGCACTCAAGCACGCGCGCGCACACACACACACACACACACACACACACACACACACACACACACACACACACACACACACACACACACACACACACACACACACACACACACACACACACACACACACACACACACACACACACACACACACACACACACACACACACACACCAGCCCAGCTGGTTCATTCTTGCAAGGTATACACACAGCCACACTTTCCTCATAAGTATGTCCTCTGGTGTACGCACACACACGCGCGTACACACACACATACAACTACACACACACACACACACACACACACACACACACACACACACACACACACACACACACACACACACACACACACACACACACACATACATACACACACACACACACACTCTGTTACTGCTGCCAAGTAGCCATCAGGGGCCTTCCACTCTCTGCCACCACAATCTGTTACCATAGCAGCCTTCCTTTCTCTCTCTCTCTCTCTCTCTCTCTCTCTCTCTCTCTCTCTCTCTCTCTCTCTCTCCGTTCAGAGGCAGCAGAGTAGAAAACTAGTGGAAAGGGAGAAAAAAAAAACTGTCGTTCCTGCCAGCAGAGCATCAGTAAATCTGTGTGTGTGAGTGTGTGCGTGAGTGTGTGTGACTGTGAGTGTGTGTACACCAGTCTGCCCTCACGACAGGCTCCGGCAGAGGCACATGCCGACTGGGGCTTGAATCGGCCAATCATATGCTTGCTTTCTGTGGCACATCAGCTGACCTAGCCAATCAGAATAGCCCTGCTGGAGAACACACGCACACACACACACACACACGCACACACACACACGCACACTATACGCACACAAACGCACACTATACGCACACTATACGCACACAAACAAACAGACACACAGGGATAAAGAGAAATGGTGTGCGTGCATATGCACATGCGCGCGCGCACACACACACACACACACACCACATTTCATTTTGTTGGTTTTGGCTGCAGTTATCTACCCCAGCATGTGACGATAGAAATGGCTTCATGTGGAGAACACAGAGGTGGAATTCTCTTTTGCTTAAAAAAAAAAGAAAAGAAAAACTTGTGTGCTCTCCCTCTCTCACATTTAGACAGATTTTCATCTTCTCTTGAGTCGTGATTTGTGCGGTACAGTATCAGCTATTAGGCTAGCACTAGTGGCTAAAAAGCTAGCATTAGCGGCTAGAAAGGCTAGTAGGAAACAGCTTTGTATGTGACTGTTTGTGGCTTTGGTCTCCAGGCCTGGGCTTTTAGTTTAGTCAGAGTTGATCTAACTGGCCTTTTTAGCGTCCTCTTTGTCACCATGTCCCAGGACAGGTGTTGAACACAATCTGACACGCACGCACGCACGCACGCACACACGCACGCACACACACACACACACAGCTGTCAGGCCCCTCCTGGTGACCATCTGGCTATGGGAACCAAGATTATTCCCTCCACTCTCTTTAACTCTCTCTTCCTCTTTCCTCATCTCCAAGTTTTTTGGCCGTTGCATCTTTCTAATCTCCCTTCGTGTTTCAGCTGACCGCCCAACGCTAGCCAACCTGATGTCCCATTTTCAGTTACTTCTTTCAAATGGTTCCTTTCACAGTTAAAGTATTTGTTGTCACTAAACAAGAACAGAAAGACACAGAGAGAGGGAGGGAGGGAGGGAGGGAGATATTTCTTTATTTTTTTTTGTTATCAATTATTTTTATTTTCCATAACATGAAATTAGAGACATACATATGAATAGAACAAGAAAAAGTAAAACATTAATCAAAAGAAAAATGCAATTAACAGACAAACAACACAAACAATAGCAAAACAAGAAAAGGAAAAGAAAACCCACCCACCCCCTTTCCCCGGACCAACACGGAATGTACAATAGTGCATGCCTGTGCTAGGCTGTTACCACTATATAGTGATTTCTTGAATCATAGCCTTAAGCTTATCTGCAATGTCCGACCACATATTAATGTTTTCTTCTTTTGCTCCGTGTAACCTTGCTATCGACTGCTCTAAATATACTATATCTAGAAAGGTCAAGGCCCACTGGCGAAACGTTAACGTATGAGGAGGTTTCCACCGCGTAGCTACCATCTTCTTCGCCGCCGTTAATCCAGCAAAGAAGATGCGCTTGCGTATATTGTTTAGTTGCAACTGTGAGACGTCATTTAATAAAAATAAAGAAGGAGAAGATATGATATTAATACTAAAAATAGTTGAAAGTTTGGAGGCAACCATATTCCAGAATGACGACACATTTGGGCATTCCCAAACCATGTGAAGGAAGGTACCAATACTATTTGAGGCGCAGAGAGTGCAGTTGGGATTATTCAAAATCCTCATAGCACATAGTCTGCGGGGAGTTAAATAAGTCCGATGAACAAAATTTAAATGAATTTGTTGATGGTCTGGATTTCTAGAAGATAGCCTAATGTTAGACCATACTGTGTCCCAACAAAAGTCAGGGTCCAAATTTGGTACATCATTCCTCCAAACAGTATCAACAGATAGTGGCCCATAACTACAGTCTAATAAAAAACCATAGAGGGTGGAAACCAAACCTCTTGTTCTGTTACCATCACAGATAAACTCATGGAAGGGGTGCAATCTAAGGGGAGCTTGCCATGGGACCCCGTAGGTCCTCATGGACGTTCTCAGTTGGAAGTAGAAAAAAAGGGTATTTCCAGGCAGATTGAAGATGTCACACAAATCTCGAAAAGGTCGTAAACCATTTCTATCAAATAAGTCCCCTAATGTACGAATCCCCTTAGCCCTCCACCTTGGAAAGCGAATGGGGCGATCCTCGATTAAAAGTCTTTGATTATTGAA
>NC_137812.1:39074080-39099080 GCF_963921795.1 Nannobrachium achirus | reverse complement strand
ATGTCCCGCCCTCAAACACTTTCTATTGGTTGAGATCGCAGGGAGGCGTCTCCCTGGAGGCAGCTCAACACAGATGGACGAGGTACTCCACTCCAGTACTTGAGAGTACAGATACTCCTGGTCAAAATGTACTCCACTACAATCAAGTAAAGTAGGCCTACAGATCCTCAGTCAGAATCTGTACTTGAATACAGTACTCAAGTAAATTTACTCTGTTACTGTCTACCACTGGTTCAAGCTACGTCGCAAAGCAATGGCCGACGCTCCATATGCGGACAGTATGCGGGCAGTGCAGATGAGCTGTTAGCCCTAATTTATACTTTGGTTATTTGAAAATTACCGATTTGCAAGCTCACAACGCGTCACACTGCGACAAGTTGTGAGCTTGTAGATCTGCTATTTTCAGAACATTTGGAAATATCTTTAAAGATCGTGGACACATTTGGAATGATTATGAACATTTTTAACAAAAGAATTCTCTGGATCTTTGGCACAAAATCTTTTCAGATGGCCGGGGTTTGCTGTCAAACACATGAAAATGTTTAGGAAACCAGATTGCCAGATTAAAATCTGGATATTAGGCCAGTCCTAGGATGGACGCAGCTCCTTCAGGCTGAAACGGCAATTTACAGTCCAGGAAGAGAAAGCTTGCAGTAAAAAACAAAACATGTCATGACATCATCAGAAACATAATATGGATTCATTAGTAGAGCATTAGAATGCATCTTGACCACGTTTGATCGGGTCCCGCACCCCCGTTCAATATGCAAATTACCGCACTCAAAATCAAAACAATCCTGATTTTATTCTCGGCTTCCATCAAGCAAGTTCAAGATGTTTCATGCACTCTCTCTTTTACAGTACACACACGCACGTACACACACACACACACACACACACACACACACACACACACACACACACACACACACACACACACACACAAACACACACGGAAAGTAATGCTCACGCACATTATAATCAGGTGCTGATTGGTTGCACTTGCAGGAGGAACATGAAACTGAAATAATGTAGTGGTTGCCTGCACTGTGAATAAAAACAAAAAAGCAATACATATGACAATCATGTTATTGGCATCACATTATTTGATTTGTACAGTATCTGCACATAGTGTCGAGAGACACTTGTGGTAACTGTGAGAGTGACAAGCTCACAAAGGGAAGCGACACGTGAGCTTGTAGATCGGCACTTAATCAGGCTTCATTTTATTTTGTGGCGCCATGCCATCCAACGTGCGACGGAGAATAAATTAGGCATAAGGTGTTAGAGGTACAATGAAACTTCCACACAGCTCTCGGCAGTGGTGCGAGTATTTTCTCCCATGTACGCTGTGATGAAGGTCATGTAGTTGAAAGCTCTGCAAGAAATGTGAAAATTCAACAGATCTCCGAGTGTGGAACCTTTTCCATCCACTCTTTACTATATAGTAAAATACAGGAAATATGCTTGGCGGGGAGTTATATAAAAACTAGAGCAGGGTTCTTCAACAGGGGGTCCGGGACCCCTCAGAGTTACTACTGGGGGGCTGCCAATTGCCAAAACCATGTTTGATAGGATCATCATTTTAAATGAACAACTTGAACCCTCACATACTCTGAGGAGATCTTTAGCCAAAAATAGCAGATCTACAAGCTCTCAACGCCTCTCGCTGCGGGGCGTTGAAACCTTGTAGATCAGCTATTTTTGGCAAATAGGTTTGGCGTAGAGGTAAAAAGAGCAGACCAAGTACAGAGTGAAAGGTCAAGTTTCTAATTATCGACGATTTATGATTTTAAGTGGTTAAGTGTCAAACAAGTCTATGAATCTATCTATGAAATCGATGAGAATCTCCATCACGCATTTATACAATATGTAGAGGGGGTCCCTGCTTCATCTCCCTCTCAGCTAAGGGGTCCTTGAAAATGTTGAAGACCCCTGAACTAGAGGATGGATGCCTCTACCTATTCATTTGAATAAAAGTTGCTCCCCCAGAAACCTATTTCTTGGGGCACCAAATGCTGGTGTCAAATGGTTTCAGGTGAGAGAATAATGCGCAGCATCGTCCTTTATGCCTAAGCTTGCAATACCAGATTTGGCCACTAGTTAAGCATTGCTTCAAAGGTCCCTGCGGTTGTGGGGGCTTGGTGTGACACATTCTGTGAGGGCGGAGCTGATATGGTGAAGCCTGCATGCAGGAGTGTTACTGTGCGCCTGCCAGTCTGTCTGTATGGTATACCTACAGGGACCACCCCTAACACACACACACACACACACACACACACACACACACACACACACACACACACACACACACACACACACACACACACACACACACACACACACACTGGGACTGTGGCCAAATGGTTCTTTTGTTTGTAGCTGTCCTCCCGCCACTGACACATACACTGCTTTCTTTCTGACGAGATCAGCATAGCGAAACCCCAAAAGATATTAGATCAATATTAAAAACAAGATGTCAACGTTGGTCTTTTCTGTTCACTCGTCCCTCTGGCTTTTTGCGCGGGGAGTGAAATAAAGGACCTGAAGAGTACTGAACTAGTTCGTCTCTACCTGTCATCAATTAAACTAGCCAGCCAACATTCCTCACAGTTTTATTTGACAGACTGATGTCAGTCTTGAGCCTCCTCATGCTCCGCTCTCTCTTCCGCGTAGCTTCCACAAACAAACACTGAACCGTGGGATACAGAACCAGCATTGAGTTGTGTCTGGCCAAGTGACAAGCCAAGCTATCGCTGTGTGTACTTTAGTCATGTTTACATTTGCCTTCACATCCATTCTGTCTGAAGAGGCGTGACAAAGGGTTTTAACCACTTAAGCCCTATTTTGTATTATACAGAATATAAAATGACCGCTGCTCAAAATAAATAATGTACTATGACCAAAATAGGCAACATTTTAACATTTGTACTAAAAAATAATTACCCTAAGCGATTATTTAATAATTGTGACAGGCTTAGTAGCTTCCAGTCTGTTGTTCATGACCGGTCAACATTTGTCATCACAGCTCACAGTGACATAGCCTTTCATTGATTCCATAGGTTTGACATGCAAGAGAGTGGAAGTGAAATCATTCTAGCTTTTAAGCATCTAACGCACGCACACGTACACACACACCTCCACTTATTAAAGACCTGTTTGATTTAATTGACTAATTTCACAGTCTGGTGGGCCAGACCGCGCGCGCGCACACACACACACACACACACACACACACACACACACACACACACACACACACACACACACACACACACACACACACACACACACACACACACACACCAGCCACCGCATGCAAGGTACAAGTTGGCCTAGATTAGAGAAAGAAATTGCAATTGAAAAGACATCATTGCATGTCTGTTTGTGTGTGCATATTTGTGCTTTTGTGTTATAAGTGTAAGAGATTCAACGTATCGACCAGTAATCTGTTATTTTCACAGCAGAGCTCATCGTTCTTGTTCTCTGCCACAATACTAGCCCTAAGGCACGGGGTGGAGGCATTCACCTGTATCATTCGCATCATTTTCCACTTATCTTACTTTTTTATGCTGATTTGATCTCAACGCCCTTAATTGCCCAGAGCGAAACTAATAATTTGAACAGCAGAGAGAGAGAGAGATATCTGCTTTCGGAACCTCTCCCTCCGCTATGTAGCCCCGACATGAGGGTCCTGGAAACTGTCATCCCAAATTGGAAAGTTGCGAGGAAGCTCCGCCGTCATGACTCATGAACACTTCTTACCTTTTGTGCGCATTGTACTCAAAAAGTAAAGGTCGGCTTTCCTTCTCTCAGGTGTTTACTTCTTTAGCGTGGAAGAAAATCTAAGCTGGGTGTTGAAATAAAGAGTTTAAATTGCTGTTTTTGTCAGCCTGTGGCCAGTTTTCTGGTATACGGATGAATGGCCAGTCACGCATGCGCATTCCTGCTACCGCAAATTTGCATGTGTGTGCGCGAGACTCACATACTTCAGACACAATCACTTCTGGAAAAAGGACGTCACTATTGATCAGATTATGATACATTCTTTTATTAGTTGATATATACAGTAGCTTATGTACAAATGTTTTGTGCCCACGTATAATCTGGGTCAGACATGACATGAGTTTTCACTGCCGTTTGCCCTAGCGCAGACAGCACAGCACACAAAGAGAGAACCAAGTAACAAACATCATGTTTAATCCTGCCCACTGCATGGTGTGTTCAGTAACTCAGTATGGTAGATTTATTTCCTCACGCAGGCGCAGAAAAGCACCATGAACTCATTGTCATCTGTCTGTCATCTGTCAGTGCGGTGCGTGCAGAAGCAACGTTTAACACATCTTACTTAGTGTGCGATGTCTCCCGATCTGATCTCCCAACCGTAGTCTTTATAGTCGGGACAAGTGTGTTTGGAGTGTCAGGGCTTTAACCTGTTCAGTTTGTCGAAGAATACATTAGGATTCCATTTTCCAGTTATATTTTTGCTTCTCCTTGTTTGTCAGTAACTTATTATTACCAACTACTTGGACAGTGGCCTTCAGCCTGTATCGATGTACTGTGTTCTAAGACAGTTTGAACATATTGCCCAGCTCTGTAAATTCCTAATAATAATTTACTTTACAAAATCATTTCTGCTGTCTTGACTGAGAGCTGAACTCGCTTAAGAGTTGATTTAACACTAAGAACTTTGCAGTGAAATCTCAGTCTGCGTCTGTGTGTGCGTCGCGGAATTGCACAAACGTAGCCTACCGACGTCGTGCCCCCTCTCTCTTGCACGTGGAGATGCCGTCAAAGACGTAGCTTTTAAATGACGCTCGGCCGTGGAAGGAGGAGAGCAGGCTAGCAAACGGATCTGAGGAGGAGAGGAAGAGGTGGAAGCAAGGAGGAAGACGAGAGAGACGAGAGGGAGAAGGCGGAGTTGTGTAGAGGGAGAAGGGAGGAGAGGATGCAGTGCATTAAGCAGCAGAGCAGCAGGTTGCTATAACAACAGCACCTTAGCGCTTCCGTCTCTCTTCCTCTGTCGTTCTCTCTCTCTCTCTCTCTCTCTCTCTGATCGCCCTCCCATCGTTCGCTCCCCGCTGTCATTTGGTGCGCTGTGCCTCTCCATCACTCTACCGATCTTTACCTTCTCTCTCTCGCTCTCTCGCTCTCTCTCTCTCTCTCTCTCTCTCTCTCTCTCTCTCTCTCTCTCCTTCATACTCACTCTGTTCTCTTCATCTTCTAGTAGCTCCTCCACTCAGACCAAAGAGACCATCTGTCTGAGGAGCTGCTCTTCTCCTCCACACAGTCTCTCTCTCTCTCTCTCTCTCTCTCTCTCTCTCTCTTTCTCTCTCTCTCTCTCTCTTCCCCCATCTCCTGCATTATGTGTTATTTCCCCACCTCTCCCTCCCTATCTGCACTCTCTCTTCTTTTTACCAGAATGGCTCTGTGTTCATTCATAGCCTACGTCCACAGTCACACTAATATGTTTTCATTTTAAAACAGTGTTTTAAGGTTAAAACTGTCTCCGTCCAAAGTGTTTTAGCACCATGTCGGAAATAACCTGTGTCCACACTAACACACATGAAAACGCATATCACATACAGCGGGCATCATGCGTGAGCTGCTACCCGTGCTCCCTGTAGGGCTGATGATGCCGCTGGATATGGGAGTTGCTGAAAATCGCTGGAATAATAGTTTTCCTCCTTTGCATTATGTTGTGTTAGCTTATAGAATGCAGAGTGTATCTGCACAACAGATGTTGGCACAGACAACAAGGTCAGCAATGCCTGTAATTCGTTATCCATGTTGAATTAGTCAAGGCTGTTAGTTTTTGTTTCCAGAAAAGGGTCAAGTGATAGAGAATCAGGGAAAGTCATGACTCATGACTGATAAGACACAGTCCAGAAGCAAACGTATGTAGTTCTGCTAAAGCTTGGCACTTAACCGAAAATATATCCATACCGATATTTAGAACCAATAACCAAATGTACTTACAATACTGTAGGTTATTCGATTAATCAAGAATCAATTTTTTTAAATATATCTATTTTATTTCTTATATATCAATGAATGACACGCAAAAAAATCGAATAGATCGGGTAAATTATACTTTATTGTGCAACGATGGCATACAAAAGAGTAAAAATATACAATGCATTCATTGTGAGCTTGGTATTTCTGCTCATTTCAAATACAAAAATGTAATCGTTCATTAATCGTAATATAGTCAAATTCTTTAAATAATCGTGATGTTGATCTGATGTTATATCTCCCAGCCCTAAGTTCTGCATCGTTTCCAAAAGTTTACATTTCCACCCGTCCTGACTAACGTGATCCCAGTTAGTGTGTACACCAAGTGTAAATGTAGCAACAACTTTAGAACAGAAATGTATTAGTGTGGATGTAGCTAGACTGTCATATTTCAACATGAGTGGGTGTGTTTATGTAAGCCTACCTGTGTGTGTGTGTGTGTGTGTGTGTGTGTGTGTGTGTGTGTGTGTGTGTGTGTGTGTGTGTGTGTGTGTGTGTGTGTGTGTGTGTGTGTGTGTGTGTGTGTGTGTGTGTGTGTGTGTGTGTGTGTGTGATACATTTCACACCAGCAGGATAATTAGGGAAGCTTTTATAGGTGGGCTTTGAAAGGCAGCTCTGTTATTACCAACATGAGTCACCAACATTTAGGGAAAGCCTGTAGCACACATCATCATGCTCCCCCTTCTCTCTCTCGATGTTTCTCTCTCTCACACACATACACACACACACACACACACACACACACACACACACACACACATACACGCACACATTCTGTAGTAGTAACCAAACTCGCATAGGCGAACTGAATTATTTAGATAATATTGATTGGATGACCACACACGCGGACGGACACACACACACACACACACACACACACACACACACACACACACACACACACACACACACACACACACACACACACACACACACACACACACACACACACACAGAGTTGGAAGTGTGTTTGTTTGTGTGTGAGTGTGTGCCTGTGTGTGTGCCAGCCGCAGTGGGTCTAGCTTAGGGTCAGAATACAATCTGAATATATTTTGTCTGCCGTTCCATCTGAATAACAAAGAGGCAAAAGTGCCTTGTGTGCGTCCATCTATGCATGTGAAAGTGTCTTTGCTTGTGTGTTTTATAATGTGTGTGTGTGTGTGTGTGTGTGTGTGTGTGTGTGTGTGTGTGTGTGTGTGTGTGTGTGTGTGTGCGTGTGCGTGTGCGCGTGCGTGTGCGTCTGAAGACATGTTTTGACCTGGTCACAAAGTAGAAGCAGAAGTTGCAAGTGGTATAAAGCTGAATCGACTCTCAATACATTTTTATTAGTTTGTCCCTTATCTTCACTTTAGTGACACCATTACTGTTGGTTGGTTGATACAGCCGCCTGCACTGTAAAATCCTGAGTTTTAAAGTTACCGATGGACGTGATAAAGGCCTCTACAGTATATGTAAAATTGCTTATATTGCTTACGTTTTTAGAGACACAGCAAAACATTATCTATTATCTTATGCCATAGGTAATGGATATACCTATAGATTCTATGCCATTGTACGTTCAATGAATTCGTTTTTTGGCAATGCCTTTTTCCTAGTTCCCAATTTACATTTCTCCTTCTCTGACTATTCCTCTGGGGAAAAAATTATGGTGGCCTTGTCGTGATATTTTGTCCTTGAAAATTCATGAAAATTCCTGAAATTGGGACTATGGTTACAACGCATGACAAAAAAATAAAAATAAAAATGGGGTTTTGGTATTCCCAACATAGTTATGCGTTGCTTAAAACAAATATTAATACCTTTAATTGCAAGAAGAACGTCTCTACAGGTCCATTTGGGTCCACTTTTTACACCCTGACATTTAAATGAACACCTTTTACTGGGTGATAGAATATTGTTTATTTTTCCCTCACTGACTGTACCCCATTTCTTAACCAACCAGATGCTATGTTTGGCTAATTGATGCTAGGGTTCAAGTGGTTATCATACCCTTCCTCTTTTCCCACTTTCTCACTCCCTTTCTCTCTGGTCTTTCTGCTCCGCCTCTCTTGTTCTCTTGGCCCCTCCCTCTCTGGTCTATGATAGTGATTACACTAAGCACAAGCAGTCGTTTGTTAGCACCACCCTTTCCTTTCTGCCTAGCGCACACTGTGGCAAGGTGCTGTCGTCGGCACACTGGGATAAATGAAGTTAGAGACCGTTTGTGTGTGTGTGTACTGTATGTAAGTGTGTGTGTGTTAGGGCATTAACGAAAAAGTCGACAAGTCGACTCAGCCGACTTTATTACACAAGTCGACTCCCACCAGAGAAAGTCTCAAGTTGAAAAATAAATAAATAATAATAATAATAATACTTTCTATTGTGAAAATAGCAGATCTACATGCTTACAACGCCTCGCGTTGCGAGGCGTTGTGAGCATGTAGATAAGCTATTTTCACAATTTTCAAATAGTTTGCCTATATGTAGCCTATATTTGACAATTTGGACAATGTTTAATTTGTCATTTTAGAGGTATTAAAAAGTCCTTTAAATTGGCACTTGACTTTAGAAATGTGACGATATCCTCTATATACTTAAACTTTATGTTGGTTTGTTTACAGTTGAGTGAGAAAAAATGTTTCACATTAAGTTAATCATCTTGGGGGGTCGTGTGTGATGTGATGACGTCATCAAACGATAAAGTCGACTTCAACTCAACTCTTTACTGAGTCGAGTCGACTTGCAAAAATCACAAGTCGTTAATGCCCTAGTGTGTGTGTGTCTGTTCACACTGGCATGTACGAGGCCACAGACCATTCATTTTCAATGGAACCCCAGCAACAAGAATTTAAAAAGCTGCAGCTACAAAACAACCAAGTGTTGTTTAACAATATCCACTCACCTTCTCTATTCACGGCAGTTCCTGCTTGTAATGGGAGAGACAAATTATTTCCATCAGCCTGTTCTTTTTAACCCCGGGCTATATTTTCCTTTATATTCTTCTTGCTTGTCAGATGCATGCACACTTGATGATGTCAGCGAGCGTGTTGATCAACATTTCAACAGTTCCTCTGCGTCAGATACACTGCGTTGCTTTGTAGCTTTGTATCTTTTGTAGCTGCCAGTGTGAGCGCAGCATGTGTGTGTGTTGTGTGTGCGTGCGTACAAGGGGGCTAAGATTGAACCTCCAGTCATCCTGTAAGCAGATGCTAATGAAACGGGAGCACTAAAGACATGCATCTCAGAAACCCTACATCCTCCAGGCCCCTGGCTTTAATAAACATGTTTCTTTTTTTCTTCTTGTCTTCTCATTTTGTGCGAGCCTCCTTCTCAGTTTTTGCCTCTATGCAGATTCATGCATGTCTGTGTGCACGATGAGTCACCGGTCATGTGTGTACAGTCAGCTGTATAGGACAATCATTTAGTCCAGGGGTCTTCAACGTTTTCAGGCCGAGGACCCCTTAGTTGAGAGAGAGATGAAGCAGGGACCCCCACAACCTGTTCATAGATTCAATATAGTTTCATTGTTTGACAGCACAATCATCAGTGTATTTTGGATTCATGTCAATTTGGGTTTTCAGATATTTAACTTGAACCGTCAATATTTAAGAAACTTGACCTTTCACTATGTATTTAGTCTGCTCTTTTTCCCTCTACACCAAACCTCTTTGCCAAAAATAACCGATCTACAAGCTCACAATGCCTCGCAGCTGAATATGGACGTTAGGGTTCAAGTGGTTAATATAAAAAAGGAGAACAAAAGGTTTCTATCTCTCAAAGATTTGGAGGACCCCCTGTAGTAACTCTGAGGACCCCCTAGGGGTCCCGGACCCCCTGTTGAAGACCCCATTTCAGCCACAATGTTAATCGTGGCAACTTCTCACATTGTTACAATCACCAGCCATGTAAACGACACGTAACGGTTAAATAATGCTCGAAATGTCCCCTCTCTGTATCCTCTCCGGTTCTAATCTACTTCCTGTTTCCTCTCCTACAGCTGCAGGAGACGGTCAAGAGGAAACTGGACAGCGCGCGCTCCCCCCTCAACGGCGACCAGAATGGCATCTGCGACGGCGGCAGCTACTCTCCCACCACCAAGCGGCTACGGAAGGAAGGCGCTGGCGGCCTGGACTCGCTCGCCGGCCTCCCCAACAACAACAACAACAACAGCAGCAGCAGTGTCCCTCCCATCTCTCCCCTGCACCACCAAATGGACATCAAGCCCTTACTGGGCGTGCCCAACGCTCACATGGGCAACAACACTACGAACAACAACAACAACAGCAACCACGTGTCGTCATGCCGCCCCTCGAACGATCTAGGTCAGAACGGCGGGAGCGGCCACCTCCCGAACGGCTCGCTGGACCTGGAGGACGGCTTCAGCCTCCTCAAGGACCTGAAGCAGGAGCCGCTGGACGACGGCGGCGGCATGGAGTCCTCGGACCCGCAGTCGCTGTCCAACCAGAACAAGCTGTTCTCCGACATCAACCTCAACGACCAGGAGTGGCAGGAGCTGATCGACGAGCTGGCCAACACGGTGCCTGAGGACGACATGCACGACCTCTTCAACGAGGACTTTGAGGACAAGAAGGAGGCGGAGTTCGGCAGGCCCGTCAACAATCAGACGCCGGGCCCCCAGGAAGGCTCGGGGAACACGGCGGCGCCCGGAGGCGGGGCGGCGGCGGGGCCGCCCGGCCTGCCTCCGCCTCAGGCCCCTCAGGGAGGCCCACAGGTCCCCATGGGCTCACCACAGGTCAGTAGCTAGCTACGCTGGAACGTCCTTAAGCCATTTAGATATTATTGCATATTATTATTTTATGCTTCAACTATTGACAAATAGCAGATATACAAGCTCACAGCGTGGCACCGAGTGCTGCGCTGCGAGCTTGTAGATCTGCTTTTTTTTTTTTTTTTTTTTTTAACAATTTGTTTATTTTCTTTTTTTTTTACATTCAAAACAACACACACAACACAACAAAAGCAAAACTCAGACACAAGTAGATCTGCTATTTTAGAAAAATCGTGAAAATTCGAATTTTGACCTGATTTTGACCCGATTCTATAAGTGTCTTTTGAATCCTTCTAAGGTTTTTGGAGAAAACTGTTTCAATGTCAGCAATCGTCAAAGAAATGGTCCTTTTCACTTAACTGAAGCTCAGTTAGTCTGTTCTTGAGAGACTACTATGTCAGAGGTTCTCAAACTTTTTTCATGTGATGGACCCCCAAAATGATATGTATTTGGCGAGTGCATCTCTCCACTCCGACATGTCTCCTTTCCGACATGTCTCCATTCCGACACTAACCCTATCTCTAACCCTAACCCTAAACCTTAGGCCCATGGGAGTGTCACCACTCCGACAATAAGAAGTCAATTTCGGAGTGGCGACATGTCGGAATGGAGAGAGCCTCCCATCTCAAAATATTTAGTTCCAGGGACCACCCAGAAGCAAAATTTGAGTTACAAACATTCGCTTTAAAGATTTGCACACATTTTTACGACTTTTTCAAAAATAGCAGATCTACAAGCTCGCAGCGCGACACTCGGCACTGTGAGCTTGTTTATAGGTCTGCTATTTTAGACACGTGACACCGCCGTGCGATAAATTCAGTGCAAAACTTGGTTTGTGCTATGGCAGAAAAGCAGAAGATGTGGTTGTGCTATGGCAGAAAACCAAAGGATTCCGTTCTGCTATGGTAGAAAGCCAGAAAATTTGGTTGTGCTGTGGTCTGGTAGAAAACCAAATGATTTGGTTGTGCTATGGCAGAAAAACAGTAGCCGGGGAGCCACAGGCCCAAAAGCTCAAAGAATAGGATGTTACCTGTGATGTCATGACATACTTTTAATTTTTGTTTTTTCTATTAATTTGGTCATCAAGGTCCACAGAATGAGAGGCCTGCTCTGCCGGAAATCCTGCGAAAAAAAGTTATGGCCATTTGTATATTCACTCCATCGACTTCAATATAAAGGAAAGAAACACACCAAAAAGAATATGCTTTAAGTAGCATGTGAGGGGTCAAACTAGGGATTCTTGATGATTCTGAATCCATTGCAAGCATTTGTTTTGCATGAAAAACATTCCTTGGGCTAGAAAACGGACCAAAATAACGGTGAAAAGTGATGACTCATCACTTTTCACAGGTTTGAGAGGCTGAAATCTAGCCCAAGGAATGTTTTTCATGCAAAACAAATGCTTGCAATGGATTCAGAATCATGAAGAACCCTTAGTTTGACCCCTCACATGCTACTTTTTTTGGTGTGTTTTTTTCCAGTATAGTGAAGTCAATGGGAAACTTTTTTTCGCAGGATTTCCGGCAGAGCAGGCCTCTCATTCTGTGTACCTTATTGACCAAATTGATAGGACAAACAAAAATTTGGAGTATGTCATGACATCACAGGTCCTCTCTCATTTTGGCCCAGTGGCTCCCCGGCTACAGAGAATTTGGTTTGCTGCCAGCCTGTGGCTATGACAGGGTTGAGGAGTGCCGTAATCTGAAGACTGGCCTCTTCAGACTCCACTCTACTACTGGAACTAGCCTTGACGGCCATGCTGTCTTATAGAAAGGTTAATTTAGATAGCATGATATTTAGACAGATGCTAGTTTCATTTATTTACCTGCCATCCTATAGTTTATATCAGCGGTTCTCAAACTATGGGTCGCGACCCAAAGTGGGGTCACGGGACCCCACGTCACAGGATATTTGCAAAAATAAATAAATCAAGAAATGGTAAAAAAAAAAAAAAAGTTTGGTCATGGCTACCCTCCATCTGTACCCTCGCGGCTCGCGGAGTTGAAAGACAACTTTGTTTTTTTACATCAAGAGTTCATATTTTAGACAGTGGTGAAAGTGAGCCGGAACGGCCGGAACCCCCGTTCCGTTAAAACATTTGGGGCCGGAACGGAGTTCCGTTAAGACGAGGAGAAGCCAGCTGTCAAAATCCCATGTTAAATAACCTCCCACAAACGCACGTCCAGGAAGAAAACAATAGCCTATACCAAAGTCAGATTAACATACAGTAGGCTACACAAGTGTTACTAGTTAGGCTATATTTTCTGATAAAGTGCTTCTAAATTATTCCCGTGGGTTTGTGTAGGTCAGTGTGATCCATTCTGTTCGCGTTTCAGTGTTTGTTTGACACGGAGCGAATAGAGGTGGGACGTTCGCGAACGAGTCGAGTCTTTTGAACGGCTCTTTGAAATGAACGATAGGATTCGGTTCACAGTAGGGAGCCGTTCCTTTCTAATGAACAGTGGCCGTCTTTTGAACGGCTCTTTGAAAGGAACGGATCCCAGAGATCCGGCTCACTTCAAAGAGCCATAAATCCCATCTCTAGGAGGACTCGTTGTGTCTGTGCCTGCATGGATGCTATTCTGCATGTGTAGTGGAGTAGAATTAAAAGTATTGGAAATACTCCAGTAAAGTAGGCTAGGCTATACTTAAAACCTGTACTTAAATACACTACTTTAGTAAATGTACTTAGTTTACTTTAGATAACTGGTTATAATAATATTAATAATAATATGTGTAATAATATAATAAATATAATAATAATATATACTAGATGCTTACCCTTCTGTATGGAACAATGAACAATATGAACAATATGAAGAGGCTTATTATAGATATTTCATTTAGGATTTCAATCATGTTTCATGTTACAGTAAGTGTAATGCCGTTGCCTAATTCAGGTGTAGGACCTGTAGTGTTTTTATTGTGTAGGCCTATAACTGTTCCAAAATGCAGTTTTCTATGCATTTCAGGGGTTTTGGGGGGTTAGAGCCTCCCAATTTCTTTCGGCCGCGCAGCTTCGCCGCGCGGCCAATTTATGACAGTTCCGGCAAGAATTTCAAACCACTTTCACCCCTGATTTTAGATTGTAATTAGAGAAAAGAGAATATGAGTGTTAAAATGTATCTTTCTATTGTTTTAGTTATTTTAATTACTTTGATTTCAGTGTATGGGGGCATGCGTGCAAGTGTCTTTTTAGACACAATAAGCCGTCAATTTCTTTATTACTATTTACAGTAACACTACTAGAACCCATAAGTCACATCTGCCCATGAAAGATTGTGGTGCATCTTGGGAATGTGCTTATTGTATCTAAAAATACATATCTAGCCACTTGCACGCATGCCCCTAACCACTGAAATCAATGTCATTAAAATCGCTAGTTACCAACAGTTGTGTCACAGACTCACTCAGAGGAAAAATGCCACGGCGAAAGATAAAATCAAAAGCTGCCTGGATTAATAAGAAACTCTGAGATCAAAAGGTTTGAGAACCCCTGGTTTATATAGTTTAAATATACAGATTATTATATTTTTTAAATATAAGTTATTGCGACCGTAGGTCGCATTTACTATCAAACCCTGCACAAAGTGTAAGTAACTCCGTCTGTCTGTCAGTCTGTCTGTCACACCTCACACGTCACACTTTTTCCCTGCTTATATCTCCGCAACCGTTGCCCCGATCCATGCCAAATTTTGCACACACGTTCCTTGGCTGCCAAACTACAACCTCCAAGGACCCCCGGAGCTCCAGGGACCCCCAGGTCCCTGGGGGACCCCCAGATGTAAAAAATGACCAAATGCGCAAACATGACCAAATGACCACCCCAACGGGGCTGCTCACGGGGAATTCCCGGGGACCACCGACTCCTGGTGCTCCAGAACGGATGCAAAAGTGGTGGCGCCCCCAGTGGAGGACCCCCTACACTGCAGCTCACATAAAATGCCGTAACTCCGGCTAGGAGCGACCGGGACAGCCGGGGCCGGTACCTATTCGTCCGCCTTGCCGGCGCGGAGACCCCACCCCTCATTTCTCACATGGCCCTCTTCTAGCGCCACCATGAGGCAGATTCTTGCAAAACACATTTTTGGACACTGCTCCTACAATTTTTGCCCTAAAATCACGCAAATCGGTACACAGTATGTCTACACTCATCCCATCAACATGAATCTCTCCCATATAGCGCCACCTCCAGGCCGAATTTTAAAAACACATTTTTGGACACTGCTCCTACAGATTTTGCCCTAAAATCACGAAAATCACTGCACAGTATGTCTACACTCATGTCATCAACGTGGATCAGGAAGATTTTGGCAAAACACATTTTTGCCCTATTTGTGGAGATAAGTGACCTACGGTCGCTTATCTCCCGATTAGGGAGCCTTACTGGTGTTATATTGCTTAGATTGACGCTAGGTTCTTGGTATAGCCTACCTATGATCCTAGATTACTGAGGCACTACACTGTCTCTCTGCATTTGATTTATGCGTTTACCTTGCTTACTGTACAGTAAGTCGCTCTGGGCGTCTGCTAAATGCTTAAATTGTAAATTGAAGGCAACATCACAATAGTGTTCTTATTTTCAACGCACAGCAAATTCTCATATAAAGTGTGCTTAATGAAATGTACGTGACTCTAAGGTATCAACCAACATTTAAGATTTACTGTTCCTTAAAATGAGTGAAACCGTTGTAGATCAAGTTGCACATATACTAAAATATGAAAATGTGAATTTGTGTGGCTCCACAAGGGAACATACAGAAAGGCAATGGCATCCGTCTAGTAGAAAATGCTCCAGAGGTGGATCGTTATATATTCTTAATATTTTGAAAAACACAAAGATACGTTTATTTAGGCCTTGCCATGTTATGACAGTGATGGGTACAATTAATTCACAGGCAACTGTAGCTTTTCTCTCAAGCATAGTGTTTTATGAAAGAAAAAGTAGCTTACCTACGGCATTCCATCTCTCCAGCTTTGAGGGATTATTATCTTCCACGCCCCCTGTTAGCAACAGGCAATATATTAGAGATAAGAATATGTTTCTGAAATGCTGAACATTTGGCACGCTTTTATGCTAAAAGGACAGGCAGTTTAGGATTTAGTTTTTAGTCATGGCAATCACTGACTCCTGCGAGAAGATAGGCTGTGATCCAATATAAATATGGAGAAGTGAGAAGAGTTGGAATGTTGGAATTGGGAAATATTCTGTTAATGAGAGCTGGCAGAGAATGATGTGCTGTTGTGACTAGAAAAATAATGATTTTACTGTTGGTGGCTAAGAGTACAAATGGGTTTATGTGTTTTAATTAATTGTTTGGAATTATTAAGACATGTTTACTTTCATGCGTTGCAAAAAGACAGAGGAATTGAGAACATTGTGCATAAGACTAGGCTAATTGCCACCACTGAAACACATACTATAATAATAATAGACAATAGCAGTATTTCACTTCATCTTAAATGGCAATAAAACATTAACACTAAGTTCATTATATATCTGATTATGTTCAACCGTTTGCTGCCGAGAGGTCAGGTGAGATGTTCTACTCCAGTGGTTCTCAACCTGTGGGTCGGGACCCCAAATCATTTTTGGGGGTCCCCAGATGATTAACTTAATGTGAAACTGGTAAACAAACCAACATAAAGTTACCATTTTAACAGAAATTGTCAAATATTAGAGGCAGAATGTGTGAAAATTGCCGATCTACATGCTCACAACGCCTCGCGTTGCAAGGCGTTGTGAGGATTTAGATCTGCTATTTTCACAATAGAACCAAAATGTATTTCCTCAACTCTTAGTGCTTGTCAGGTTGGGGGGGTGGGTCCCCAGTTAAATTAAAATATGATTATTTATTAGAACACACTGTTCTACTCTGTAGGCTATGTTGTTCTGTGTTTTCTGCTTTCACAAACCTTGTGGGTGGTAACCAACTAATCACGACTAGGTCTGAAGGTCTCCAATCCATTAGGTGGCCATGCAATCTGCCAGTGGTTCCCAATAATTTTTGCCTGTGAACCAAAAGAGAAATTAGATGTTTGCCCGGGACCCGAATTAGTGAAAACAGCAAATCTACAAGCTCACAACACGAGCTCGTAGATCTGCTTTCACTACTTCTTAAACATTTGTTTTCTAATTTATGGGATTTCTTAGGTTTTTCCATTATTTATTAACTCTTTTACTGCTTCGGACGTTCCCGTTCGCCCCAATTTTCGTTCTTTTTACCTTGTCTGATGACTGTAAGCTGATGAGGGGTCGCGCCGCCGTGTACAGTAAAAACATCTCCCGTAACGCTGCTCTCAAAAATCCACCGCACGTTAGCAATAATGGAGTCCCAAATCACTTCCTGGCTGTTTTCTGTGGATCTGATCTAGAAAATGCATTTCTATGCTCTGAATGTATGGCAAGCGGAGCGGCCTAATTCACATGAATACTTAGCATAAGGCTGCCCTCTGCCGCCAGTTTGGCTAAAGTACACATATGAGCGTTCATTGTATAAAGAATTAGTTTGAAAATAATCAATAGATAATATTCTATAACATCTCAAAGGTAAGCTGCTTTTTGCTGGCACCAGCCCCAATGAATAAATAATAAATCGGGCAGTCGAACTGTTAATGAAATTACTTATTGTTATTCATGAAAATCTTGTTTTGAAATAATAATAATTTAAAACAAAATGTAGGAAACCAAAAATGAAGGGCCCCACAAAAATAAATAGTTCATGACCCAGTGCTTGGGAGACAGTGTTCTATAATCATCTCCCGTCTTCTCCTCAGGTCCGTCCGTCATCGTCCGGCCCACAGTTTGCCACCGCTGCAAACGGAACGCCTCCCCAGCAGCCTCTGCAGCAGTCCCCGGCCGTCGCCATGGCGTCGGGCTCTCCCCTGCACAACTGTGTAGCTCGTTCCCCTCAGACCCCGACCCAGGCTCAGACGCAGGCCGCCGCGAGGCCTGGGAACGGGTTCATGGTGAACCCGGGCCCCGGGGTGGTCCAGGCGGGCACGGGGCCCGGCGGGGCTGGAGGGCCCGGCGGAGGCCAGGCGGTGGGGCCGGTTACCCCCGAACTCTCTCACGCGGAGCAGCTGAAGGCCATGGCGGCGCAGCAACGTGCTAAGCTAATGCAGCAGAAACAGCAGCAGCAGCAGCAAGCGACCAACTGGTCGCCTGCAGGGGCGCCGACCAGCCCCTACGGCTCGGCCGCCTTTAACCAAGACAAACCCAACAGCCCCATGATGTATCCACCGCAAGCCTTTAACGCACCGCAGGGCCCTCTAGTGGCTGGTATGACCCCCAACAACGGGCCCAAAGCCCCCATGAACAACTACCTCCCACAGAACCACAACCACATGGGCATGATGGCCCAGCAGCAGCAGCAGCAGCAGCAGCAGCAGCAGCAGCAGCAACAGCAGCAGCCAAATAGCATGGGTCCAAACGCCCTCTCCAAACAGCAGCAGCAAACAGCCGCCATGTTGTCGTACAACAACACCAAACCGCTGAGTCACTTTAGTGCCGCTGGGGTGGACCATATGGGCCAGAGGATGACTCCGCCTATGGGAGGGGCCAGCCAGGTCAAGAACCCCATGATGCCGCCCTACATGGGTGGAGGAGGAAGTGGGGGTCAGGGAGGGGGGCCGGGTCAAACACAAGGGCCGATCCCGGGGCAGACGGCCCACCTGAGCGAGGAGCAGAAGAGGATGCTGCTGATGAAGCAGAAGGTGTTGAACCAGAACATGCCCTACAGTGCCATGCAACCTCACGGCCAGGTAAGGAACCAGAGCGCACACACTCCCAACCGCCATCTTTCACGCTGTTTGAGTCTTTTCACATAGCTTGAGTTGTTTTGTTGTTTTACAGTAGTTCACACGCAGCGGTCTCTCTTCCTGGGCTTTCCTCGTGTTCTGTTGTGGTTTGTCTATAGCTTGTGATTGGGCTTGTGGTTGAAAGCCTGGGTTTTTCATGTACGTTTGGCTTCCTTCTTTAATGTGAGATATTTTATACGCAGAGTTCTTTGTTTGATCCACAGGTTGGTTTCAAATTTGTTTTGTTGCAGAGCTTTTTCTTTGTTGAAAATACTTTCACCTTGAAGGAGAAGGTAGAAATATCAGATAGGGCTGGGTGATTTGAGTGAAATGAATATCGTAATAATCATATGGATATTGTTCAATATTATACACATCACAATATGGCTTATGTTTGACAAATCACTCGGTAAACAATCAAATTGACATGGCAAAATGGGTTTAATAAAAAAACTCTTCGGAGGTTGAGCCAACACACCAAACCTAATTTGTGTTTTAACAATTAATTTAGTTATTGTCATCCATATGATACGATTCCACTGAAAGACGATAGACGCAGATTGCATCATCACCTGTCCTTAATGTGGGATGTGCTCTGGTGTCCTTTCACAGTCTTTGTGACTGCCACCGTCTTTTGTGACAGTCATTGACCCAATAGGGTCAATGACGAAACATCCCACACAGTGAAACCTTCGGTGTTCTGTTAATACACCCATTTGACTCTGAGAGTGCACCGACGTAACCAAACAGGTCCATACGTGTGTACTCTCTCAGAGCGAAACGAACGCATCACAGCTCATTTTACAGTAACAGTTCAGCCGAAAGAGAAAGACTAGAGTTTACAGAACATGGACTACTGATTCATGGAAACCTTCCAGAGGTGCGGCAAAGGTAAAATGGCGGTAGTTGCCCCAGCAACAAGCCAGGGCTGGGAATAGACATAGGAAAATGGCCTGTCTAGAGAGTATTGATGCATCTGCAACACCAGCAGCCCTAGCCTCCCCTCCCTCCCTCCCTCCCTCGCACCCTCCCTCCCTCCCCTTATTCTAGACATACATGCATACACACACATGCACACACACACACACGCGCGCACACACACCAAAGCTAAACGGCTTCTTAGCTCATATCCCCAATCTGTCACAGTTGACTGATGGCTGAGATTGGAGCCGCTAAGCCAAGCTAGCTGCCGTCATTACCACTAGCCCACCTCGGGCAGTTTGTTTCCCTACCCCAGCGACCAGAGCCGGCCCCCTCCTGTCGCTCCATTGGTCGAGCCACGCGTCAGTCCATCACCCCTTCAGGATGCTGAGCGACTGCAGTGTGCTCTGCCTTTAATAAATAACACACACACACACACGCACGCACGCGCACGCGCGTGCACACAAAACCTCACATGCTCGAGCCAATGCCCTCGTGGTCTCTTTCCTGTTGCTGCTCATTACTTCAAGGCCGGTGAATCACTGACATTAGAGTGTGTGTGTGTACGTGCATGTATGTGTATGTACGGTATGAGGCGTGTGCACGACCACCTCCTCTCTTTCTCCTATCTGTCTGTCTGACCTGTGTCCGTCTCTCTGTCCGTCCGTCTCTCTCGTCCTGCCTCCTGCATGTTCACGATACGGCAACCAGGGGCGTCACAAGGGGGGGGAATAGTGGGACTGAGTTACTAGGGCCCAAGGTGGAGGGGCCTTGGTTATTTTATACTCTAGCTATTGAAAAATAGCAGATACTGCGAGCTTGCAGATCTGCTATTTTTGAAAAGTCGTGAAAATGTGTGCAAATCTTTGAATATACCGTATGTATTTTTTAAAGCGAACATTTGTAACTCAAATTTTGCCTCTGGGGGGTCCCTGGAACTAAATATTTTGAGATGCAGGTCCGTGGCCAAATACATATCATTTTGGGGGTTCTTCACATGAAAAGATTTGAGCACCACTGACATAGAATCATACGTTTTTCTAAAATAAAACATGTCAAAAATAGCAGATCTTCAAGCTTGCAGCGCGGCACCGATCTGCTATTTTTCAATAGCTAAAGCACAAAATACGAGTGAGTCCTTGTACCCAGGGCCCAGGATTTGGTGCGACACCCCTGACGGCATCCCTGACGGCATCCCGCCCTCCTCTTCTTCCTCCTCCTGCCGATGCTCTCTGACTGTCTCTCATCCTCTCCTCATCCCTCTCTCTCTCTCTCTCCCTGAGCCAGAGACACTCAGCACCAATAAAGGAGCAGATTTATTAAAATGGGGCCTTTGTGGCTGCTGCCTGAAGGGTGTGTGTGCGACCGTGCGTGCGTGTGTGTGTGTTGTTCATGTGTGTGTGTTTTTAGTGAGGGAGGAGGGCGGGAGATTTATTTGAGTGAGCAGAGGAGAGCTGAAGAAAGGGAAGGGGAGAGAGAGGAGCAGAGAGGATGTGTAGGGCAGAGAGAGAAGGAAGGGGAAAACACTGTGAGATTTATTTGGAAGGGAACAAGGAACATATTAAAGGGAGAGTCAAGGACCTCTGTGTGCTGAGAGAAGTGAAAAAGTGAGACAGGTCCTTAAAGGAGTAGTTCACCCCCAAAATGACTTTTCCTATTGATTACTCATGCCATGGAGACTTGAGTTCAATCAGATTTTATTTTATTTTATTTTTCGCGTTCCTAAGATACCCCCATTGATTCCGGATGGGAACCCAAATGCATTCGGGTCCCAATCCGGAAACAATGGGGGGTACATTTATTGTAATGAAATTATTGTCTTAGGAATGCAACTAAAACAAAACAAAAAATATATTATTGTCTCCATGGCATGAGTAATCAATAGAAAAAAGGTAATTTGGGGGGTGAACTACTCCTTTAATCCACCGGTTCTAAAAAAGTGCAGTCCGGGGACCCCCAGGGTTCCTTGAGGCGGTTCCAGGGGGAACCCAGCAAAATCAGTTTAACCACTTGATCCCTATATACATTGTCTTTTTGAAAATAGCCTTCAAGCTCATAATGCGCTGCAATGCTTTGTGAGCATAATCTATTTTATATTTTATCTATATTTTAAAAAATACATCTTGAAAGAAACAAGAAAAAAAAGTCTATTTTAACAACACAAATCTTCTTTGGGGATCCCTGGAACGAAATACTTTCCGTTGGGGGTCTACTTTGGTGGTCTTCGACCATGAAAAATGTTTGAGAACCACTGCCTTAATGGCATCATACAATCTGATTGGGCAGGGTGCCAGTAGTAGAAGTCAATAGACAGCTCATTAGAACATGTATCTATCAGCCCTGTGGTTGATCACTGTGGTCAATACTTTTGCCTCGTGTATAAGCCTGTCACAATTACTACATCGCCTAATCACAATTATTTGAGAAAATCACTGTTATTTTGCATAATCGTCCTAATCGTTTCCATTTTGAGGAATAGCTGATCTACAAACCACCTCACAACGCGTCGCATGCAACACGTTGTGTCTTCAAAACCAGATTATTGCACCAAGTGTAGAATAGGTCATATTATTACCTAAGGTGATGGAAATTACTTGGCTCAGATGAGAGAGTTGAGTTCATCACTTGGTCTGTAGTGACTTTGTGATAAGTCTCTACACAGCATAATCCTGTAAGCTATAAGGATGGCAGTGTTGGTCCGTCAGTTGGTCCAACAACTACGGTCCTAAACAAGATACATAAACTGTATCAACTACTTTTGGAGTGCACCTTAACACATCGGACGCCCACGTGGTTTTGTCGTCTTAATTTGCTGGTGCCCATGGCAACGCGTCATTTTACCTACCGGCGAGAGTACTGGCGAGAAAAGTAATCCGAGTAAATGTAATCCGAGTATGTCCTGTTTATTTTGCGAAAATCTTTTCTTTCAGTCAGGACCGTTTTTTATCATTTCTAAGCCACAGTGTTTGTGTTACGGCATGTAGAAGAGGCTGCCGTTTTGAGAAAAAAATGAAAAAAGGAAGAGAATCCGGAGAAAACAGCATTTTTGTGCAGCCGCTAAACAGGAAGTCAACGAGACGCACAGCACGTCCGGGTGACGTAATTGCGCGCTGCATGTTGGGAAATGGAGTTTGTTTCATCACCGCGGTAGCCAAGTGCAGTAGCTACAGTACAGTATAGTTTACTGTACAACGCGTCAAACGCGTCGTGGGCCTCCAGCGACATCAAAGAAATTGACTTGTAGACACCACGTGGGCATCCGATGTGTTAATGCTCTCCAGAGTACGGCCCCTCTAGCACCACCATTAAGCCAACATTTCGTCATCGTCGGGTGGAAACGTTGTATGTCCAAAACCCAAAACCAAGCACCTCACATCGCGAGGCGTTGTCTGCTTGTAGATCTGCTATTTTCACTACTTTTGTGTGACACTTTTGTGTGACACTTTTGTTGCGACCATCAGATCGCAGTTATTATCAAAACCTCCACTGGCTGTCCGTCAGTCTGTCTGTCCGTCACGTCACAACACTTTTGGCCCTACTCTTATCTCCTGCACCGTTGCCCCTATCCATGCCAAACTTTGCGCACACACTCCTTGGCTGGCAAACCTCCGCCCCTGATTTCTCACAACCTCCGCCCCTGATTTCTCACATGCCCCTCTTCTAGCGCCACCATGAGGTTTCTTTTTGCAGACAACATACATGCGACCTGACAGTCGCATAGCTTCCGATTAGGGAGTCTTACTGGTATGATGAAGTAGGGCTTTAATTTACGAAAAAAAACATACAAATTTGAAACTTGGGAGATAAGAGGTTCTGCCCAACAGTGGCGATTTCCTCTTGCACACAAGCCATCTTCTGTGCGGATTGCAATGAAACTTGCTGATCACATTTATGCCCTTCGGTAGAATGAACCATAACGATTTGAGTACCCGAGAGGATACCATAGCGCTAGAGGATAGATGCTCTAGCATCCCTTCGTGCCAAAATGTCAATTTCACACACAAGATATCTCATAGTGTAATTGATTGCATAATGCTGGACGAACCGTACTGATTTTGGTGACCCCATGGCCTCCATAAAGGCACCCATCAGGACAAAGGTTTTCTCTTTCCAAGGCACTTACAGTAGTAGCTTTTCATTCACTTTAAAGGTTGTGCTGTTGTTTACACCAGTGGTTCTCAAGCTTTTTCAGGCCACGACCCCCAAAATAACCGTATTAAGCACTAAGAATTGATGCATTACATTTTAATAACACGGTTCTATTGTTGCGAGGCGTTGTGAGCACGTAGATCGGCTATTTTCACAATTTCTGCCTCTAATATTTGACAATTTGGCCAATGTTTAATTTGTCATTTTGGAGGTATTAAAAGTCCTTAAATTGTCACTTTAGAAATGTGCAGATACCCTCATATACACCTAAACTCTATGTTGGTTTATTTACCGTTGAGTGAGAAAACAATGTTGCACATTAAGTTAATCATCTGGGGACCTCCCAAAATAATTTGGGGACCCCCCCTGGGGGTTCCGACCCACAGGTTGAGAACCACTGGTTTTCACTATGGGACCTTTTCCACCGGCAAATAACCGGTTCCGGTTCTTTCTCCCGCCCATGGGATGAACCAAAGGTGAGCTTTTCCACAGAGAACCGAGTTGGTTCCGAACCATAAAAGTTGGTTCGCGGCCAGTTTGCAAGAACGAACCAAGGTTCCAAGAAAGTTGCCATCCCATAGGCGGGATTAAGAACCCAAACCGGTTCTTTGCCAGTGGAAAAGGCCCCTTTGTGTTAATCCTTCAGGGTATACATATTATACCTCCGCATTCTGGCACTAGTCATTTGACTGTTTCTCTGTGCTCAACAGCACCAGGTGCGGCTGAACGAGAGTTACTTTAGTTACACTCTTGACACGTACATTTTCACAGCTAATTTCTACTGCGTTTCTGCTTGATTGGAGCACAATGGTGAGTGACATGGTGAGTGACAGGAAAGCAAGAGCAGCGTGGAGTAATGACATGTGTAGCCTAACCCAGTCCTTAAAGGGGAAGACCACCCATTTTCAATATTGAACTATGTCATTAATATACCTTAGAGGAGTTGTGTGGAAATAGAGAGAAAAAAAAAAGTTCCCCCTCTTCTGTGTTGCCTAGAACTGGAGGATTGATTTTGGGGTTTGTATTGCAAATCACAACTTGATGACATCACACATTGTACTTTACAATACAAACCCCAAAATCAATCCTCCAGTTCTAGGCAACACAGAAGGGGGGGAACTTTTATTTTATTTCTACACAACTCCTCTAAGGTATATTAATGACATAGTTCAATATTGAAAATGGGTGGTCTTCCCCTTTAAGGAGGTTCCGGAATCACCAACTAGTTTGCACACTGAGCCTGGGTTTAGTTTATTGCTACATTATTATTTTTAACGTATTATAGTATTGTTCGGTGTGAAGTGCACTCATTTCCGTTCTATACAATTCTATACCCTAAAAAATATA
>NC_137812.1:39051580-39069080 GCF_963921795.1 Nannobrachium achirus | reverse complement strand
ATTTTGACTGCTTACTTTCCTTGTTGAGTTCACTCAAAATGCTACCGATTAATGTGTATTTGTTTATGGTATCTCTCTTCTGCCTCTCTGAACCTGCCTCACTGTGTGTGTGTGTGTGTGTGTGTGTGTGTGTGTGTGTGTGTGTGTGTGTGTGTGTGTGTGTGTGTGTGTGTGTGTGTGTGTGTGTGTGTGTGTGTGTGTGTGTGTGTGTGTGTGCGCGCGCGCGGCTGATCATTCTTATGCTGTGTCTGTGGGCCAGAGGCAGCAGAGAGATGCAGTCAGAAGACTGCATACTAAACGGACTGCTGTCACCTCGCCACACACACACACACACACCCACGGAAACACATGCTTGGTTTGCTCGATCTCATATGCGACAGTTGTCCTGCAGACAGACAGACACACGTGCATGCACACACGCGCGCGCGCACACACACACACACACACACACACACACACACAGACTCACACGCTCCCCATGCCAGCACAAACTTTGGCCGCCTCACTTGGCTGCCGGTTGCCATAGTAACCAGAGCTCACAGTACCTTGCAGCCCAAATCAATGGCAGTTCCAAGACGAGGGTTGACGTGTGTGTGTGTGTGTGTGTGTGTGTGTGTGTGTGTGTGTGTGTGTGTGTGTGTGTGTGTGTGTGTGTGTGTGTGTGTGTGTGTGTGTGTGTGTGTGTGTGTGTGTGTGTGTGTGTGTGTGTGTGCGTGTGCGCCCAAGACATGCTTAGAGGGACAGAGAGAGAGATGGTGGGAGAACATGATGTTGTGTGGGGTCAGTGTTTCCATGTGGGGAAATGGTGTGTGTGTGTGTGTGTTTGTGTGTTCAATAATCACCACCTCTCCTTGGAAACCGTGACTATTGTGTGTGGCTACGTGTGCAGTGTGCGCGTACGTACGCACGCACACACACACGTACACGAGGGATGACACAGATGTGACCCCGCCCTTGTCCCTAAAGCGCCCCCTTTCTTCCCCATCTGCTCTGTATGATCCTCACACACACACACACACACACACACACACACACACACACACACACACACACACACACACACCACAACGCAGTCTCCAGGAGGTAAATATACTGGCAGAGAGACATACAAAAAACAACCAGTCTGTACACATACATGTGTACGCGCACACACGCACACACACGCACACACACACACACACGCACACACACACACACACACACACACACACACACACACACACACACACACACACGTGTCCTTGCTTTCTGTCTTCCACGCTGTCCCCCACACACACATCTATTGCTCTTGTCACTCGCTGTCACTCATGTGTGGGCTGAGAAAAGGAAAGAGAGAATACATAGCACGGAGAGAGAGCGGGAGGGAGACAGGATTGAGAGGGGAAAGGCAGACGGAAGGGGTGGGGGCGACGTGTGCTAAGGCTCTTTGAGGATTAGGTTGAGAATTTTGACTCTTTCTTGCGCGGGGAATCGACTCCTCGGAGCAATTTACCTCAAACGGCTCCGACACAGCTAATCCTTTCTTAAAGGAGCATAATCCAACAGCCATGTACCTGATACAGAGGGAGGGGGAGAGAGAGAGAGAGAGAGGGAGAGAGAGAGAGAGAGGAGAGAGCGGTTGGGGAAAGAGAGAGGCAGAGAGATTTATAGATTTAATATTTTGTACAGCGCTATTGTTTCCGCTCATGCCAATAAAACTGAAACTAGCAACTGAATTGAGAGAGATGGAGAGAGGATGGAGAGCTTGGAGAGATTTGGACGGTAGAGCAGAATGCAAAGTAAAGCCCTGCTTCATCATACAAGGCTGTCACACAAAAGTAGTGAAAACAGCAGATCTACAAGCACACAACGCCTCGCGGTGCAAGGCGTTGTGTGCTTGTTGATCGGCTGTTTTCACTAGTTTAAATCATTTTTAAAATGATAAATGCAAAATGAACGGTTTTTGGACATGCAAGGTTTTCACCCGACAACGACGATATAATAATTGAAGCGAGCGAGAAGCGGTCGGTCTGAAACCGAACTGCAGTTGAACCCGGCGCCGCATACAAACGTGTCTGTTGTCCTGCTGCTGCAGCTGCTCCTGCAAGGTCCACAGCGGAGGGGCGAGTGGAGTGCACGTCACAAGGACCATGCTGGAAGCAAGACGTTGACAGAGACAGAAACAAATTGTACAATGGGACCTGGAAGAGTGTCAATTGGAGGAGATGCTCCTAGGCGACTCAAAACTAGTAGCAGGGGAAAATATCATGTGATGTTTCATTTTATCACATGTTATTTGCCCTGTCTGAGGGGAGACCAAGAGGGTGATATAAGCCATATGCATATCGGATCACTATTATCAGATCTAGGTCTGATACTTCTGAATTGAGTGCACGGTAATAAATAAGGTTATGGTTGTGTCATAGACCAGGGGTCTTCAACATTTTCAGGCCAAGGACCCCTTAACTGAGAGAGAGATGAAGCAGGGACCCCCTCTACATATTGTATAAATTAGTCTATGTTGGATTCATGTTAATGTGTTTTCAGACATTTAGCCACTTCAGTCGTCGATACGTAGTAAACTTGACCTTTCACTCTGTACTTGGTCTTTTTTACCTCTTTGCTGAAAATTGCCGATCTACAAGCTCTCAATGCCTCGCGCTGCGAGGCGTTGAGAGCTTGTAGATCTGCTATTTTGGGCAAAAGTTATCCTCAGGATAGGGATGCGAGGGTTCATAGTTTTTAATTGAAAATAATTATCCTATCACACAAGGATTTAGTGGCCCCTGTGTAGTAACTCTGAGGACCCCTATGGTTCCCAGATCCCCTGTTTAAGACCCCTGTCATAGACAGACATATTGCCTGCCTGGTGTTCGTTGTCCTCAAGACTCTGACTAGATCATAATGATACTTCCACAATGCGGTGGCATGGGTGATTGACAGTATATTGACAGCATATTTATCACATTCCCAGCCTTTATTGCCCTGGGTGAGAGGAGTGATAATTTAAAAGATACAGCAGTAGCTGACCAATCGGCACAGCGTGCCACAGCACGCTGAACTGTTGTCACCGTGAGCGACCTCACTGTGGACGCAACACGGCATGTCAATCCTGCTCTTTTATGGGACTGATTCTCCGTCACTCGGCTGGATAACCTTGGGTAATGGCAAATGCCCGGGTGATAATGTATATTTCAAATTACAGCCGGAGGCCTACCTAGGGTGCGTGAAAATGTTTTACTATTAGTTCTCGATCCCGCACAAATTGAGTATGAGTAAAAGCGTTGTGCATACAGTGTCATCCACTAGCCAAAATGTGTTCTTG
The DNA here is from genome assembly GCF_963921795.1 of Nannobrachium achirus. NCBI lineage: Eukaryota > Metazoa > Chordata > Actinopteri > Myctophiformes > Myctophidae > Nannobrachium > Nannobrachium achirus. The sequence goes on along the minus strand of NC_137812.1, from coordinate 39,065,776 downwards.
CACAGTAGACCGAGTGTTTTGATAAACGGGGCAGATATTTGAAGAAAGAGAGTTTCTGTAAACGATCATAATATGTTAATTCCACACCACAATTAAAATGTCCCAAATGAAGTAAAAATATCATGGCTTGCATGATTTTTGGGAGAGGGAGGGACAGACAGACAGACACCTCCATTAATTATAACATGGACAAGGGTCACGTCTTTCCTAGCCTCGGAAACCCAGACTTCTTTAGGCGATCGGAAGAAAAAGAAGCCTGTGCGATCGCGTTATGATCACTGTTGTAGGAAGTGTAGAATTTCCCTAACCAATCAGAGTGCAGAGATCGTCGCACCAAATGTGTTGACGTCATGACGCACCAGCGTTCTCTGCGCTGAGCAGAGGAGCAGAGGTGGGTGGGGGAGGAGAACACATGCTATTGGCTGGAGACTTGCGGAGAGACTCACCGCACCCGCCCATCTGCCTACACTAAACTGTCCGTGTTAGGTTAGAGTGCGTCTTTCCAGACACACACGTACAGTACTGTACTGTACTGTACTGTAGCACACTCACACACACACACACACACACACACACACACACACACACACACACACACACACACACACACACACACACACACACACACACGGAAGCCTGGCTGTTAACTTGGATACAGAGTGTGTCATTAACCACTTAAACCCTCTATACCCAGTAAAACAAACCAAATCTCTTCTCCAAAAATGGCCGATACTGAGGTGCTGCGGTTCAAGTGGTTAACCTAGATAGAGTATTAGACACTGTAAGAAAGAGAAGAGGGAAACCAGCTCAGAGGAGAGGAAGGAGACGTGGGGAGCGAGGGACGAGCTTGTGATTGAGGAGGAGGAGCGCTATGGTCTCTCATTAGAGCTCTGAGATGGGATGGTACACGCACCCATGGGCACCGCTACACACATGCGTACGCACAGATCACTCTTCACTACACACACTTGAATCTCTTTTCCTTCTCTCTCTATCATTGGCACAGCATGTTGCTATAGAGTACATCTCCTCTCCCGCCTTTTCCCTGCTCCATATCCTTATGCCCTCTTGAACTTTCACTCCCTGTCGCTCTCTCCCCGTACCTGTCTTTCTCACTCTATCCTCAGCGCTCTCTTGCTCTGTGCTATTTCTTTTGCCATCTGTCTCGGTCTATCTTTCTTTCTGTCTTTAGTTTTCTCTCTCCTTTCCCCTTTCTTTTACGCTGTACTATTTTCTCTGTCCCCCTCCTTCCTTGTCCTCACTCTAGTCTATTCTCTTTCCTTTTCCCTCCTCTCCTTCAATCTTCAACCCTCTGTCTCTCAGTTTTCTCTCTTCATCTCTAAACCATACCTCTCTCGTTCTCCCTCCCTCTTTGCCTCCTCAATCTTTTGCCCCCTTCCAGGCCCCTCCCCCTCCTCTGTGCAGTTTCAAAGAAAAATGAAGCCAAACAATCCTGAGCCCCAAGTAGGTGATTGATGGCTGCGCAAAGTTCCCCTTCTCTATTTCTTTTCTCTGTCTCTCTCTTTATTCCCTCCCTCCCTCCCTCCCTCGCTCCCTCTCCTCCTGCCCACCGGCACAGTGGTGGTAGCTAGTTACATCTCTCTCTGTCACACGCACGCACGGAAATCAGTCGCTCGTCGCTCACTCACTCTCAGAAAACTCCTGATCTGGATTTCATGCATAATAAAATCTTTAATGTTAATTCCACTTTTAAAAATGGACCCGCAAGGGCTTTTTTTTTATTGCGTGCGGGACGGGTCCGGCTTTACTGTGTGGATTTGTGCTGATAATGTATGTTTGTTTTCTACAAAAAGCTCTCTAGCCAAAGTAATAAATGAACACCATCCACCAGCAGCCACCGCGCATCTGGATGTTATGTTTGACTAGCAGCCGTCTTTGTTACATTACCATCATGTAGGTCATGTTCTTCTCTGGCTGGTAAAACAGTACGAGTGTCAGTGATTTGTGGAGTTTAGCCTGTTGGCAGAAGTGTGCTGTCCTGGGGCGTGGTGGTAGTATTAGTAGTGTGACAGACACACATTGCCCGGTCACTAAAGCGCAATCACTGTTGCCAGATTTTGCAAGAGAAATAAGGAACCAGGTCTATGAAAACAAGCCCAAAAGAGGCGACTACGACTGTAGGTCACATGAGAACTTCAAACCTATTTACATCGGCTGTTTGAAACACAACTCGTCGCGATATGTTGATGGATGCTAGGCGTTGTGAGCTTGTAGATCTGCTATTTTCAAAAAGGTCTTAAGGGGAAGAAATGTTTGGGAACCACTGGTTTGAACAATAATCAATACATTTGGAAGCAAGGCCAAATAACAAGCCTGGCAACATTGAGCACAATGCATACTCCTTCCGACGTCGGAAGATCTCCCAGGTTTGGAAAGTCTTCCCGAAACTAACATTCAGTGAGTAGTCAGGACATTTGGAGGTACACAACTTCCGAGATAATGTCGTGGGACTGCCCTTCTGAAGCTAGGAATGACGTCAATGTGTAGTTATATCACCTATCCTTTCATAGGAAAAGTTCAGTTATCTGATTCTGGCTAATGGCATGTCCTTCACGCTCTGTTCTTTCTGTCTCTACATGTTTCTGCATAAAATAAAGCAAAACTGCAGCAGAAATAACAAATAAATTCCTGACCTGTACATAGCGCTGGGCTGTATATCGATATTGTAATTTTGGATATTGTAATTGTAATATCATGAAGATAATTATCACCCAGCCCTCCATGTGTGTGTACGAAATCAACTTAATGTTTACAGTTACAGATGTGAAATTATTTTCCATACAATCTTCACTGAATTTCAGTTTCCTGTTAACATAGTCAAAAGAATAGAGAAAGAAACACAAAAGAAATCTGTATCAAATACATACAGTAAGGTGTGTGCCAACATACAAAAGAAGAAACAAAAACTAGGCAGAATATCACAGTCTGCTTGTGGAAATGAGAACATCACTTTAGCAGCAGATATAAATATAGCAGTAGATATAGAATATCACCGTCTCTGTGAGAGACAATGTGAGTGCAATAACATGAGTGATATTGCTAGTGCAGCAGCAATTAACTCATTTAGTGCCACCCCTTTCACCACTAGAGGGCGCCCAGTGGCCATAGAAAATCCCATAGAGATATGCTGGTATATGCAGAAGCCCTGCAGCCATGACTTGCCTGAACACTTTCCTTTGTGCATGTACAGGAAGAGGATGAAGTTAGCTTGAAGTTAGCTATTGGCTACCAAGCATTTTAGAAGCCTTATTTTCGTCAACTTAGCCATGATTAAACCTTGCACACCTCATGCATGGGAAAAAAACAGAGAAGAATGAGCTCTAAAAAATCCAATGCAATCCTGGATTGCATTGGAGTGGATTTGTGCAGTTTGTTCACAGCTTTCAAACAAAAAAATCCGATTGGAAATCCGTTCAGGCATTCTTGAGATAATCGCCATTATGTTTTACATGTTATGTAAACAAACATGGCTGCCCTGTATGTTAGATGGGGTTGTATGGGGGTGGAACATGCAAAATCGCGATTGAAATCATGTTCACTAGATTTGATGGGGTCCAAAAAAAAAAATTCAAAAAAAAATTTTTCAATTTTTTTTTTTTTTTTTTATATCCCGAACTAGTTCGGGATAGGCACTCTGGGATGCGATAATATATCCCGAACTAATTCGGGATAGGCACTCAATGAGTTAAGTGCATTCATAATCATCACCACTCACCAAACCCTTTAACTTTAGATTAATCACAACTCACCATCTGAGTAGTTATCTTCTCTGTTTCCTCTTAGCCACCCTGTCCTTGATGTTTAGAGTGGTACTTTTAAAATTTGTATTGATTGTTGGGTTTTGAAGTGGCTGAAAGTGTTTGCCTGCACACCAGGCTAAACCTATTTATTTAGAAATCGAAGTCATTAAATTTAGGATTGAACATTACAACAAGTTTATAATTTCAGGTGACTTAAGCAGGCTTATTTATGAAGACGATGTCCTTCCTGACACTGAAGAAATTAAAACAGATTCACTATCAGTTTAAAAACCCATTAGTGTGACTTGTCCGACTTATTGCTAACTAGAGTAACCAAAAGTTTGTCCCCCTATTACTACTCCCACAGTTTTTGCGCCACGCACTCGCGCCATACAGTATGTGTGCTTGCATTTTCTGTAGAGAAAAGTTGTAGAGTTTAATTTATATTAATTTATTAGTGAATTAATTTTCCCCATTGACTTATAATGGGAATCAAAAAGTTCTCGGAAACCTTAAGGCCTACAGTTACACCACTTGGAGGGGAGGTTCATAATAATTATTATTATATTTTAAAAATAATTACATCAGTCAGCCTCATGGTGGCGCTATAACAGCCCACTATATGTTTTGCCCTATAACTCTTGAACCATAGGTCGGAAAATAAAATTGGATTCCTTGGCTCATGACACATCTCCCCAAATAAGTCCCGGCCTATTGCATCAGGATAGATTTTCCGCTATTTAGAATTTTCTTCAAAACTCACTTTTTGCTCCTTTTCCCACATATTTTCTCCAAATGTCACAAAATTTGGTACACATTATCTCTGGACCCATGCCATAAACATATTGAAGGCAAATGTTGATAGTCCGTGTGGTTCTTCCGTAATAGGCTTCCAAACAAAAAAAGAAAGAAAAAAAAAATCCGTCCCAACGTCTTCCTCTGGGTCCCGGCGGCGCACCCCATGAATCGTGTCGGTGCGAGTAACCACACTCGCAATTTCACAAATTGCAAATTTTCTAGTTACTTATTATTCTGGCATTATGACCCCTATTTCCTGTCTTCCTAGTACTGTCCTGTCTGAATAAAAAAATCCTTACAAATAATCTAAACTAAATAAATGAAATATATTTAATTATTTTCAATATATCTGCCTACATACCAGTTACTGATTGATACATCAAACACTGTTGTACCCGCTATTTCCTCCCTCCCTCTCTCTCTCTCTCTCTCTCTCTCTCTCTCTCTCTCTCTCTCTCTCTCTCTCTCATTCAGTGTGCCCGTTTGCTGCTGTGTGTGTACAGTATGTGTGTGTGTGTGTGTAGCATCTGCATGTACACTGCATGTTTATGTGTAAGTGAAACTATTGCTGGTCCATCCATCACCTCCAGAAGACCGCTGCAGTGGAGGCAGGTGGCGTTATCAGGCACTACACAGGACACCTATCTGGGGTCCTATTGTCTCATGCACCATGATATGAGAGAGAGATAGAGAGAGAGAGACATACAGACACAGAGAGAGAATGTGTACACATCACTGTTTGATTTGCAGCAATCCTGGGTGAGGTAACTTGGGTTCAAAACGACCAGAATATTTCCTTGAAGAGGTGAAAAGGTTTAAAGGACAACTTTAGTTTTTTTCAACAAGGGTTCATATTTTAGATTGTAATTAAAGAATATAATTAAATTGATTTCATTTACTTCTTTCTATTGTTTTAGAGATTCTTATTTCATTGGTTGGGGGCATGCGTACAAGTGGCTAAATATAATTTTACACAGAATAAGCCCATTCCCAAGATACAACGCAAACCTTTCATGGTTGGATGTGACTTATGGGGGCTAGTAATGTTACTGTAAATAGCAATAAAGAAACTGCTGGCTTATTACATATTTAGCCACTTGTACGCATGCCCCCATGCGTACGCATGCCCCACATTTTAACACGGTAAACGCGATAAAACAATAGAACGAAGCAAATGAAAACATTTTAACACTCACTTTTTCTTTTCTCTAATTACAATTTAAAATATGAACCCTTGTTGTAACAAAACAAAGTTGTCCTTTAAGAATCAGCACTCCATTTGGCAGTGTGATACTATGCCGACTACTCTTAACCACTATACCTCCTGTATACTGTACTTGTAGCTTGTAGAGCGCCTATTTTCTCTGAATGGTCACCTATTATGACAGGCCCAGAATACAGGGATGCTACGAGGGTAACATGCATTAAAAAACGCTGCAAAGATGTAACATATTTACTGTTAAATACTATATCAGTTCAACCAGTCTTTAGGCTTTAGCTAAAGTTGTGCATGTGAACATTTTACATGTTTCTAGATGTAGTCGGTCAGTGCTGCTTAAAAGGGGACGGGAACTCACACACTGTGTAGTGTTGTGTGTATGTGTGTATGTGTGCGCTTGTGTGTGCGCGGTTGTGTGACTAGACCATGTCATGGTAAATGCATGGACCCCTGTCAGAACAATAGATGAAGATAAGTGTGTGTGTGTGTGTGTGTGTGTGTGTGTGTGTGTGTGTGTGTGTGTGTGTGTGTGTGTGTGTGTGTGTGTGTGTGTGTGTGTGTGTGTGTGTGTGTGTGTGTGTGTGTGTGTGTGTGTGTGTGTCTGTTTGCCTCCACCCTCCATTGCCCCACAGTGTTATAACATTATTTCGCAAGCTTCCTGGTTTCCCCCTCCAAACATACAAACAAAGACACGCCACACACACGCACACGCATACGCATATGCATACTGTACACACACACACACACACACACACACACACACACACACACACACAAAGAGACTCACATAATACTAACAGGAACGAGGCACACTCACAATTATTCTAGGAGGAACACCCGTCACACACACACACACACACACACACACACACACACACACACACACACACACACACACACACACACACACACACACACACACACACACACACACACACATACACACACACACGCTATAGTGTAACAGCTCCAGTGAGCCAAAGATAATTCACTTTACACTCAGAGTTTCAATTTGGGCGCCCTCAGCCCTAGCCTCTCACATGCTTGATGTCATTGTGCTGCTCTGTGCAGTGGGCAAAATCCCATTGCTCTGTGTAGATAGTTAGTGTGTATGTAATAATGTATGTGTGGGCATGTTGTGCAAAGTAAAATACATAGTAAATTTCATATTCTGTTTTACCCACATTTATCTTCCTGTTAAGTTTTTCCATCTGGTTTTGTTTGTGTGTCTGTGTGTGTGTGTGTGTGTGTGTGTGTGTGTGTGTGTGTGTGTGTGTGTGTGTGTGTGTGTGTGTGTGTGTGTGTGTGTGTGTGTGTGTGTGTGTGCGTGTGCGTGCGTGCGTGCGTGCGTCTTGATGGTGGCCCTTCCATAGACAGGCCTGTGTCCTTAACAGTGGTGTAACATAACTAGTAGGGTGAGGGGTGAGGTCACACCATGTCTTGGCTGTCTGGCCAGTGATGTATATCGGACCAGTTACCCATATATGGAGATCCATGTACTGTATATGGAGATATGCTGTGAGATCCCAAACATGCGTACTCAGTTATTCATTATGTGAAAATCATATCTATCACATCTGATCATACATCATACATACAATCCTTTTTATGCCCATATATAGAGATCCCTGCTCTGAGTATCTGACATCACTGTGATGTCACTTGTGATGTCACAGTGATGTGTCAGGGGAACCACAGTGTCAGGCGTTACGCAGCAGACGGACGGACGATACGGTCAAGATGTGACGGTTCTGACGGTAAACTGCGACTTACAGTCGCAATTAAGTGCATATTACTTAAGTATCATTTTGAGGTATTTCTATTTCCAATTTTCAGTACTTTTACTTCTACTGCACTACATCTCGGATCCAAATATTGTACTTTTACTCCACTACATTTATTTGAAAACTTTAGTTCCTAGTTACTTTGCAAATATAAATTATAATATTGCAAAACATAAATTAACCACTTTAGCCCTGTTTATACCTAGGCTATTTGAAAATAGTTGATCTACAAGCTCACAACACTGTGAGCTTGTAGTTCTGCTATTTTCAAACATTTTGTACTTTTACTTTAGGTATTTTTACTCAAGCACCTTTTGATTTCCAGACTTTTACTTGTAACAGATTATTACGAGGATATGCGCATGCAGAGTTTAACGTCTTTTAATGCAATCAGATTTTTTCTGTTTGGATGTATGACTGTCAAGGCCAGAAAGTAGTTTTTTGCCATACGTAGGCGTTCCTGCATAACTTCCGGGTATGCTGATGATGATTCTTATGGAGGTCCCTGGCATATCTTTTCAAATGGGGGTCCGCAGGCTAATAAGTGTCAATTTGAGAGAGAGGAGAGATGAGGGAAGAGAATTCACATTATACACGTTTACTTTTTCGTCAGCGTCTTGTTTTCGTGACTCTGTTGTGGTTAAAACAATAAAACACTTTGTCATTCTCCTCATCCCCTCTCCTCCCTCCTTCTCTCTCCCTCTCCTCCTCTCTCTCTCTCTCTCTCTCTCTCTCTCTCTCTCTCTCTGTCTCCTTCCCTCCCTCCCTCCCTCCCTCCCTCCCTCCCTCCTGTATTGCATTCCCTTGCTTGCTTCGCCTCCTCTTATTGTAGGTTTTTTTGCATGAAGGCAGAAAATATGCTTACCGTCGACACAGGGATGTTTGCCAGTCTCACACAAAGTTCAAACTGCTTGGGAAAGCACAGCCTTTAACTGTGTGTGTGTGTGTGTGTGTGTGTGTGTGTGTGTGTGTGCGTGCGTGCGCGCGCGCGCGCTCGTATGTGTGAGTGCATGCGCAGTTTGCGCACACCACTGTGCCTCTGCATGTGTGTACAGTAAACAAGCTTATACTTATGCCTGTGATTGCGTGTATGTGCTTCTGTGCCTAAGAATATGTGCTTTCCTGTTTGTACTGTATGTGTGTGTGTGTGTGTGTGTGTGTGTGTGTACATCTGTGTGGTTACCATGTCGGTGTGTGTGTACAGTATGTGTACTGTGTGTGTGTGTGTGTGTGTGTGTGTGTGTGTGTGTGTGTACTGTGTATATAGTTGAACCTCTGCCTGTGTGTTTGCAAGGACAAGTTCCTGTTGCCTTTAGGGCATTAGGCTACATGTTGAAGCTAGACAAAGGACTATTTACACCTTTTAATGAAGAGTAGACCTGCTAATTAAACAAACATTCAGTTAATTTCCTTTTGAGGACGCAGCAAAACGCATTCCGCTATAAGAGTGCATAGTCCCACATGCACCATACTACTGTACATGTGTTCTGCACCATATTGTGTGTTAAAGCCCCGGATGGTGTCCTTTCACACTGCCCTTCACAGAGCCAGCCAGGATGACATACAGTCAGAGATGGAAGACGTAATCACTACTCAAATATCCAATGTTTTGTAATAATAATCTGTTTAACTTAGCTTAACGTTTTCAAATAATTGTAGTTGAGAAAGTACAATATTTGCCTCTGGGATGTAGTGGAAATACTCACATTACGCCATTCAGTGTTTTCTTCAAAACACACTTTTTGCTATTATACTCCCACAGATTTGGTCCACTCTGAGTGGATATAGTAACCTATTTATGACACTTGACTCACTGTTATTCATTAATAACAGACCCCTACGGGTCCATTTCTACACTCTCACTGTTACATTTACCCTTTGATGAGTGCTGTACATATGAAAAGATAAAAACATCATTGTCCATTTACATGTGCCTTACATGTGGCCAGCAAACGCGGCGAACGCAAAAGTACAACACGTTCCAAACTGTGTTGGGTTTGGCATCATGCAGCAGCAGTGTGAACCAGCCTGTTGGATACAAGGTAATAACCTATCCTGTTTGCTGACATTGTCATTTGCCACGCTATTTCTGGGATTTTGAGGTTGCATGCTTCTGTTTTGAGGGACAACACACACACACACACACACACACACACACACACACTCACTCAGATGTGGGTACACTTATAGGCGCACGCACGCACGCACACACACACACACACACACACACACACACACACACACACACACACACACACACACACACACACACACACACACACACACACACACACACACGCATGCACGTGATTGAGCTGCCATCAGTCTTCAGTAACTGTTTGACACTTGGGTGCTTGGCTGGTTGCATCTCACACAGGGGCCTCTGGGTCTCTGTCACCCCATTTTAGACTCAATGGCATCGCACACACGCACACACATACAGATGTATCACAATGTCATCCTAAACACCTGAAATAAGACCGCCAATTGCTGACTGGGTGTCACCTGACTGGATCCCACTCACGTGCACATGCCCTCTCTGCCTCTCTCTCTCATACACACCTGCTCACGCAGTACCATGATGACACACACACACACACATGGGCTGTGAAACACAATCAAGTCATGCCATGCACCCGAGCACACATTGTTTTACATCTATGAGCAATGCATTGCATGTACCATGGACCAGTACCTCGCAATATATAGCAACGCTAAGCAACCGTGTCCATGTCCCCCAACCCCCCGCCCCTGAGGATGGCGCGTCCCACCCTTGCCATTAATCAACAGACCAGGGGGGTATTGGGTTGTTCCACCTCGGAGGGTTAGAGGCCAGGATCTGCCTGGTGTATTGTACCTGTACCTGCACCATGGCTCCTCATGTTCAATGCAGTGATGCGTGTGTGTGTGTTAGGGATGGGACGATATGAACATTTCATATCACGATTATTGTGACAAAATAAATCGCGATTTACCATATTATCGCGATATTCAAAATCCATTATCCTGAGGCGGAATATTTGCCAAAAAATATCTGATCTATAAGCTCACAACGCGTCGCGTTGCACTGCTTGTAGATCGGCTATTTTTTAAAGACTATCAATCAAGTACGTATATTATAAGTACCTTTTACCAATTATAGAGGGTTTAAGTGGTAGCGGATATGCAGCTCGGCAAACAAAAGGTGAATTGATCCCAGTGCAAATGTTAAATGTGAAATCAGCCCTTTTGTTCTTTATGCCATCTTGGATTAATTAGACATGTAATTTCACGAAATGAATATCTTGAATTTGTTCACCTCTTATCATTGGATAGGGAAATTGGAAGGGTGTGTGTATGTGTCTGTGTGGTTTATGATTCTTCTGCAGTCTACGTTCCCCATGCCAGTGGCCAGACCAGCATACTATATATTTGTTTTCTTACTCCATTTCACCTTGACGCATATGGACTTTTGACATTGTGTGTGTGTTGCGTGCGCGTGTTCCTCGCCAGTGCATGTGCCTCTTCCTCTCCCGTGGAAAGCAATCTCCGAGGTGAGCTCATAAATCAAGCTGGGGGGGAAGGGATGGGGAACATGTGGATGAAGAGCATGCGCCTACGCTCACGTGCGCGCGTATACCTGTGTGCGACTCCTGCCGCCGACCTCATACAGGTCGGCGTTGGGAGTAGGGATGGCACGATATGAAAATTTCATTTCACGATTATTGTGACAAAGGAAGTTGCGATTTACGATATTATCACGATAATTAAAATCCATTATCCTGGGGGCGGAACATTTGCCAAAAAATAGCAGATCTGCAAAAACGCGACGCGTTGTGAGCTTATAGATCGGCTATTTTTTGGCAAAGACATCTGATAGAGAGTGAAAAAAAGACTGTATCAATCACATATACTAGTAAGACACCGGAGGGTGGAATGCGACCTCAGGGTGACATGCGACCTCGCCCTAAAGGGCGAGGTCGCGCCAATTCTTGACTATCTGGCCAACCACAGCGTTTCTCTGACGATTCTAGTTGTTGTCATTCTGGGGGGAGTTTGTTCATGTTTTGTGAGGGTATCAACCCTAGGAGACACTGGGAGAACATGCAAACTCCACACAGAAAGGCCCTATCGCCAACCCCACCTAGGGTGTGAGCGATAGGGCCTAAACATGGAGATGTGGAGAACACTATATATGGAGATAGTCCAGTCCATCATGTCATATGGGACTACCGTCATAGACAGTAGCCATTGTTAGGCCGGAGTCAATGGCTGTCTGTCTGACTGTCTGTACAGGAAGTGATGTCACATGACATACTTTTTATGCCCATATATGAGTCATTCTGTACCACATCTCCATGTTTAGGCCAAACAGGTTCGCTCCATTTCTCCATGTATAGGTCCAAATGCCCAACGTCGAGCTTGACAAGGAGGATACCGCACATTGTACCTCATCCACCCTTTCTTCTCTCTCCTTTTGGTATCTTTATCCTCCTCTTCCTTTTTTTCTTTTTTATTCTTCTCTTTTTTTCACAGCCGCCCCCATATTTACTTTAGAAAATATATATTAAATTCTAAGAACGTTTCGAGTACCAGTTTGATACAAGAGCGAATAAGCGCTACACTTCTGGAATCCTGTGCGTCGACTTAAAGTCGGATCCAGGCCTAATAACTTTATCTAGCCGCCCGGTTGCCAACCACAGCGTTTCTCTGACGATTCTAGTTGTTATCAACCCTAGGAGACACAGGGAGAACATGCAAACTCCACACAAAAAAAGGCCCTATCGCCAACCCCACCTAGGGTGTGAGCGATAGGGCCTAAACATGGAGATGTGGAGAACACTATATATGGAGATAGTCCAGTCCATCATGTCATATGGGACTACCGTCATAGACAGTAGCCATTGTTAGGCCGGAGTCAATGGCTGTCTGTCTGACTGTCTGTACAGGAAGTGATGTCACATGACATACTTTTTATGCCCATACATGAGTCATTCTGTACCACATCTCCATGTTTAGGCCACACAGGTTCGCTCCATTTCTCCATGTATAGGTCCAAATGCCCAACGTCGAGCTTGACAAGGAGGATACCGCACATTGTACCTCATCCACCCTTTCTTCTCTCTCCTTTTGGTATCTTTATCCTCCTCCTCCTCCTTTTTTTCTTTTTTATTCTTCTCTTTTTTTCAAAGCCGCCCCCATATTTACTTTAGAAAATATATATTACATTCTAAGAACGTTTCGAGTACCAGTTTGATACAAGAGCGAATAAGCGCTACACTTCTGGAATCCTGTGCGTCGACTTTAAGTCGGATCCAGGCCTAATAACTTTATCTAGCCGCCCCGTTGCCACCTCCTTGTTACATTTTCTTTTCTGAGACACATTGTACCTCATCCACCCTTTCTTCTCTCTCCTTTTGGTATCTTTATCCTCCTCCTTTTTTTTCTTTTTTATTCTTCTCTTTTTTTGTCTTTCTTAGTCTTGTGTATCCTTCTCTTTTGGCTACTGTCTATGACGGTAGTCCCATATGACATGATGGACTGGACTATCTCCATATATAGTGTTATCCACATTTCGTGTAGCCGCCCCGTACAGGAAGTGATGTCACAACTCGCTGACATCACACTGACATCACTCCCGTACAGAAGGAAGGTTACAGAAGGAAGGTTACGGAAGGAAGGAAGGAAGGAAGGAAGGTCACTCAAGCGACACGGTTTTTCAGAGTATATGCGACCTTTGGTCGCAAAAAACAACGTCCCAGTGCATGACGGAGGACGATATCACGATAAATTAAATCTCCACGAAACGATAAACGATAATATTGTGTATCGTTCCATCCCTAGTTGGGAGAGAGAGGGGCGTCATGCTTCCACCGGTGTGTACGAGGCATGTGCATGCGTGCGTCGCATGCGTGTTGGACGGACATGTGCTCATGGCTCACGGTGACATCAGCGTGAACCTCAGCCCCGTTGTCTGTGACATGTGAATGATATTTCCTCCTTCACTCATCTTTGGCTTCCCATTTCCTCCAACGGCCAACTCTGCCTGAGCCAGGCCCCCCCATTTGGGCTCGTAACCGTGGGGTTAGACCACAGGGCGCCCCGTTGGAAATGAACGGCGATTAAGAAACGTAATGAGCCATAATGGCCGACGTGCACTCAGAGCAACAGTAATACAGTTACTGATTCACTTGTATGGCAAACTCACGCACCAACCACCACCCCCCACCCCCTTTATGTGTATGTGTGAGCGAGAGCAATTTGCACGCTTTTCTGATGAGACCTAACCTGACAGCTTCATCTCTCCTGGTTCTTCCTGACTGAAGGAGTGCCGTAGATATAGGCAGATTATCCTACTATTAGATAGATTATCCGACTCTAGAGCTTTTCTGATTAAGGTAAAACAAGTCTGTGTACATTTGACATTTAAGAGAAACAGCCAGGCTGTGTAAAAGGTTAAGGTAAGCTGGCTAGCTTAAGTAGACTATACTCAACATGGCTTTCAAACTTTGGCTTCTAGTTGGGACTTGGCTTTCAAAAACACCCAACCCTGAACACAACCTCCGATTACTGCAAGATATTTAGATGTTATTTATTCACATAATATTTCTATACCATACATCTATTATAATTGCACACAGGCATTGACCATTGG
>NC_137812.1:39039080-39046580 GCF_963921795.1 Nannobrachium achirus | reverse complement strand
GCCAGAGAGGTGCTGTTGAGCAGCCTTGAATGCGTGTGCGCGCACACACACACACACACACACACACACACACACACGCACACGCACACGCACACGCACACAGACACCTTGAAATTAATGGAGACCACTGCTCAGTTCACATTGGTGTGATTTTTTTAACAGTTACTGCCAATTAAATATGCCCTCGAGTGGCATTATTGCCAGAAAATCTCCATAGACTTCCATGTAATTTATAGTGCACAGATCATGCACGCCCATGCACAGATCATGCACCATGTTTGTGCAGGCTGTTCACAGCTTTCAAACAAAAAAAAAAGATTGGAAATCCGTTCAGGCATTCTTGAGATAATAGCCATTATGTTTTACATTATGTAAGCAAAGATGGCTGCCCTGTATGAAAGATGGGGTTGTAATGGGGGGTGGAACATGCAAAATAGCGATTGAAATCATGTTTACTAGATTTAATGGGGTCAAAAAATATATATATATTTTTTTTTCTAAGTAAAAGTCGATTTAAGTCGTCTGGCAGGGAAGTCCATAGTGAGAAAGTTGATCTAAAAGTCGTTTGGCACTGTATGAGTTTAGTGAAAATAGCTTTTGTGCAACTCTCTTGTATGATGAAGTAGGACAGTAATTTATGGAGGGAAAAGGGTTGAAAGATGGAGATAGAAGCTTTCTGCCTGACAGCAAGGATATTATTGTGTTTTCCATATCTTTGCATTGTTATTGTTTCCCTTTATGGAATGTCTGTGTTGATCAGGGAGGTTCTGTTCACACTGGGGCTTCGTCTGGGCTCGGTCATGTGATCCTGTTGTTTGTCGTTTCCACTGAAAACATTGAATCTACTGCTGCAGTTTTTCGTCACTTTTAGCATTTTCAGTCGTTTGCTGTCGAATGACGCAGCGTATAGCGAAGTTTAACTTGGCCTTCAGGACCGCACACGCACGCACGCACACACACACACACACACACACACACACACACACACACACACACACACACACACACACACACACACACACACACACACACACACACACACACCAGATAAAGGTCATGTCTAACATAGCTCTTCACACACAGTAATTACCCTATGAGTTACACACACCAAGCTGTGTGTTTGATCATGTGAGACATGAGGAATATAGTGAAAACACCCAACCAAAGCGCTGAGCCTGTGCACACGTGCACACGCTAACCAAGCATTTTCCTTCTCCTGCAACAACATTTTGTTCTCCTTCATTATTCTGTCTCTCTCTCATCAGTCCCAACCTCTCCCCGCCTCTCCGACTTTTCTCTCACTTCCCGGGAAGGGCATTGTTAAAGGGCAATTCCAGGCAAAACCATATACCCCCCTCAATTTGCCTTTTATCATGATTCTTTCTACCTGGTTTGGCGGATTTTTGTTATTGTCCCCTCTTCATAGATCTCCCGAGTAGTCCCGAACCCCTCCTCAAAGCGAAAATGCGGCTAAATATACAGACAAAAGCGCAATTTTTTGCTGTTCCAAAGTCACTTTTTTCTTCACAAATCTTCTTTTTATAGTTCCAAGAGACGAATCGACGTGCTGTTAGATCCACCACTTGCAATAATCGATGAGCAGACGGCTGTGTTAACTTACCACAGAGCTTAGGCGATTTCCGGTTACTAAGCTTTTATCGTAACTTACGCATCTACACTATGTAGGTGCGTAACTAAAGGTATTCTTGAAGCTTACTATGCTAGAAGAGTAAGTTAACCGGAAATCGCCTAAGCTCTGTGGAAAGTAAACACAGCCGTCTGCTCATAGATTAATGCAAGTGGTGGATCTAACAGCATGTCGATTTGTGTTTTGGAACTATAAAAAGAAAAGAAGAAAAAGTAACTTTGGAATGGCATAAATTAGCGCTTTTGTCTGTGTATATTTAGCCGCATTTTCGCTGTGAGTAGGGGTTCGGGACGACTCGGGAGATCTATGAAGAGGGGCGACAATAACAGAAATCCACCAAACAAGGTAGGAAGAATCATGCTAAAAGGCAAATAAAGGGGGGAATATGGTTTAGCCTGGAATTGCCCTTTAACCTTCATTCACACTTTGTAGCGCGACGTAACGGTGTCGTGCGCCAATAACAACAGACCTACAAGCTCGGATACGACATTTGTGAGCTAGTAGGTCTACTATTCTCGTCCGTTCTTGCCGTACGACACCATCGCTCGGCGGAGCATCAGTCAGTAGGCTCGGTGAGGACATACTGTACATGACGGTTTCCCAGAGTTCTCTGGCTGTGAACTTTCCCCCGGCCGCCACCTTCGCGCGTGAGTGGAAACGTCTTCTTGGAACCAAAGTCCTTCACACTGTGTCCTGTTCTGTTCCATGCAGCAGGCAAAACACAATGGCAAACGGCTCATTCTAATCTCCTAGCGTTTCTTCATATCGCTGCTCCCGAGCTCTCTGACCCTGCCCTCTCTCTCGCTCTCTCTCTCGCTCTTTCTCTGTGTCTCTCTCTCTCTGCAGTCCAGACCAGTACATCGGCAGCAGGGGGAAGCAGTATTATTCTTTTCTGGAATGTCGCATCAGGGCTAAATTTAGAGTCTTTAGTTTCCGTTCCTCCTTCTCTTCCCTTCCCTCTCCTCCTCCTCCTCCTCTTCTCCTCCTTCTCTCCCTTATTGCAGATGAGACTGAAATAGCTGTCGTCGTGTCTTCAGACACACCTGGGAATGCGTACCCTAAACGGTGCCTGACTGCCCCTCCTTCTCCATGTCTTTCTGTTACTTGAGCTTATCTGCTGTAACCATCAAACTCCTGCATCATAACATAACTGTTGTTGGATGCTCTTACATAGTGAGTAGTCTCCCGAGAACAGACTTCTATGCTCCGCAGAAAAGTGATAAGGACCTTTTCTTAGACGATGGCTAGCCAGATTGCATAGTGAGTGACACGTGACCGTGACCGTTTACTTCCTGGGTTTAACCACTTTATGCCTGGCAAAGTTTCTAAATATTTGTCAGAAATCTTCCAGTGCCAAAAGTTGTGAGCTTTTATATATGAACGAAGCATGCAGGATTTGTGTGTGTGCGTGCGTGCGCGCGTGCGTGCGTGCGTGCAAAAAACAATAAAACGTCCCAGTTTACCTCAATCCTAAACTCATTACATCATTTCCTGTGATAGTAAAACAAAACATAGGAGGGACGAGTTGTTGTGACAAAATGACTAAGGTTTTCTAACCGTCTCCTCAACTTGGCTCCCACTGGAATTGAACAGCTAGCGAGGGAAAGGCTAAAGTTTGCTAATGCTGACTCTGCATGCATGGCTAAAGCCAGCCCACATTGGCTTAGGTAGCCTACACTGGTGTTTCCCAAACCTTTGAGCTCAAGATCCAAAATAGAATTTTGTCATCTCCCCTGGATGCAAAAAGACATGATTAATTAACCACTTGATTAATGTGGAGCAAGTAGATCTGCTACTTTCAACTAGTTTTAATTTATGGAACTTTTTAGATTTCTTTTTTCTTTTTGAACATTTCTGAAATTCCTCTGAAATTCTTTTTAGAAAATATAGATTTTGTATTCTTTTTTTGAACATCTGTGAAACAATAATTGAAAAGAAATTGTAGGAAATGTTAAAAGGAAACGAAAAAACATTTACTATAAAAATGGGTGCGCGAGTTGTGACGCACAAATGGGTCTTGACCGACTGTTTGGCAAACATTGGCCCACTGTACACACAGAGGCATTGCTAAGAAACCTGCTACGGCCAGATGTCACCGTCGTAGATTCCCATTCAAACCATACCTATTTATGTATCCTCAGATCCCCCGAATCTAAACGTCTTGTATTGTGAATTTAAGATTGCCTGACTGTGGGGATGTCAGTGGCTGTCATTGACGTGGGGCTGTCTCCACTCTGTCAGCAGTCTGCTGAGAGTCGCTGCGTAACTTTCTAATGCTAGCCAGAATAATGAAGGAGGGAGCTTGCAGTGCTAGCTTGAAGCTGATCCCTGACTGGCTGACAGCTGTTATGTCTCTGTCTGCATTTCATCCCTGTTTGTAAAAACTGCTGCTCGTCTTAAGTTTTTCTGGTGCCCCGTCAGACATTGCTTGTGTCACCATTCTGTTTCGTGTGTGTGTGTGTGTGTGTATGAGTACGTGCGTGTGCGTGTGCGTGTGCTCGCATGCGTTTAACTCTGTCCCTGTCAGTTCACCATTACCCATGATTCATGTGTTGTTGCTAATGGTCAAATCATTAGCCTTATTTTGATCACAGGCAAGTGTGTGTGTGTGTGTGTGTGTCTGTGCGCGCGCGCGCGTGTGCGTGCGTGCGTGTGTGTGTGTGTTCATGACCTAATGTGTCTCGCACATACAAAATTGCATCTGTGCTTCCGTGTTAAGACATTAGTGTGTGTGTGTGTGTGTGTGTGTGTGTGTGTGTGTGTGTGTGTGTGTGTGTGTGTGTGTGTGTGTGTGTGTGTGTGTGTGTGTGTGTGTGTGTGTGTGTGTGTGTGTGTGTGTGTGTGTGTGTGTGTGTGTGTGTGTGTGGCTATGTGTTTGTTTCAGTTCATCCTCAGGCAGCTCCAGGTATTGATCCTTATATGGTCAATGAGCAAAGCTAACGACACTACAATATGGCGCTCTAAGCCAACCTTAATCAATGTGGCCGCGGGCTGCAGGAACAGCCCTCTCTCTCTCTCTCCTCTCTCCTCTCTCTAGCATCACGCTGTCCTTGGCCAGATCTACCATCACTGTGGGATCTGAAAAGCATCTCTGATAACCAGGATAAGTGGTGATAGCTTGTTGTG
Source organism: Nannobrachium achirus (assembly GCF_963921795.1). Lineage (NCBI taxonomy): Eukaryota > Metazoa > Chordata > Actinopteri > Myctophiformes > Myctophidae > Nannobrachium > Nannobrachium achirus. The sequence continues at coordinate 39,041,806 of NC_137812.1, read as the reverse complement.
TTTAAACATACACAATGGTAGGGTAGCAAGGTTGTGTGCTGTTATGTTCTCTTCGTGGCACTATTGTGGTGGAGGTAATTTGCTTTCTCTCTCTCACACACGTACGTACACGCTCGCGCGCACACACACGCTCACGCGTGCACACACACAGTCATTTCTAACTACCCATCATTGGTTCTCTGGGATGGAGTGGTTGTGTGGCCATTGATTTCTCTGCAGCAGAAACTGGAGGCATAACATTAGTCTACTGGGGCGGACACACACACACACACACACACACACACACACACACACACACACACACACACACACACACACACACACACACACACACACACACACACACACACACATATATCAACACATGGGGTCAATATCTGGGATATCTCATCTGTCTAAGAAAGCCTCCATTCAGAGGTGGAGGAAGGGAGCGGTTGGGAAGAGAAACAAGAGGTAGGGATCCCCCCTCCATCCCCTGACCCCTCTTCCTCTGTGTCGCCAGAGAGAGAGAGAGAGAGAGCGTATGTTGCATTATGTTGACTGTTGGTCTCCTGCAGATGCCTCTACCTCTCACTAAATTACCGTGTTGTGTGTCGAAAATAGCCGACCTACAAGCTCACACCACGGCACTTCCGCAACACGGAGTGAGCTGTAGGTCCGTTATTTTCGGCGCGCAACACGGTCGTCCAGCGAAGTATAAGTGGGGCTTTACACCAGCACTGCACAGTTAAACACTTATATGCTCAATGAATCATTCACTGCCTGCCTCTCTCTCTCTCTCTCTCTCTCTCTCTCTCTCTGTCTCTCTCTCTCTCTCTCTCTCTCTCTCTCTCTCTCGCTTTCCACTCCTCTGTCTGTCTGTCTGTTTGAGGTCTAAATCCCTTCATACTCAGAGACTTAACCCCACTCTTTCATTTCGGGCCCCCTTTCTCATGCTTGGATCTACCGGCAACCATTAGCACTCCGGTGTGTGTGTGTGTGTGTGTGCGTGCGTGCGCGTGTGTGAGAGAGAGATCACTACACGTTATGCCACGTGCCTGGAACGTGGCATACCTCACTGCAAGGGACTGCAAATGAACATTGAGCTTAGGCAGCATGCGCACACACACACACACACACACACACACACACACACGCGCACACACACACACACACACACACACACACACACACACACACACACACCCGTACACACCTACACACCTGTGCACACAGTTTACACACTCATACACCCTTGCAAATACTGCTAGACATTTGCAGGCTTACACACATGCAAGTGCGCGCACACACACACAAGATGTAGGCTAGCTACAGTATAATAAACTCACTCACATACTCGCTCGTGCAGACTCGCACCCAACCATTCACAACACGCATGTGCTCAAACCCTAGATATCTTCCTTTGATGATTAATTGTGCAGATGGCTCTCAGGCAAGGTTTCTCCCATGCATCCAGCCTACCAGCGTGTGCATTATTTGGATTAATAGGAGGCTAAATGAGGCTTTTTGATGATTAGTTTGTGTAAAAGCTGCTCACTGTGTGGCTAACATTAAGCACACAACACAACTTAATCCTGTGGGCTTTCTCCACCTCTGTCCCCTAACGCCTGATTTATACGCCACTCGCTCGCACATGGCCTTGTGCACCGGAATGGCCGCCATGCATGGTGTGAGCTTGTAGATCTGCTCTCTTCCGGGGTGTGTGATACCCAGTGTGCAACGAGGTGCAAATCAGGCTTAACTTCCCGCTGTTCCTCCCTGGTCCTCTCGTCTCTTTTCCTTTTATTCATCCTCCATTTGCTCTCTCACTCCTCCTCCCCCCTTTTGATCTGTCCATCCATCCATCCATCCATCCATCCATCCATCCTTTCCTACACTTTTTCCTGCATTAACTACACACACACACACACACACACACACACACACACACACACACACACACACACACACACACACACAAACACTCACAATAATCGTATCGTGGAGATTTCAATTTATCGTGAAATGATCCTCCATCATGCACTGGGATCAATTCACCTTTTATTTGCCGAGCTGCATATCCGGTACCATTTAAACCCTCTAGAATTGGTAAAGCGGATCTGGAAATAACGTACTTGCTACAGTCTTTTTTTTCACTCTCTACCAAATCTCTTTGCCAAGAAATAGCCGATCTGTGACGCATTGTGAGCTTGTAGATCTGCTATTTTCCTCAGCATCCCTCCCACCAGGAGCGTCACAGTGTGAATGCGTTGTTGAGCGAGTGGTGCAGGAGCACAGTCTGCATGGAAGGGCCAGCGCTAATTAGCAGAATCACAGAATAATTAGTTTTCCGTCTTGTCGTTTAATCCTCCCCCCCTCCTCCCCCCCCCCCCACTCCTCCTCCTCCTCCTCCTTCTTGCCGCTTCCTTCCTCTCGCTCTTTCCTTTCTCCTCTCACAGATGTCCACAAGGGTGTCTGTCTGTCTGTCTGTCTTTGTCTGTTATGCTTCCCTATCTATCACTCTCACTCAGTCACTCATTCACTCTCTCTCTCAAATATATTTTTCTGTTATTCCTTTTATTGCACTTTCTAACTCTATCCCTCTCAATCGCTCTCTACCCATCCATCTATCATTCTCCTACCGATCTCTCTCTCTCTCTCTCTCTCTCTCTCTCTCTCGCCCACGTCTTCTTCGTCCCGTGTTGAGGGTTCTTGTTGACTTTTAAACACATGGCCAAGCTCGTTCT
>NC_137812.1:39011580-39034080 GCF_963921795.1 Nannobrachium achirus | reverse complement strand
GGATGGACGGAGAAGAGGAGGGAGGGGTGAAGGAGAGAAGGGTTTAATGTCTGGAGGAGGAGAGCGGAGGAACACCAGCAGGATGGAGGGAGGGAGGGAGGGAGGGAGGAGAAGAGGAAGTGGCTCCTCTTAACGGCACAGAAGAAATGAGAGGGGGACATATAGACGAGCAGGCACGTGCACACACAGACATCAAAGGGGGCTTGAGCCCCTGCCCTTTTTATCCGTCTGTAAAAACTGCCCTCTCCAGACCGTGAATGCAGTTTTTACTGTGGTGAAAGAAATGCTGATGCCCTCTTTCCATGCCATACCTGAAGGCGGCATTCAATAGAAGAGTCAAAACTCTCCTGAACTTGAATGTGGCATCTTATGTTGAAACAATTGCCCTCTCTGTGTAGAAATCCATGCCGTTAACGCAACATCTCCGGTATTGACTTTGTTATGCTTAGTTCAGTGTGGTCTCACACACCGAAAATAGCCGACCTCCAAGCTCACAACGCGACGCGCTGTGAGCTTGGAGGTCGGCTATTTTCGATGCTTCCACCAAAAAGGCCCTTTTGGAAATTCCAGCCTCCTGCCTCTCTAACATTCTCTGCACGTCCCTGTGGACGAGTAGGATGGATGGCAGGAGAATGAGGGAGGGAGGAGAAAGAGAGAGGGAGGCTTCAGGACAGAGCGGGTGGTACAGAGGGACGGCACATGCGGGGAAACGGAGCGAAGAAACGATGAGCGGTAGATGCGGAGAAGGACAGAGACGAGTAGAGAACGGAGGAACGGATGTCAGATGATGGAGGGATGGAGCGATTGATGGGGAGGCAGCATGAGCCGCTGTCGAGGGAGGGAGGGAGGGATGGATGGAATGTGCCCACCCCTCCGTTAACGGGCGTGTAATAGGGCTGATCGGAACTGTGAATAATTCAAACGCTACGGCCAGGAATTCTCTTCTAGGGAAGAGACGGAATGAACACGCAGACGCGCATACACGCACACACAGAAAAAATACAGCACATACAGACATCATATAGACTCTATTTGCCAGCATTTGACTTCCCATCTCTGGATATTTATTGTTAGCTATAGCTACTACAGGTGCATAGATGGCTCCTACATGTGTGCATGCACTCACACACGCATACGTGCCCAGTTGCACCCTTGCACACCGCGCACGGTATCTCCCTTTTTCATAGCAATAAAGCAGACAGCCCGTGTTATGAAAGCACATAAGACAGACATCCTATCCTTCACCGGAGAGAGAGAGGGGCGGATGTGAGGGAGAGAGTGAGAGAGGGAGGGACAAATGATGAGAGAGTGAATGAGTGAAGAGAGTGAAAGAGAAGATGGGAGAAAGGAGAGAGGGAGGCAGCGCTATACCTGCTGTGGCTCTACGTTGTCAGTCAGATGTACCATTCTCTGCCACTAAGATTAGATTACAGAGAAAGACATCAATCTATCTCTGTCTCTCTTTCTGTCTCTCCATGTCTCTCTGTGTCTCTCTCTCTCTTAATTCTCTCCATGTCTCTCTGCGTCTCTCTCTCTTAATTGCTCTCTGTCTCCCTCTTTCTCATTCTCTTAAACACACACTCGCACAGGCCATAAAGAGGGCATGTTAAGGATGTGTGTGTACGCGTGAAACGGCGCGTGTGTGCTTGCGCACATGGCGTGTCTGCGCGTCAGCCTCCGTCTCTGCGCGCGTGTGACTTTAAGGTTTCCATGGCGACGTGTTTCCAGGGTGATTTAGCGTAGCACCTGGTCCCTCTCAGGGTGGCACACACTCGTCCACTCGCCACAATGACTCCCCGACCACCAATGATCTCATCCCTTCTTTCTCTCTCTCTCTCTCCGCTCCCTAGTTGTATTGCAGCATCTCGTGATTTACTCCCCCTTGTTGTCTCCTCTCCTCTTGCTCTCTCTTTTCATCCATCTTCTTGTTTATCCGCTTACTATTTTGTCGCTCCATCCTCTCTTCTCCCTCTCTCTTTCTCTCACTCTCTCCTCTTGCCTTCAGACACATCGGTCTACTATCAGTATTATAGTTTAGATATCCAGACCAGTAGGGTTTGATTCCTGCTCTGCCATTGGAATTGATCAATAAACAAGAATTTCGGTTCCAAGTAGGAATCCAAATGACAGAATACCGAGTACCCATGAAAATTATTGAATCTCAGTTCGGCTTATCTGTACCTAGACATGCTAATAACCGGTCATTATTGCAAACAAAGGCTATATTTGCTCTGACGTACGTAGCTATCTGCCGGGACCTGTCAGTGGTTTGTCTGGCTACGTCACGCATCAACAAAACAGACACTCAGACAGTGTGTCCATCTGTTGAGCTCCTGTGTAGCATGCACGGCTAATGGAAGTGTGTTACATTAGTCCTCCTTAAAGCACAAATACAGTTACTGCTCTGAGGCACTCTTCAGTTTTGTCTTAGGTCAGTTTTCCCTTTATTACCAACTAGAACAGGGTGTTTCGGCTGCCTGTCGCTGGCTCTACTGGAGGTGCTTTAGCAAGATGCTAATGTTGCTAGTGTACTTCTTTCTCTCAGACCACAACACATCAATCTGTATATTTCAGATCGATGCCGAACCATACTTTAAATTAGTAACTAGTTATATTTCGTCACTGTCGTGCAGAAACCTCGTATCTCCAAGTTTCAAATTTGTAAAATGTTTCGCAAAGTAAAGCACTGCTTCATCATACAAGGCCATCGCACAAAAGCAGTGAAAACAGTAGTTTTCACTAGTTTAAATCATTTAAAGAATGATAAATACAAAACAAACGGTTTTGGACATACAAGGTTTCCACCCGACAACAACGATTTACTAGTTAATGCTATAAAAAAAATACTCAGTGAATAACTGAATTATAAAAATATCTAGTTACTAGGGAAAGTAACTTTTGCATTTCGGTAAAAAAGAAATGGACTTTGCTTGAAGTACACAGCTCTTCTTTTGGCAGGCAACCCCAGACTGAGGTTTATCATGCCATGCCTAGAGCTGCGTCAACACATTCTCTCACCCATGGCAAGAAATGGGTGACGAGTTGGGACGGATTTGACCATCCATCAAGGTTTTGATGTGATGATTTACGATTCTGTGCCAGTCGGTATCCAACTTGAACAGCGCTGAGTCGGCAGAAGCAGACTTGGCTGTGCTTTGACAGCCACTCGCTGGCCTGGAGGGAGGTGTGTCACGATGCACCTGCCTTGTTTTAAGTGTTCTTAGTGGAATCCATGGTCAGATGTTTCCCCAAGCGTCACTATGGAACTACTTGAGAGTGAGAATGTGTAGGAGGTTGCATTGCAAGTATTGATGAAGGCCACGTACAGCATACCAGTAAGACGCCTAATGGTGTTGGCGACAAGCAACTATGGCCAAGACAGCCCATATCTTTGTGGCGGGTTCTACAAACACGGATCTCCATACACAAGGGATCTCCATATATGGGCATAAAAGGGATTCTGTGATTGTGGTTCCCCTGACATCACAGTGATGTCAGTGTGATATCAGAGCAGCAAACCCATAGACCATAAAGAAGTGTACACGTCCAGACGGAGACAAGATGTGCCGTTTCACATAACATACCAGTAAGATGCCTAAGGGCGAAAAGCAGGGTGAGGTCGCGCCATCTGTCTTGGCCATATATGGATTCTGTTAGTGTGGTTCTCCTAACAGGGCATCATCTGGGATACAATCCCTTTTATTTCCATATATGGAGATCCCTAACAGAGTCCCTTTTATCCCTGCTTTGAGTATCTGACATCACTGTGATGTCACCAGTTTATGCCCATATATGGAGATCCCTGCTCTGAGTATCTGACATCACTGTGATGTCACCTGTGAAGTCACAGTGATGTGTCAGGGGAACCACAGTGTCAGGCGTTACCCGTCTGGGCAGACACGGACAAGCTGTGACGGTTCTGATAGTAAACTGTGACCTACAGTCGCAATCAACTAGTATCATTATATTTAACTAGAAGCTGGGCCGCCCTTCGGGCGGCCCAGCGTCTAGTCGGCGACCTGGCCAACTCGGAACAATGTAAATAGGGAATGAATGCCCCGCCCTTTAATGCAAACCCCATTATACCTGTTTTCATAGGACCCGTTTTGACCATTTGTCTGCCTGTGTCCATTTTTGCCCATATATGGAGATATCTGTATCTGTCTGTCGGTGTCCATTTTATGTCCATATATGGAGATCACTGCAGTTATAGTTCTGGGTCCATTTTATGCCCATATATGCCCATATATGGAGATATCTGTCTATCTGCATCCATTTTATGCCCATATATGGAGATCTCTGTATCTGTCTGTCTGTGTCCCTTTTATGCCCGTATATGGAGATCTTTGTGATTCTGCATCCATTGTATGCCCATATATGCCATATATGGAGATATCTGTTTATCTGCGTCCATTTTATGCCCATACATGAGATTTCTGTCGCTTTTTCAAACAATCGTGGGTCGGGTCGAGTTGAGGCCGAGCACTGCACTACCTGCTGCGGTGGGGAACGCACGTGCCGAATTTGAAATAGGGAATGAATGCCCCACCCTTTAATGCAAACCCCATGAATGCCCCACCCTTTAATGCAAACCCCAATATACCTGTTGTCATAGGACCCGTTTTGACCATCTGTTTGTCTTTGTCCACTTATGCCCATATATGAAGATCTCTGCACACACAGTACCGGTTGCGGAAAACTCTGATGTCAGACTTTATGCCCATATCTGGAGAACGCGCGTGCCGGTGGGAAGAAGGGTTCTCGAGATACGCGGATTACATACATACATACACATTCACAGAGATTTTGTGTTGACTCATGTGGCGTACGTGATGTCAGAGCCTTTTATGAAGTGATGTCACAATGACTCAGCGCTTGCGCCGATTTCCTCCGGAACAGCCTGATGTCAACAATCAGCTCCGCATAAGGAGATTCCGAACGTTTCGCGCCGGTTTCGGAAAACCGCGAGTCGGGTCGGGTCGAGGCCCGGCACTGCACTCCGCGCGGCGGCGGGGAACGCGCGTGCCGAATCTGAAGCCGGTGGGACGAACGGTTCTCGAGATACGCGGATTACAAACAAACAGACAGAGATTTGTCGCATTTATAGATAGATGAAGCCAATCTTATCTATTGATTACCACATGAATCTAGTTTGGAGGATCGTATTTGTAAAGTTTTTTTCATGTTCTGGCCGCTACTAACGCAACTAGCTAATACATCTCAGCATGTATGTAAGGATTAGATATTATGTCGGCCAAAGCTAGCATTGCTGTGTGTGTGTGTGTGTCTCTTTGCGGGTGTGCGCAGGGTAGAAGTCAGAAATAGGCCAGTTAGGGTTTAGAAAAGAGAGATGTTGGAGATTAAAAAGGTCTCTGTGGGGAGCGAGCCTCCTCTCTAGCAGTTTAAATATAACTCTCTCCGGGGAGAAACTGAGTAACACTGCATGAACGCGTGCAGGATTGTTCGTGTGTGCGTGTCCGTCTATATGTGTTTCTGTGTCTGTCTCAGCATGGAATGGTTAACACTTATGTTGCTATGATTTTTTCTCTTCAATGTCTCGCGTTGCCATGGTTACCATAGACTTCCATGTAATTGTGCAAGTTTGTAAAAAGTGCACGCCCATGCCTAGATGATGCACCACGTGTGTAGATGCTGTTCACAGCTTTCAAACAAAGAAATCCGCTTGGAAATCCGTTCAGGCATTCATGATTTATCAGCCATTATGTTTTCTTCAGATGTAAACAAACATGGCTGCCATGTTTGAAAGAATGGGTTGGTATGGGGGTTAAACATGCAATTTCGCGATCGCGATCATGCCTAATACATTTCTGGAGGTCCAAAAAAAATGTTTGAAATTTTTTTTTTTTTTTTTTTTCAAAAACGGCCCAAACTCGGGAAACTCGGGGTTGGCACAGCACTAGTACCAATACAAACTCGGGAAACTCGGGGTTGGCACCATATGTGTTAAGAACCAGTGGTTAAATGGAGGTCAAGAATCAAACCCCAGTGATTTGGAGGCAGACAGTCAGATACCAAGGTCTCGTCTCCTCTCATTGGATGCTGGGACACTGCAGGCTGAAATCTCCTGTACACACATGACAAAGTATGGGAGGCAAACACAATGTGTAATTGCGACCGTAGGTCACAGTTTAGTATGTGAACGGTCACAGCTTGTCCGTATGTGTGTATCTCTGTCTATAATGCCTGACACTGTGGTTCTATGGGTTTGTCGCTCTGACATCATGCGCTGACGTTCTGGTCCATATCGTCCTCCTTTAACACTTTCCCCCACCGCTTAATTAACGTCCATTGTATAACGTTAGCCCACAAAACAAACCGGTTGTTACACATGGAGTGACCCTTCGTCATCACACCGTGTGTGCCAAAAGTGGCAGATCTACAAGCTCACAGCAGCTTGCATCTGCGACGCTGCAGGATGAGGGAGTCACAGCAGTGCTCACATCTCTCGGTCTGAAAAGATCAGCCCCATCCCAGCTCTGTGCACTGTGTGCAAGCCCGCGGGAAGTGTTTACAGCACGTCGGTCAGACGGACCCAGGCAGGATCTCCCAAAAATCGCATTTCATCAGTTTAATGGAAACGGGCTAAATTCGCTTTGTCTTAATACGCATTTCTGATAATTCACTTCCCTAAGTCGAATACGTTTATGGAAACATGGCTATAGACATCATAGGACTTTCACATAACAAATAACTGAGTAAGCATGTTTGGCTCTCACAGCATATCTCCATATACAGTACATGGATCTCCATATATATATATATATTGAAATATTTAAAAAACAAAAACAAAATAGTAAAAAAAGGCAAAGAAGTTAAGGCATAAGGCATAAGACCTGGATCATAATAGGGCCCTTAGTGTCCCCAAAACACAACACCAAGACACAATCCTTTTTGTGAATTTGCCCCTGAGACTGCAGAAATGGACCCATAAGGCCCTGTAGCTTTACTATGCAACAATGTGAGTGTGATGTATGGGTGTGAGATGTAGCGTGCGTGTGCGTGTGTCAATGTGATGTCTTCTTTACATGTGGCGCTATGGGATAGTTTAATACTGTGAGGTCTGGCTGCACCATCTGCTCAGGGTTAGTGTGTGTGTGTGTGTGTGTGTGTGTGTGTGTGTGTGTGTGTGTGTGTGTGTGTGTGTGTGTGCGTGTGCGTGTGTGTGTGAGAAGCTCTCAGCAGGTGCTTCATAATATCGACATACTCTTGACTGCATGCTTTCTGACACATGGACGTATAATTGTTTTCAGTACAAACAATGGTACGTTCTGTTTAGAACCAGTACATAAAGCACCTTTCTCTGAGTCTGTGGCTTCTCATGTTCGAATCCGCCTCGTAACCTGGGTGTCACATTAAATGTCCTAACTCTGTCTGGATCTTCCTTGTTCCACTATTGGGCCAGTGGGCCACCAGTACGTTTTTTTCCCCCCCTGGCTGAAAACGCTATGGTGCCAGCCTATAAAACCGCTGCCAAACGCCATAGTTGAAAATATTTCGGCTCTCAGCAAGCAGATAAAACGGCACACATTAACACTTGGGCTGCCATAGTTTTGCCATAACTAATGTAGATTAACTGCCATGTATCTTTCCAACCGCGGCGATCCATGAGATAATAGTCCATAGAACATGGCACCGTCTTGACCAAACAAGCGATGTGGGAAAACGAAGGGAGAAAAAGCCATTTTACCGAACCAAGATAGAACGGATGTGAATGAGGAAGTGGAACGGGCAGGGCACGGCTTTCGAGATGCATCATGGGATATGAAATGTTTTCACTCACCAGCGGCTGCCGCAGCACCTGTTTACCTGGTTACTATGGTAACCAGTTAACACGTCATGAACGCCAACAGTGTTTGCAAGGGTAGTTGTACTATGTGAAGTAGTGATGAAGGAATGTGCGGTATAGGCCTAGAGACTCATGTCATGTCCCTGGGTCTACCCCTCACTCTCAGCTTTACACCTGCACTGTGTTTTTAGTCTGAAAATTGCAGGCGTACGTCCGCTTCTTGAACAAGCGATCAAACATTTTCATCCACAGTGGAGCGGAGGCTCCGTGTCACGCCCAAGGACGCTTTGACATTGATGGGCACCAGCTGTCGCAGAGATCGAACGTGTGACCTTGATGAGATGATCTCTCTCTCTCTCTCTCTGAGCGTGTGGCTGCTCTGCCATCGATGCTATACCGCTAAAGCTGGGAGAGGTGCCTGCACCACACCAATGGTTCTCAATCTTGAGGTCGGGACCCAAATTATTTTGTGGGGTCCCCAGATGATTAGCTTAATGTCATTTTTTTTTCTCTCACTCAATGGTAAACAAGCCAACACACAGTATAAGTGTATACATGATATCTGCACATTTCTAAAGTGACAATTTAAGGACTTTCAAGACTTTTTAATACCAAACTGGCCTAACTGTCAAATATTAAGTAAGCAAGAGGTGAACATTGTGAAAACAGCCAATCTACATACATGCTCACAACGCCTCGTGTTGTGAGGCGTTGTGAGCATGTAGATCTGCTATTTTCATAATATTTATCTGTGAAACCGAGTCACATTAAATGTAATACCTACAATTCCAAGTGCTTGTCAGGGTGGGGGTCCCAAGTTCAAATATGTTTATTTTGGGGGTCACAGCCTAAAAAGGTTTGAGACCACTGACCTTTTAAAACCACCTTGTCTCTGGGAACCAGCCGTACATGTGGTACGATGCTGGAACACCCCTGTCTCCACAGTAGCACAGTAGCATAATATATCCTATATCCTTGCTGTTGGGCAGAAATCTCTTATTTCCGTAAATTATGCCTTCTTGATCATACTACAGTATCACACAAAGGCGTGTTGAGCTTGTAGATCTGCGACTTTTGCTACCTTTGGCCAATGTGTTGCCGAGCTGGGGACCCCCATGGCCTGTCACTATGACTCAGACATTTGCCCCTATAGTACAGTGCACCATTACTGCTAGTGGCAGAAAGTAGGCATTGTAGGAAAATATAGCCTAGATTAAAGCCTTAGCTGTATGGCGAGGTATACATTAAAGTAAACACAGCCTCTTTAACTTGGCTATGTGATTGCAGCTTTTTGTGCTCAGTAAATTTCTGTCGTTTCCAAAAAGATTCCTTTTGTCTTTTCGCCCTTCACTCCCTCTCTCCTTCTCTTTACTGTTGCCTCCTCTCTCTGTCTTTGTCTCTCACACTCGTGTCTCTCTCTCTCTCTCTCTCTCTCTCTCTCTCTCTCTCTCTCTCTCTCTCTCTCTCTCTCTCTCTCTCTCTCTCTCAGAATCGGGTGACAGGCTTGTGCCACTCTGGAAAGTACATAAACACCCAGCACTCTGCCACCAGGCCACCACACTTATTTTGTCTGAGTGTCAGTGGTGGAAAAAGTATTCACATTTGACTAAAGGTTAAGTAAAAGTATCAATACTGCAATATAGAAATACTCTGTTACAAGTAAAAGTCCGGAATTTAAAATGTACTTGAGTAAAAGTACGAAAGTATTGGCATCAGAATATAAGCACCAAAAGTAAAAGTGCAAAATGTTCGAAAATAGCAGATGGGCTATTTTCAAATAGCCTAGGTATAAAATAGGGCTAAAATGGATTAATGTATGTTATATTATATAATCATTTATATCTGCAAAGTAAGTAGTAGCTATAGTTCCCAAATATCTTGTGGGTGGAGTAAAAGTAAAAAATTTGCCTCTGAGATGTAGTACAGAAAATTGGAAATGCGTTACACCACTGTGTGTGTGTGTGTGTGTGTGTGTGTGTGTGTGTGTGTGTGTGTGTGTGTGTGTGTGTGTGTGTGTGTGTGTGTGTGTGTGTGTGTGTGTGTGTGTGTGTGTGTGTGTGTGTGTGTGTGTGTGTGTGTTACTGCAGAGTACACAATGCAGTGGGTAGTGTTGCAGTTGCTGCAGTGTGGTCACCATAGGGACAGGTAAAGGCTGGACTGCACAGCCATAACACCAGACTACTACAGCATGCACACGGAGGTGTGTGGAGATGCACACATACTGGGCATACACACACCTTACATGCACACATAGTGTATAGCACATCTCTCACTATCTCCTTTTTCTGGTGCTCTCTCTCTCTCTCTCTCTCTCTCTCTCTCTCTCTCTCACACACACACACACGTACACATATATACAGACACCCCCCCAGCTCACACACGCACACGGGTACACATGCACACACACACACACACACACACACACACACACACACACACACACACACACACACGGATGCACTTGCACGTGGGTGCACACACACACACACACACACACACACACACACACACACACACACACACACACACACACACATGCATACACATATTTCCGCCTGCTCCATGTGTAATGTAATCCCCTGGGCTCTCCATGCCTCCTAACCCAATAAAGATGACAGCCTTCGCCTGCAACACACACACACACACACACACACACACACACACACACACACACACACACACACACACACACACACACACACACACACACACACACACACACACATGCGCACGCTTCATCCGGAACAATTGATAACACATTCTTCTTTCCTCTCCCTGCCTTTCCCGGCATTCTCCCTCTCTTAGTGTCCAACCGTTAATATTTCACAGCAGTGTTAGTGAGTGACTTAAGCCTAATTCCTGCTTCGTCGTACGATGGTGTCGCTGGCTGAAAACAACTGCATGTTGCGTCTTTTTTTACTTGGAAAATGTCTTACTTTTAACTCTGACGTCCCTATTTTGAGTAGATCAAAGTGTGAGCTGAGCTTGTAGATCGTCTGTTTTTGCTATTTGTTGAAGTAGTGTATATAGGGCTAAAAGCATACATCCTGTTCCATCACTCTGTAAGCAGCTCAGCTAACAGCTAGTGTTCTTTCTGCTGGGACAGACTGACTGGATGATGTTAGGAGAGGAACAGAGTAAACAGACAGACTAAGAGACTGACTGACAGAGGTCAGACAGAAAGAGATGGCGTGCGTGCGTGCGTGCGTGCGTGCGCGTGTACTGTATATGTGTGTATGTCATCGTAGCACTCCTTGGGTCAGCCTAGCCCTGAAACGACGACCGTCATGTTCCCGGGTTTATATGGGTTCGGGCAGAGCGACTTATTTAGCCCCCTAAAACTACACCAACATTCAGATTTCACAAACAGTGCTTAATAAAGTCTCACACCTGTCTAAATACGGTATAGCATTCTATACAGTAATTACCTGTATCCTCTGTGTTCTTTAATAAGAAGCATTTTTATCCAATCGTTTTCTGTGTTCCCTTGTATTTCCGGACCCATTTTTGCAAGGCCACGCCCACATCTCAGTGTCCATAGATGGGGTTGGTGCGCATGGGGAACGCCAGGAAATACATGGGAAAACTGAAAACGATCGGATAAAAAGGCTTCTTATTAAAGAGCACGGAGGATACAGGTAATTCTAGAATGCCGTACCGTATTTAGACAGGTGTGAGACTTGATTAAGCACGTTGTTTGTGAAATCTGAATGTTGGTGTAGTTGTAGGGGGCTAAATAAGTCGCTCTGCCCGAACCCATGTAAACCCGGGAACATGGCGGTCGTGAGCGACCGTCATGTTTCAGGGCCAGGGTCTGCCCAGCGTTGTTGGGGGGCGACCAGCCATGGCGGCCATTACGGCTCCTCCGTGCACCATCTGCTCCTGGCCACAGCGACTGCTGCCAGGTTGCCCGCTCTCTTCTCCTCGCCGCTCTTTCCATCTTTTACTCCTCCTTCTTTGGCCCTCTACCCTCATCACTTCCTTCCTGGCCGCCTCTTACTTCTCTCCTCTAATCAGGTACCTGCTCTCTCTTCCCTCTTCTTTTCTCCTCACAGCCGCCTTTCTCTTTTGACGACACTTCTTTCTTCTTTCCTTTGAGCACTGCATTTCACAATTCACCACTACAGTACGTTGCCTTTTCTCATGTTGGTTCTATTCTATTCACTGTGCTTTTGAACCCGTAGTATGTGTAGCCAATGGTTGGCAAGCCAGCAGTTTGCTAACAATAACAAACAATGATAATATGCCATCATAAATCATGATTATAGTAATAACAGTCTTTTAAGTCTAACTGTTTACTTCTCCCTCTTCACGGTTGCTCTCTTTCCGCACTCTACCTGTTACTGACTGACATCCATGCATCTATGACTCCTTTCACTCTCTCTCTCTCTCTCTCTCTCTCTCTCTCTCTCTCTCTCTCTCTCTCTCTCTCTTCTCAGCCATCTCGTTATGTTTCCCTCCGTTCCTTCTTTGCCATACTATTGTGTGGACATGACTCAGGCCCACAGTACATAGAAGGGGAGGGGGGTAGAGAGAAGAAAAGCGGAGGTGTGTGTGGGGGATCGTAGATCAGAGCCATCATGATTGAGCCATCTGCTGAGAAGAGGCTAGTGTAATGCACACATACATACACACGCACATGCTTGAAGATGACCACTGCCCCCCACTGGTTGATGCCTAATACTACATTTCCTCCTCCTCCTCTCTCTCTCTCTCTCTCTCTCTCTCTCTCTCTCTCTCTCTCTCTCTCTCTCTCTGTCTCTCTCCCCTCCTGTCTGGTATTATTGGATTGTCCGGCACATGCCAAAAGGACATTGGAACACATAGCTAGGAATGCTGATCGCTGTTGGCTAGCAAGAAACCATGTTTGCACTGTAATATGAGACCTTCGTGCACCTTACTCCCTCCTTTGAAACGCAGAGCCTTGTGGCTGATTTATACTTCATTTTACGACTGTGTCGCTCGCCTTAGACAAGTGACACAGTCATTTGCTGAAATATAATTCAGGCCTGACAGAATGTTGTTTTATTAGCACACTTGATATGACATTTACATGTCTATTAACCACTCAGACCCTATATACCTGTTCTTCAGTTGTCCCAGGGTCACGCACTGGTCTATACTTTATCAGTTGGTCCAATCTTTTTGAGCGGTGCTCCTGGAAGGAGATAAGCTCCAACAACTGGCTTTGTCCGTATGTAGGCCCAGGGTCACATTGGCCAAGCTTCGTGGGACTCTTGAATTAACTCATGAATAGCACCGCTCACTTCACACTTGGTGTGATTTATTTTCCTTATCTATACCAATTCTGTTTGACATTTTCTTTGGCCCAAAATAGGGACACCATAGTCAATGTGGTTTATGTTTTCTATCACTTGGTGTATGTATGTAGCTGACTCTACTCTACCATGGCTATGTGCTGCTGTGACACATGTGCTTTGTTTAACTCTGTATTGTCCTCTGACCGTCTACTCTGTACGTTTCTCAACTGGGTTGGGTGTTCACCGGACCACCACAAATGTCATTTTCATTTTTTATTTTTTTCCTCCTCGAACCTCTCCTGCCAGACCATCCTGTGATGCCGTCTCTCTTGCAGCCATCTGACCTTTAATAGATTCATAAACGCTCTCCTCCCATTGGCCAGAGGAGCCTATTTCATCCTATTAGAGATTAGCGTATGGCTGAGTGGAGGAGGAAGTGCTCTTTATATGCTAATGAGGAGATAATGTATGCGCTGAGGACCTGCCAGAGCTCCAGTGGGAGAACCCCATGTCGTCCACTGAACACAATCAAAGAATGGAAGAAAGAAAGGAGAAGAAAGATAGGTGGAAAGAGCAGTCCATCAGCGGCACTTTCTTTATCTTTGTTTTGACTTCTTATTCAGAGGCATTTTGAGCGTGGCTAATGAGCTGGAATATAACAGAATAAGAGGCTATTCAGATAGATAGTAATTGGCTCTGGTATTGTCTTTTTATATACAGTATCTGATCAGCACATACTACAGTAGGCTATATACTGTATTGTTGTAATAGGTGACCCCAGCGTGAATCAAATCTTATTCTGATGATGTTGATGCCATGTTGTATCCATTGAGCTACGTGAGACCACAGGTGTTTGGGGAATGAACTGGGAGCCCCTTTGTCTGAGATGTATTCACTGCAACTGTGTCAATAGTTCATATACTGTTGGGGTATCGTTGAAGGAAGTGGTCACACATGTCCGCTGTGATCTCCCATCGTGCATGTGCGTTGTCGGTTTAAATATGCTCTTTTGGCTGTCACAAGAGTGGTTTTGCCAGCTGTTTTCTGGACTTTCCGGTGTGTGATTAGTTAAGTCAGTGGTTCCCAAACTTCTTAGCTTGTGACCCAAAAAAGAAATCAGATGTTTGCCCGGGACCCAAACTAGTGAAAACAGCAAATCTACAAGCTCACAACGCGTTGCTTCGCGCCGCGCTGTGAGCTTGTAGATCGGCTATTTTCACTACTTCTTAGACATTTATTTTCTAATGTATGGAATGATAATAATAATTAAAAACAAAATGTGGAAACAAAAATTAAGGGACCCATAAAAATATGTCCACGACCCACAAATGGGTCCCGACCCAGTGCTTGGGAATCAGTGAGTTAAGTGATTGATTAATTGATGAACCGATCGATCAACTAAGCACAACCTTCTCCTGTCTCTCTCTCTGTCTCTCCAGGAACAGGGGGTGGTGGGGATGTCCCGGCCACCCGGCGCCGTCCCGCCCCCTCACCCTGCGGGGGGCGTGGCTTCGGGGGTGGGGCCTAACCAGGGGGCGGGGCCTCCGCCCGGCTACCTGAGCAACCAGCAGCAGGCGGCCATGATGAAGCAGATGATGGTCATGGAGCAGGAGAAGAGGGTGCAGCTGCACCTGATGGAGCAGCAGAAGCAGCAGCTCATCCGAGAGCAGAACAGGCAGCAACAACAGCATCTACTGGCTGAACAGGTGTGTGTGTGTGTGTGTGTGTGTGTGGACAGAATGTGTGAAAAGTGGACTGTGTTATGGAGAAGTTAAGCTAAGGGTTACTGAAAGAAAAGAGAAGAGAAAGCAGACGTGTGTGTGTGTGTGTGTGTGTGTGTGTGTGTGTGTGTGTGCGTGTGCGAGTAAATGTGCGTGTGCGAGTTAATGTACTCGTACATGCGTGTAAAATTTTTAGGTATTTACTGGAGCATTTTCAATTTTCAGTACTTTTACTTCTTGTCCACTACATCACAGAGACAAATATTGTGCTTTCGCTCCACTACAATTATTTAAAAACTTTAGCTATTAGTTACATTTTAGATTTTGATAATTTATTATTACAAACAATACAACATGTGGGTAATTACATTACTCACTTCAGCCCTATATACATTTTGGCCATTTGAAAACAGACGATCTACAAGCTCACAACTAGTACTTTCTACTTTTGCACTTTAAGTATATTTTGATACTTTTGTACTTTTACCAAGTCAATTTTGAATTCCGGACTTTGTGTGCGCGCGCATTATATACTATTGCTCCAGAGTCCAGACAGGCCTAGAGTTCACTGAGACATACTGGACATTCTACTGTGTGTGTTCCTACCGTATGTATGTGTTGGTCGTCTCCAAAGTGAGCGGCTCATCATTTCCTCTTCTTCGCTGTCGTTTGGTTGCATGTATGTATAATTATCCTCAACCAGCTCCCTCCCGTGCTCACTAGACTGCCTTTCATCTCTGGTTCTTGTGCGCCTGACATGCGTGTACACTGTACACACGCACGTGTGTGTGTGTGTGTGTGTGTGTGTGTGTGTGTGTGTGTGTGTGTGTGTGTGTGTGTGTGTGTGTGTGTGTGTGTGTGTGTGTGTGTGTGTGTGTGTGTGTGTGTGTGTGTGTGTGTGTGTGTGTGTGTGTGTGTGTGTGTGTGTGTGTGTGTGTGTGTAGCCACATGCCACCTGCTGCGATAATTTGTTGGTTTCTTTTTCTTTTTCTCTCTATGAGGGAATCCTCATAGGTTAAAGAGTTCTGAAGTCATGTTGGTTTTAATTGGCTGAACACACACACACACACACACACACACACACACACACACACACACACACACACACACACACACACACACACGTCTAAATCTTGTATATGACCATTTCTTTTTCTGTGTTAGTATATAAATAGATGTCAAACCTCCACTTAGATAAAGACCTCTGTTTACTACTGTACTTATGTACAGTAGACTCTAGGGCTCCAACAGTTCATCAGTTGAGTGCAGACTGCCCCTCTTGCTTTACTATCGGATATGGTATAATACCATATATAAATTATATCAAAACTATTTGAAATATAAATAAATAATTTCAAATATAGACTAAAAGTCCAAAATATGCTTTCAGGCAAACCGTGTGAAATATGTTTTCTTTTTTCCTGTATGTGTTTTCAGCTCTGTGAATGTATGCATAGCCAACAGGCCTGTAAACATAAACGTAATCTGTGGATTCAAAATGTTCGACTTGCCATGCTGGTGTCCTGTGCAATACAGTTCACACTGGCAGATCCAAAATTACAGGCTACCATTCATTTTCAATGTAAGCCATTGACATGAAGATACAAAGTTACATCACACATTTGTAGCTGCTACAAACGCTATAGCAGCTACAAAGCTACACGAAATTTGAGCTGGTTTCAACTTCAGAATGATACATAGATACAAATGTGAACGCAGCATAATCCTCATTTATGGTTCCTTGATTGAGGATGTCATGCATTGAAAAGAACTGATGATAAACCTGACGTGATGCATCCTGCAAAGAAGCAAAACATTTGTCAGACAGAGAGATAATATCGTCACTGTCGGGTGGAAACCTTGTATGTTCAAAACTGTTACTTTTGCAGAAAAAGGAAAAAAATGACCTGCGTTCCAATGAATCCAATTGAGTTATTATTTAGTCACAAGCTCGTGTTAATACTTTTCATTGGTTCAATATTTATTAAACCCAAAGGCACACATAACCACTTTCACTTTAAAACTTAAAAAATATCCGATTGCCAATTTTTGCTACTTTTATGTGACATTAGCATGACAAAAGTAGGTCATTAACTTATGGGTGAAAAAACATAAAAGGATGAATGAAATCTGGAGATAAGAGGTTTCTGCAACAATATGATTCGGTATTGAATTGTATGGTACTACTATGCGACGGTACTGACAGCTCTGTATGTGTGTGTGTCTGTGTTTGTCTATAGCTCCAGCAACAGCATCTCCCGAGACAGATGGCCCAGGGGCAGAGGAATCCTTACCCTCAAGTCAATCAGTACCAAGGTGAGACATCACGTACACGGTTTAATTTAACTCTGAGTGTTTACAAATGGACCCGTCAGGGTCCATTTGGAAACATTTGTGCACAATCAGAGTTACAAATGGATAGATTAGAACTGACAAGGGTGTCCCTTGTGGGGAGAGAGACATGTCTTGTAACCAGAAGGTCACAGCCCAGGTTTGATCCCTGCAACACCCCGAGCTCCCACTTGGCATATTATTTTCAGTTGAATGACAACACCATGTGCACACACCCAGAGACACTGGACATATTCACATCACTGTGCCCTACCTGATTCTCATACATGCATGGGTGGTAACAAACCGTAGGGTTAATAAACACAGTCATTTCTTCTCCAGGCACCTAATGCTTGCGCCCAACATTTACCTGGGATATTTTACTTTATGTGCTCAGACACGTATACTTGCACATGCGGTATATACACACTAACACCACTACTACTGGATCAACATGTAGCCTTACTTGAACCAACTTGAGTGCACTTTGTTCAGCACTTACTGTATGTCAGTGATACCCGATTAGTGCTCTATTATTCTTTGTCTGTCTGTTTTCTCTTTCTCTCTCGTTCTGTCTGTCCCACTCTCTCTCCCTCCGGTAAAAAAGTAGAATTAAAAAAAAGAAAACACTGAATATTCCTGCTCTGCCTGTTACCACGGCAACCTGTCTGTCCTGGAACCCCCTAGAGTTTGCGATGAAGTCAGAGAGATGGATTGGGGGGGTTAAGAGCAAGAAGATAGAGAGGTTGGAGAAAGAAAGAGACGAGTGGGTGAGAGTATGATGGAGATAAGCGCAGAAGAGGAGATGAAGAAGTAGCGTAGAGAGGGAGGAAAGTCGAGTTGGAAGCCATTTATAGCCATCAAAGTGTCTGGCTGCCAGTGTGAGACAGACATTAACCACTTCAACCCTCTGTGCCAGTGGTTCTCAAAGTAGCGGTCCGGGAGAGGGGTTCCAGGGGGGTCCCTAGCCAAATGATTGATAGTTAGGAACCAAATGGACCCTTATGGGTCTGTATCTCTGAGTTAAAATGATACCACAGTGTAGATGGGGGGGGTCCCAGAGATCAAAGTCGCATCAAATGGAGGTCCGTAGCCTAATGCATATCAAACTGGGGGTCTTTGAAATTAAAATATTTGAGAATCACTGCTATAGCCGTAAAACTCTTCTCTTATGGGGGTCCCTGGGCTGGCATATCTTTTCAAATGGAGGTTCATGGGCTAATGTGTGTCCATGAAAAGGTTTGAAAAGCACTGCTCTTTTGTAGGCAATACAGAATAATATTTGCAATATATACCGCGCATTATGTATGTATGGGCTAACGCCTCTGCGCACAGCTGAGAGTTATTTATTCTGCTTACACCACCACTTACCAACCATTATGTTGAAATCCATGTCGTTTTTAAAGGTAGTTTTGTGCTAATATTAGCTTAAAGGTAGGCTAAGTGATTTTCTTTGGATAAAATAAGTGTTAAATCGCTCTGTATTGTGATTCATCACTCATTGCTATAGAGTGTTAGTTCAGTAACAGGAGTCTCCATGTCTCTCCAGCTCTTTATTAAACACAAAATGCATTTTCAGGGCAGCCGCGGGATGCCAATTTTATCCAATCAGGATACAGACTAAACAAGTGCAATTAGAGGTGATGACATGTAGAAATAAGCAGACAAAATTGGAACTGGAACACTTTAAGTATTAAGCTGATAAATGAGGTACTCTCTGCTGATTGGCTAATGTTTTGCAACTCACCTGTCTTTCTGTTAAAGAACTGGAGAAATGGGGAGACTCTTGTTACTGAACAAACACTCTACAACTCTACAAGTGATTTTACCTTAAACAAAAAACCTATTGTTTTAACCAAAACAATCTCTTACCCTACCTTTAAATTACTGTTAATACAGTACAATGTTAATTATAAATATTACTTTACAACAGTCATGAGACCACAGCCTTAACTGAAAATAATCCTCCTCTGGCCAATCAGAATCTAGTGTGTATGGTATGAGCTATGCTATAAACTAAGATATGCAATAATAAAGATGTAGGCAATAATGTGTTGTAATGTAATATACAGTATTTAATGTATGTAATATTGCGTTGCCATATGACATGACTCTCTCTATAGTTAGTTATGCATCCAGACTCAGACTGTGAACCTGTTGACTCTGATTGTGTGTTTCTAAATGTTACAAGTTAACAGTTGATGAGGTGCAAGCTGTGAGGTGAGGGATTAGTGGAACAATGTCAGATGTGGGCTTATTAGGGTATTTAGAACCATTTCCATGCTTCCACAGCCACATTCCTAATCAGAAAAAGGTGGAACCTAAGGTATTGCTGCCATGTAAGGATGAACTAAATGAGTTTAGGTTGAACTAAACTGGGAGAGGTGGATGCTTTTCCAAAGTCAACAGATTGACATGTCTGAGCAGTGAGCTCTGAGATCAGTCATGTGCAACCTCATCTTTCTGCGGATGCATGTGAACTCTACTTAGGTCAGCCTGGTTGGGTCAGCATCTTTCCTTAAACCCATTTCTGCCGTCTCCCTATATCCTGTCAGCCCACCTTTGTCCTTTTCTGTAGCTCTCTGAAACACGTCATTCTTCTCTTCCAGGAACTCCTCAGGAGATGGCATCCAGAAGCCAAGCGCTCCAGAACATCCGTGCCGCCCGCCTCTTGCAGCAACAGCAGCAACAGCAGCAGCAGAATCAGCAACAACAGCAGATGGTCCAGATGGGTTCTGTACAGGCCCAGGGAGGCTCAGTAGGGCCCCAGCCTGACATGGGCCTGCCTTACGGTGGTCAGGGGTCCAACCAGGGTTCATTATATGGCCTTAACCCCTCTATGAGCCAAATGATCCACCAGCAACAGCACCAGAGCCAAAGTGTTCAGGCTCCCATGGGCCTCCCACCTCAGCACAACCCCGCTGGAGGTCCCCCAAGACAAGCAGGCACAGGCCCCGGGGTAGGGGGGATGCCTGGGGGAGCCGGAGGTGGTGGGGCTGGAGGGTATGGAGGACAGGGAATGTTGATGAACTCAATGTCCCAGCAAGCCCTAAAAGGCCCACCCAATGCCAAAGCTCAGGCCCAAAGACTGCAAAGCATGCTGGGGGTTGGAGGCGGAGCAGGAGGCAGTGGCATGGGAGGAGTTGGCTGGCCACAGCAGCAAGGGCAGAATCTCCAGGCTATGGCAGGGGGAGTTGTAAGGACTACAGGAGGAGGGGGAGGAGACATGGTGGGCTTTAGCCCCGGCCAGGGTTATGGGATGCAGCCAGGTCAGCCCCCACGCATGACCAAACAACACTTCCAGGGCCCAGGACAGGGGATGAACCAGGCCATCGACCCCAGGGTAGGCAACCCAGCAGCGGGTATGGGCGGCCCAATGATGGGCCCTCACATGGGGGGACAGCCTAGGACCAACCAGCCCCGGCCCATGGTCATGAACCAGGGGATGAACCAGGGGCTGATGGGGCAGGGTATGAGTGGGATGGGGGGCTTTGGGCCAGGACCTGGTGGGCCAGGAATGGGACCCGGGGGAGGACCAGGAGCAGGGGGGGGCCCCTACGGACCAGGGGGAGTTGGTGTTGGGGGTCAGCCACAGGGCTATCAGAGGACAGCTAATCAAGACATGTCATCCTATGGATATGGGGGCGGGCCCTCGGGTGGAGGAGCCTTCGGACTGGGTGATGGTTCAGGGGCAGAGCTGGACTCGGGCGATGGTTGGATGGAGGAATTCTTTCCTGGTCAATAGCCAACGGATAAACTGTGGATCATAGTTAGACTAAGAGAGAGACTTAAAAAAAGAAGGAAAAAAATGAAAAACCTGGGGAAATCATACAGAATGGAAGACACGACATCGTCTGGTGACCGGCATGTTTATTTTCTGTAAAACAGGAGAGGTTTTAGGCAAGGTTATAAATGAGTTCTTGTCTGTGTGTGTGTGTGTGTGTGTGTGTGTGTGTGTGTGTGTGTGTGTGTGTGTGTGTGTGTGTGTGAGTGTGAGTGTGAGAGAGAGAGAGAGAGAGAGATGAAAGAGACAGCGAATGAGAGAGGTAGAGAGAGATCATGATATTATGTGATGTGAGCTGACCTGAAAATCTCATGATTATTTTCCTTTTTTCTCCTGAAAATTAAATCATCCACTAGTTGTGATCTGGTGTGCTTAACCAGACCCTTTTCACATTTGCCAGCGCTACAACAGTGCTAGACATGCGGGCTGATTGAACACCATGAACTGAAGAAGGGGAAAGAGATCTTGCTCTCAAGACAGTGATGTATTTGTGTGTGTACGTGTATCTGTGTATGTGCACACCTGCCGTGCCCATATCCACAGCGCTACCTGTCTCATATGCCGCCGACCTCTCGGCTGTGTGAGGAGGTGAAAGCACTCTCACTTCTTCCATTATTTTCCTTAGATTTACACCCCCACACGTCTGTCTCTTTCCTTCGTGTCTCTCCCTCCCTCTCTCTCTCTCTCTCTCTCTCCGGAGACCTGTTCCCTTCTGTTGATGCCTCTTGGTTTATTGCAATAAAACAAATGATGTTCTTTTGTTGTGCAACACAGACACACACTCTAGTGCCCTCTAGTGCTTTTGCCATGCGACCAGAACTGAGTGCTGGTGCTTTCATTTCCTCGCGGAGCTGCAGGTGTTATTTGTGCACGCATGCATAATGTGCATACATGTGCAGAGAGGCAGAAATGTAAATCTAATTCATACTTTGTCGTACAACTAAGGTGAGTCACACAAAGTTGTACAAAGTCTAAATTGGGCTTAAGAGAAGAGGCAGCTAAAGCATGCACAAGCTTGGATGCATGATGTGCACATAAAGTACACAATACAGTACACAAACAAATGCATATGCACCGGTCCCAGTCACCAGGAGAGTATGAACATATATAACTGGGCTGAGAGGCAGCTACCGGAACTATTGTTACTTTGACCATCTCATCCATATGTTAGGCAAAACCAAATCATGAATTGAAAGCAGAGTTGGAGTTTTGAATGAATGTATCCAATCACCATAAGTGACTTCATTTTAAAGAAAATACTACATTTTCCGAATATCTTAGAAAGCCCTCCCACATTGCTGTATTTATTTGTGTTTTATCTTAAAAAAAAGAAAAGAAAAATACCTGTTGTCATTGTCAGTTAAAAGTTAGAGATGTTTAAATTAGGCTACCTTGTGTTGTCTTTTTGAAAAGGCCTATCCTTCCATTGTACGTCAGCCTTCTCCTGGGTGCTGCTTTGCTCTGTTGCTTTATTCTACTGCAGCCACGAATGCCCTTGCTTCAACTATACATAACATAACTGTTCGCTGTTGTAACACAATTGTGAAGATTGACATTACCATCCTTGCCAGGCGCTTGAAATATGAACCACTATTA
>NC_137812.1:38801580-39006580 GCF_963921795.1 Nannobrachium achirus | reverse complement strand
TACACCAGTAAGACTCCCTAATCGGGAGATAAGCGACCGTAGGTGGCTTATCTCCACAAATAGGGCAAAAATGTGTTTTTCCCAAATCTTCCTGATCCATGTTGATGACATGAGTGTAGACATGCTGTGTAGTGATATTCGTGATTTTAGGGCAAAAACTGTAGGAGCAGTGTCCAAAAATGTGTTTTAAAAATCGGCCTGAAGGTGGCGCTAGAATAGGGCCATGTGAGAAATGAGGGGTGGGGTCTCCGCGTTGCCTTGGCGGACGAATAGGTACCGGCCCCGGCTCTCCCGGACGCTCCTAGCCCGAGTTACGGCATTTTATGTGCGCTGCAGTGGCAGGGGGTCCTCCACTGGGGGCGCCACCACTTTTGCATCCGTTCTGGAGCACCAGGAGTCGGTGGTCCCCGGGAATTCCCCGTGAGCAGCCCCGTTGGGGTGGTCATTTGGTCATTTTTGCACATTTGGTAATTTTTTACATCTGGGGGTCCCCCAGGGACCTGGGGGTCCCTGGGGCTCCGGGGGTCCTTGGAGGTTGTAGTTTGGCAGGCAAGGAGTGTGTGTGTAAAATCTGGCATGGATCGGGTCAACGGGTGCGGAGATATAAGCAGGGAAAAAGTGTGACGTGTGAGCACATTTGGTCATTTTTTACATCTGGGGGTCCCCCAGGGACCTGGGGGTCCCTGGGGCTCCGGGGGTCCTTAGAGGTTGTAGTTTGGCAGTCAAGGAGTGTGTGTGCAAAATTTGGCATGGATGGGGGCAACGGTTGTGGAGATATGAGCAGGGCAAAAGTGTGACTCACTGACTCACTGGAGGTATCTAACCTCTCCTAAAACTCTACATTAGTTCTTTCTCTCATGCTTTCACACAGTAACACATAAAAGCAATACTTGAGAATGACTCTTTTCAGTGTCTGTACTTATGTTTTAAAATAAAGTTGGCAGTTATTGTGACCTAGGTCGCATTTAGTATGAAAACATGCAGATCATGTCTGTCCGTCTGTCCGTGTCCTAATGTCACGCTCCACTCCTCATGCCACGTTCCATATATGGCCAAGATCCCAGATGTCATCAATATTAGGCCCATATCTGAGAATGCCCATTGCCCATATATGGACGTATAGTGTCAGTCTCATGAGAACCAGTGTGGTTGTCGCGACGCGAGTCACACTTGCAAACGAATTCCGTACTTTTCTCTATTATACCCATATGGAGATCCCTGATGTCATCAATATTAAGCCCATATCTGGGAATTCCCATAGAGGCTATATAGGCTATGGACATATTGTGTCAGTCTCTGTTGCTTCAGCTCGACCGGTCACTCCTCGCCCTGTCACCCATAGGGCGTCTTACTGGTTTTATGTTTCGATGTATGTTGCATTGTCGCCTATAGGTGTGTAATGGTGCATCGTGTGGTTTCACCTTTCTGCTGATAAAAGCCCTCTAGTGAGCAGCTACTACTGAAACAAAGAATGGTTATATATACATTTTTTTTATTTTAAAATAAAAAAAACATAATTCTGTCTCTTTTGAATAGCTTGTAGCCTATACATGATTATTGTGCAATTGACAGATTGTTAGTGACAGATTGATAGTATTGACATTCGTTCTCAGTTAATAAGGTAGGCCTATGTTTATAAATGGCAGTGGTACGGCCACTTGATCATGCATGTTTAAAATAAAAGCATGAATATATTAATCTATTATTATTGTAATAGCATATATTGAATGCACACTAACATCCTATGTTTATACACTTGAAACACAATTTTATACACAGGCCTAAATATAAAATATATTTTGTAGAAGACCCCTGGTCTACTCGTAATGGAGGTGTGCCTTTCTACAGTCTGGAAATATGTTTCCAGTCCAGACTGTCCAGTGGTTCTCAAACATCGTCATGATAAGGACCCCCCAATTAAATTGATAGGCCATGGCCATTGTGCTAGGGCCCCCTTAAGAGATTATTGTTAGACTAGACTAAATACATGATCCTGTAGGTGGCGAGGAAGCAGTGGAGTCAAGAAAGAGTGAAACCTATGATCATGTCATTCTCATACTTATTCTCATTGGGTTAACTTGCCCATGAATAATTAGTGAAATGAATTGCAGGGAGTGGATCCCCTGGAGTCTAGGACTATGTTCAATGACAAACCTGATTGCCATATCAAAATATTTGGAGAGAAATCTACACAGTATTCATTCAGTCTGTATTCATTTCAGTTGAAGGCTTGCGACACACACAGCCACACAAATGAGTATAGGATATTGAAATATTCAAAATGAATAATAGCTGCATGCATTTTGTAATTTCAAGGAAACACTTTGAGGAAGAAGCATTTCACACCACGAACCAAGTCGCAGCCATTTTGACCAGCAGGGGCCACCCATCACCACGTGATGAGGGGTATCCTCGCGTCACCAGGCTCTCCTCAGTACCCGTGGAAAGCATCGTTCCTATTTACTGCTCAGTGCTCAGATCCGGTCTAAGGTTAGGCTCTAGAGCCCGCCTACTACAGTGGTTTTCAACCAGTCCAGTGGTCCTTGAGGGGGTTCAAGGTGGTCCCCAGCTAAATGATGGAGAGTTGGTTGGTAACCAAATGGACCCTTATAGATCTTTAACTCTTGAGGGTGTAAAATGAACCTGGCACATTGCGAAAACACATAGACGCACGTACCGGTTCGGCGGTTCCGTATCCGCTCTAGACCGGATCTGCAAACCGCAGAGTGAGTTGAACGCGGTCTACGGCGAGAGGGAAGAAAGGAGAGGTGGAAAACGGAGCAATCGAACCGAGCGAGTCCGGAGAACAAGGAGCTTGTCGACATCATTCAACTCGCTTTGACTATCCTTGCTAACTTTAGCTACATGTGCCGCTGAGGACGAGGGGGGAAACCGCCGATCTCCGCCGCAACAACAATGCCGACAATTACCTTACCGCCCAAAGAGAATGCTCTCTTCAAGAGGATTCTGGTGAGATGTGACCTAACGTTGTGTAGCGGGCACGGTTAACGGTGTCCCGGTTTGAAGATCCATCGACGGCACACCGCTGCCTCGTTCTAGCACCACGGCTAGCCTAGCGGTAGCTTCCACCGTTAGCAAGATGGCATAATTGAATGAGTTAGCTAGTGTGTTTAGGCATGGTGATGTGCGCTGTCATTGTAACGGATAGCCCACTAATAGCGTCCGTGGCTTTGCTTTCTTTACTCCGGATTGCCTCCCCGCAAAGCCGGATATCGTGTGTTTTTGAGATTTATTTACACAAAATGCGGATAATGGTCAAACAACCACGGCACGCTATTGACATGGAGCCTCGGTTCCGTTAGCTAGGTTATTATGGCTAATTTATATAGGCTACTTCGTCGCACGAGGGCATCGCTCGACAAAATAACGTGATTTTCTACTGAAAAGACCTGAAATGCGGTGTTTTTTTCGAGCGACGCGCTGGTGAGATGGAAGTGGAAATGAAAAGGTGTGAAGGCCTCACGGGCTGCAGTTGTCAAACACAACCAACTGCACACTGACAAGTACAATGCCAATATAATTAAATTCACACACATCACTCTGTTGTTGGTGGTGGGAACTAAACTTTACTAAATTACATTTTTTTTTAAATGGAGTAAAAACAACGAAAGTGGTCCTAACTGCCGGTTTGTTTAGTGTTAAGTTCACAAGAGTCCACAATCGAGCATCACTGACACACAGCTCCCTAGCCAACTATTGCTAGCAAGTTGTAGTTAGCTGATTATAAGTAGCGTGATGTTAGCTAATGCAGTGGTTCTCAAACTTTGACATTCTAAGATCTCCCCTTAACGTTGACAGCTTACAAATGGAACCAAATGGACCCGTCACGGTTCCATTTGTACACTGTCAAAGTACAGACTTGTAAGGGTCAATTTAGACCCCCCATAAAGGAACTTAGTCCCTGAAATTCACTTTTGAGAACAACTGAGCTAATGTCGTTTCAAATCTTGACATGTCTTGGTAGAGAACACTGCCTGCACGTGTTCCGTGAAAGTCAACGACTTGTTTGACACCCGTGTTGCTCTACGGGGGTTTGTGTTGAAGCGAGGTGAAAGAGTAGAAGTACAGATGGGACTGTGTCAGCAAATTTGTGTGGCTAGAAATGTCAGCTGCACGGCTGCTTCAGGCCTGCCATGGTACTGCCCATCCCTCCCTGTTCAGTGTTTAAATCTTTGTGAAGCTCCCTCTGTTGTTTGCCATCTTATCCTTGACACAGTTTCAGTTTTAATGGAGAAATCTAATCTTCACAGTAGCGCCGCGATCTTTGATGGGCGTGGGGTAAACCTCAGTACAAGGTTAATTTCTCATTTTCACAGCAGGGGGAGGTCTTTAGCACCAGGCTTAAATCTGTCTGTGTCAGGTTGGTTGGGTGTCACTGTCTGCTCTGTCTTGCATTTCTGGCAGTTGGGACTCTGCATCATGAGTACAGTACAGTACAGTACTAGGCATCCATGAAGGTTTTAGAGATAAGAGCTCTATAGGCTTGGTGGTTGTTTTTGACCTTGTAGGTCTGACAGCAGTATGAACTAAAGTTGCTATAGCCTACTTGCAGCTCTTTTATACAGTCTTCTAGTAAAGTCAAAATATCATGAATGTGTTTAATACTGATTAGTTTACCCTTGTGCATTAGTTACCTGCTGCTGAGTAATTGGAAAATCAAATAATATGACATTCTTTCTGAATGAAAGCATGGACCACACCTCCCTTTATTTTTGCTTTTCCAGACAGGGAGACTAAATACACTCTTATTAGTTGGGCACTTCTCCAACAACTTCCTATTGGCAGTGGTGTCGGATGAGGTTCTTTTCTCTTTCACGGCAGGCAGTTGTATCCGAATAGTAACCAGTTGTTGAAAATGTATTGCCTTAAGCTTAATCCTTGTAATCCCTAGCTCCATTATAGGAATAGTATTTTCTGTCCTCTACTGTTAACTACACATCAACTCAACGCACTGGAATGGGTCAATTGATTAGTGACCATGAGTATGGAATAATGTACGTTTATGTTGTTGTACATGATGGGCACATTGGGCAGGAAGGCCTTTGCCCTTGTATTATAGAGCATTCCTTGAGCTTTTCTACGTCTAGTGCTAAGACAGACGACAGAGAACGGAAATACTGTTCACTTTCTGTGCTTTTGAACCAAGCGGTTGTTTCCCAACGGTTAACTGTTGCACCACAAGTCCCACTACTACACTGTTTGGCTTGCACTCCCCTCTCACTGTTGGTCAAGTTATTTTGGGTGAGGTGTAGAACATGCTGGATAAGCACAACTAGCGGTGGTGCTTGTTACTAAGGTTACATTTAAAAGTGTATTTGTGCCTCTGTGCATCATGCAATAGCCTTTTTTTTTTCTTTTTTTTGCATGGACAATTTAGATAGCTAATACTGCTTGGATCAGTCTGATCAAATGATTTTTCCATCTTTTCAAACTGTACAGGATGCTGATGGAACTGAATTGTTTTACATAGTTTGAAAACGTGCCATTTTCAAATTATGGCCAGCAGGCTAGGGCAGGCTTAGTTATCACTTGAGGTTTCCTTATTCCATACAGTGTAAGAGTATGGATTAGAAGTGGCATGGCACGTTCTGATTACTTTGTGTTGTAATGAATAATGAAGATAACATTTCATTCAGTATCAGGGTGCTCCGCAGATTAAGCCACATACCACTGACTAGTCATTTTGTTTGTAGCTCTAAACTTTACATTAACATCATGTGTTTATCCCAATCTGTCCACAGTCTTGCTTCTATTACTCCACTGCTGTCCAATAACGTAAAAATGAAGGATTTAAAATAATAATCATTCAGTATCACAACGTTAAAGTTTTTAAGTCTAGTGCTTTGGATTTGTTATTGCAGTTTGCACAAAAGGCATGGACCCAGTTTTTTCTCAGAAAATAGTCGATCTGGTATTATTAAAGGCCTAGGCAATGCCAATCAAGAGTCTACTCTTGGCAGCCTAATGTCACATCTGGATTGAAGCAAAAAAGAGAAGAACTGGCCAGAGAAAAACATATTTTCAAAAGCTTAAGTGGATAACAAGTGTTTCTGTAATGGTTGGGACTAGGACCGTAATCTCCTTTCACAGAGCAGAGGCTCATTACTTTGTCGACACATTGTTCTCCACACTCATCTTACTCGCTTGTAGTACCCGTTTTGTCTCTACGTATGGAGAGCAACAGCATCAAATCAGATGTTAAGGCTTCTCAGTGGCCATGCCATTGCATAGATAGCAACTTGACTGATTGAAGACTTTATTAGAAGTTTGCATTGGAAAAGCTACAGTTTCATGACAGTACATTTCACTGGTACAAGGTCAACTAAAAAACGCTGCAAGAAAGCTTTTGGGCTTGTTTCAATTGGGGTCCATTTTTTACTTATAACATAGAATGACAGACAAATAAAACACAGTACTAGTTTAAAGATGTATTTCCCTTTCCATACTGTAGCATAAAAAGTTGTACGACAATTGTACCCAATATTTATAAGTAACGTTATGTTTGTAAATGTGAGAGCTTATGTTTTAGGACCATTGTGTCAGCACTGCAGACCCTTGAAACTATCTGCCAGTTTCAATTAATTCTGCTTGAACAATTTGTTGAAGTTGTATTTAAAAAATCTCATTTATTTAACTGGGAAATGGGCAATGACATATTTCTGTCAAATTTGATAAATATTGTTTATCTTAAGGGCTGACATCGTTTTACTCTTCTATTGTCATCAGTGACATCTGTAGCAGGCCACTGAAATTCTATCTGCCGGCTAATTCCGCTGCAATCTCTCTCTCCAGCTCTCGCCCCGATAATACTATATCTCTCTGGGTAGGCACCGATCAGTTTTAATGGAGTGTAGAGAATGGTAGTGATTGTGCAACACTATACCGAATAATGGCTTTCAGACTACTAATGTGGAGGTAACACTTCTACAGCTCAGAGGTTTTAGACAGTAGTTTGCATGGTGTAGTATTTATTTAGCGCTTATTTGGGTCCTATGTATTATTATTATTTATTTTTGTATTTATGGTAATTCATGAACACAAATGCCTAAATGCACCAATTATTTTTTTTATGTTGCAGCAACATAATTCATGACTCATGCATACTAGAATCCCATGTTTGTACAGCACAATTGCGTTGTAAATGTGCTTTATAAATAAAGATGTATTTGATTTGATGTTAAAGCAGTTAGAGGACCAGGTTTGGGGATCCTGCTACATCATAAATCCAGATCATTTTTGCTTAATATTTTAAACCTTAATATTGTTTATCGGCCTTCTGGCCTTGTAGTTGGGGTGTCAACACTGAGATAAGTGTTTGGGTTTGGGTGTTAAATATACTGAAGAGGGAAGACTATAAAAGAGGTAGCCATTAGCCATTGTTTCCCTGCTTGACACTCTGCATGGAGTGTTGGATTGGGGGTAAGTCTTTGTGATATACTAGCATCATGTCCAGGGAGTGTACTTGTACATCAAGCTACCTCATGCTGATGAAACAGGAGTTAGGCTCCTCCTGACCTCCAGGCCACATGGCTGCCAAGGTTACTTATTGTTGTTAATCACTAAATATATAGATTTATGCTCATTGTTCTTACCGGTCGCGTATCTTTACCAATCGTATGCCATGTGGCCTCTGATATTAATGTGCCTCTTTCAGCCTAATGGATTGGGAGATGTACAATGTTCTGGTTATTAGTCTGGTTTTTAATAGTGAGGAATTGGAGGGAAAGGTGCAACAGCTGACCAAATAAGGAATTACATGCCAAGTTTAAAAGTTACATAAATTGTAATTATATAAATTGTAGTTATTTGTCATATTTGCCCTGTCCAATCTTTATTTTCAAATTCTAAAAGCCAAACAGAAATGTTTTTTTTTTAATTATTTTTTTATGTTCCAGTGTTGAATGAAAAAAAACAATTAAATTATTAATTGCAATTATTTAATGGCGATTAATCGTTAAGTAAAATGTATTTTATGATCGAACCTGCATCCTACTCCAAGAAGCTTAAAACATAGTCACCCTGATGAAGGTAGTGTTGCTGCAACATGTAGGTGTTTATGTTCTTGCCATAATGCAATAGCTGAAAAACAATTAAAAGCTTTTAAACCTTTTTTCCACAAGAGTGCCTTGGTATCATCCTTGTGTGCATCAATTCTGTCACCTAGTTGTACCCAAGAGCACCTTGTTGGAGATTTTTACACCAGCCAAACAGATGCGCTCCTTCTCTTTTTAGATTAAAAGATTAAAATATAGTCTTAGAAATATTTAAAGTTAAATCGGGTTTGATTCAGACAGCTTGCTGGCCTTTTTCTCTCCCCATGCTGGGTTTGGAATTAGTCGTACTACATGCTGTCATTAATGCTCCAACTGTTCTCTCTCTCATCCTTTTCTATTTTTTCTGAAATACCATTTCTTTCTTTGCTCTAATGTGCTTCCTCTCACTCTCTACACAGCGATGTTACGAACACAAACAGTACAGAAACGGACTCAAGTTCTGCAAACAGATCCTGTCCAACCCCAAGTTTGCTGAACATGGAGGTAAGGAATATGATGTAGGCCTGGTCTTAGCTCTGGTCCAGATCGTTAGCGAGTTCTCTCTATCGCTCTGCCAGGCACGGTGCTATTCCCATAGACAGAAACGTCTATTAACGTGCTCCAATTGTAGTATAAAATAAAGAATGTGATTTCGATACGCACTGAAACAAATTTATTTTATTAATGTTGAAAGTCTATTCTCTGCAGTGGGAAATGTCTCAGGACCCCACCTTTTGTGTAAAATCCACTTTTTGGGCAGAGGTTTTTCGGCACACAGCCAAGTATAAATTAGGCATTACGATGCCATCAAGGCCTGCCAAAATAAAAATTTGTGGATTTAGTCAACCGTAGATTTAGATTTAGTCTATTCGTGTAAAAGTTCGTGTAATATACAAAGTTCTCTGTAACTTTGTAAATAACCTTATACTGCTGTGCTGCCTCTGGGCAACTGATTCTCCCCCTTGGGATAATAAAGGTATCTATCATCTAATATTTAGTCAACTAAAACTAGACTGAAAGTAAAACATTTCAGATGACTACGATATCACTAACACTTTATTCAAAAGACCATGTCTAAACCTAAATCAAAATCTTTCGTCAAAATGAGAACCGCTCACTTTATAACTGTCCGTCTTTTCCTTCCTCTTTGTGCTCCCTTCCTCCCTGCAGAGACCCTGGCGATGAAGGGGTTAACTCTGAACTGTCTGGGGAAGAAGGAGGAGGCCTACGAGCTGGTGAGAAGAGGCCTACGCAATGACCTCAAGAGTCATGTCTGTATCCTTTCACAAAGTTGGTTTTCAGGGGTTCTTTTGGACACTAAGGCACATTATGTAGAATTTGCATGGCCTGGCTATATGGAGACAGTGGTAAGCGTTCCTACAGTACAACATGCACCTTTACGCAGGTGGGTGATGCAAATATGGACTGACATTTCCACCAGATAAAACCTTTGCAGTGTTATCTCATCCCAAAGTCTTAACACTTCTTGGTTTCTCATAGGCCTGGGCAATAGAATGATGTCGGTTTGCAGAGATACTTGGCATATATATTGACAAGTGATAATTGGCTGTGGATGTGGGGGAAATCATTTATACATTTTAACACGCTATGCCCTTCCAAAAAAACCTGAACGTTCACTGGCTTTATATGTCAAATACAGATTGCCAGCAACGTTAGATATTTGATACTTTTGGTCAGATCAGTGCATCAAATATAATGTATACATTGGATAAATCCATTGCATGAATATCACAGGTGCAGAGGCTATGTGAGCTGTTATGATTGACAAATATGTAGTGAGGTGCTGTGCTGAACAAAAGTTGATCCAAATTGCACTTCAGCCAATTCCTCCATATGTTTAACATTTGTCCAAAACGGCACCAGGTAATACTATTTGGAAATGCATCCTATTTAAGGAACGTCAAGAAGCAAGCCCATATGACAGCGATGCTACAGAGCAGTGCCCACAGATATAAAAAGCTAGATACCTCCTCCGCCGCTGCAGTTCATTAGCGCGACTGGTCAAACACCTCTGGCGGAAGTGCATAACTGTGGAACTGCGGAAGGCATTCTGCCCCTCCAATGGGAAAGAGGGAGTCCTGCCAGTCCTGCATCTGATTGGACTACCGAGCTTCCCATTCTGTGACGCACAAGGAAGCGTCCTTCAGAATTCCCAAGAGCCCCGCCTCAGAATTCTGGAGGCTTGCATAGAGTTATTGGGAGGCTTGCCAGGAGTCTTGGACCAGCACCCCCCAGCCGGAAGAGGCGTCTACCTTTCTATGTCTGTGGCAGTGCCAACCAAGGGTGCTAAGGAAAATTTGCAAAGTTGTTGCGCTACTTTTCAGCACCGGTATGATAATTAGTTTATTAAAACAGGTCAGCCCTGTCTTTTTAATGTTTGTAGTTGAATGTTTCCACACGGATACTACAAAATATGCGTTTCAACCATGATGTAGCTTGCTTTGAGCCTACTCCTTCCTAACAGTGTATACAGCTGACCACCTCAGAGATTTAAAAACCCTTGAAAACAATTGAATCCGTCCATGTTTATTCATTGCCATCCGATTGTATAGCAGATGAGTGTCTATGCTCCTCAACTCCTCCCCCAGGCTGGCATGTGTACGGCCTGCTACAGCGCTCCGACAAGAAGTACGACGAGGCCATCAAGTGTTACCGCAACGCCCTCAAGTGGGACAAGGACAACCTGCAGATCCTCCGTGACCTTTCCCTGCTCCAGATCCAGATGAGAGACCTGGAGGGTTACAGGGTGAGGACAGCAGATGGAGAGTAGATAAAAAGTAGTAAAAAAGTGCTTTCTCTGCCTAGGGCTGTCACGATTATGACATTTTACATGACGATTAATTGTCACTCAAATAATTTACGATTTGATTGTGTATTTGTCGTTGACAATTACATTTCTGTTTGGCTTTTAGGCTTTGAAGTTGAACATGGCAATCATGACACATAACTTAAATATCAAAAGAAATGACTGACTATTTGACAATTTTAGCCAAATAGCCGATCTACAAACCGATCTGAGCTTGTAGATCTGCTATTTCCACTACTTTTTGAAAGTGTTTGAAACTATATTAACATTTCTCAACATGAAATGGATGGACGATTATGACGATTATACAAAATAATTGCGATTAGACGATTATGTAATAATTGTGACAGCCCTACTCTCTGCCTACTGATATGTCTGGTGACATCTGAATTCAATGAATTGGCTAAAACTGAGTAGAAACAATCCAGAGATTTAGAAACTTAACAGCATCGCAGAGCCAGTGCAAATACTTAAGGGCGGGCACATCATATTGGAACGGTCTCTTATTGGGTTTCAATGGAGTGGGTGTAGGTCTGTTAGCGGTGTGGGTCTGTTGGTGCTTAGCGGTGTGGGTTCCTTTAGGGCTGTTGGTGCATATTCGAGGCTCAATTGATTTATTTGGCAGCCCTACAAACTGGCGGGGTTCAATCTGGTCCGCAGAATGATTTTGCGGAGAAGAAGAAAATAAAGATTTATTATGCATCTGAACGGCAGCTACTCATGTTCTCTTGCTGCAATCTCTCTTGTAGGGCTGTGACGATTGTGACATTTTAGGATTAATTGGCATACAGGTAATTGCAATTAACAATTTAATTGTGTTTTTGGCATTGAAAATTAGAGCATATATGAATAAACATTACATTTCTGTTTGCTTTTTAGGATTTGCAAACAAAATCCACAGGACAGACGTGACATAAGATGTAAAGAAATAAACACATTTAATTATAATACAAAATATTATTTTCCGTTACTTGGAAAATGTTTGAACATGTATTACGATTTTTCAACATGGAAATCATTATGAAGATTATGACCGTTATGCAAAAAAAAAGGTGATTATCTCAAATAATAGTGATCAGGCGATTATGTAATAATTGTGACAATTCTAACTTTCTACTGCTGTCTGTAGCCTGCTGCTGCACTGGCAGCTGGTGTGTAGCCGGGGAAACAATTGACAGCAGTTAACCACCCACTGTGTCACAACTCGTCTGCTCCCAACTGCCATCAACGCGGCTGGAGTAAATGTTGTTCGCCATTGTGGTGTTTGCCAGTGTGTTTAATGTTAATATGCAAGGCCGCAACGGAGTCGTTAGCGGAATACAACAGCATTCCTGCCTTTCAAATTAAATTAGGTCTGTGGGAGATGCAGCTATCCTGGAGTAACCCCGCTCATTTCCCCTCTTTGCAGTCTGTGCGTGTCGTGACCTAAAATGAGTTTAACACCCCTGTCCTCCTAGAGAGATGCAGGGTGAGGTGGGGACAGAGTGTGGAAGAAGGTGAGGGGGAGCAAGAGAAATTGGGGCTGAAGGAAAACGAACATAGGCCGATTTTGAAACGTGAGGTTCAAGGACAGAATTACTGAAAGCAAGTAGGCACTTCTAAAATACATTAGGCCTTGCAGCTCGGCTCCAGAGTGAGCAAAATATATCGTCGTCGTCAGGTGGAAACCTTGTATATCCAAAAACCTATGTATTTATCATTTTTAAAATGATTTAAACTAGTGAAAACAGCCGATCTACAAGCACAGTGTGCTGTTTTCACCACTTTTGTGTGATGGCCTTGTACGATGAAGCAGTGCTTTACTTTGCGAAGAAATGTACACATTTGAAACTTGGAGACACAAGGTTTCTGCCCGACAGTGACAATAAGCTATAGCGTAACGGCATGACCCACTCCCACACACCCACACAACACACGTTCTCTCTCTTGCGCTCTCACTTTGTCTTGCTCTTTCTGTCCCGCTCCACTCCCTGGCCCAGGGTATTGCAAGGCAGGGAGAGGGGACTGTATGGGGGATGTCATGTTGCAGTCGGCCTCCTCGATGTAGCACAGCTCTCCTGGGATACAGTCTTGGATTTCAGATACAGCTTTTTATGAGAAATTTCAAATGGAAAGATAAAAGACTAGCCTTGGAAGTATTAGAAACTGCCTCTGTGTGTGTGTGTACCTGCGCACTTTCCCCCCTCCTAGTCTCTCTCTGCCAGGTAACATCGAGACAATGAGTCAGCAAAAACACCCACCAGCTTCTTCCCCATGCCAGTGGTCCATTCTGCTTCTGCTTCCTTTTCTTCCCCCCTCATTCACATTTAAAATTTCGCAACTTTGCAAGAACTGGAACACACACGCATTATGCTAAATTGTCTGCTAGGTTTATTCTCTCTTTGTACATTGATCTGACGCAGGCCGTCTCCATCTCTCTCTCTCTCTCCAGGAGACACGGTATCAGCTACTGCAGCTGCGTCCGGCTCAGCGAGCCTCATGGATAGGCTACGCCATCGCCTACCACCTCCTGGAGGACTATGAGATGGCTGCCAAGATTATTGAAGAGTTCAGGAAAACGCAACAGGTTGGCTTCCGTCTTCCTGTCTGTTGAGTGAATTGTGACTGATTGGTTTCAAATAATGTAAATTGCATCTCTGAAATGCACATTATTGGTTGTCAGATGATGCAAACGGCTCACTTTCTTTCTACCTGGTTAGATCTGTCTCTGAGTGAGCCTCAATGTGAGGGGTGCAAAAGATAAGACATAGGCTTTAGTCTCTTTTTATTCACAGTTTTTCTTAATTAAACATCCTTTTTAGTGAAAAAGAAATGATGACAGATTCTTATGAGTTTCTTCTCACCAGCTCATGTACAGACATAAACATCTGGTGATCTAGCCGGGGGATCCAATTACAACTCCGTTTGATAGCAACAAGTCATCACATTGAAATAGGAAGTAGTTATGAGAGAAGCCATAGTCGGTAGGCATCTGTTAGGGTAATTTATTATGTCACTTTCTGAGGAAAAGCTCCATTGCCTTTAATCCACCTAACATCTAGTTTGATCACTATTTTAGGCTCGGTATACACACCGTTCAGCCACAGCCTTGTAAATATGGGCTCAATATGTTTGGTGTTAAAGTCAGTCTCAACTACAATAGAGCACTCTCTGGCCTGTTCCAGATAAGGCCAGCTTGTTTCCTGTCTTTATTATGCCATGCCTAAGTAATATATCAAGCTAGGCCAAGTAGGCCAACAACGCGCACACAGGAATAATGTGGTGCTGCCTTTTATTTACAATTTAGGACAATTTAGGTAGAATTTTATCCAATTGGTTCATTTGTTTATTTCTCTTGTTCTCCACTGTGACATCATTGATTATGCACTTAACTCTCTCTCTCTCTCTCTGTGTGTGTGTGTGTGTGTGTGTGTGTGTGTGTGTGTGTGTGTGTGTGTGTGTGTGTGTGTGTGTGTGTGTGTACTTTTGTGGTTGTGTCCAGACATCTCCAGACAAGGTGGACTATGAGTACAGCGAACTGCTGCTATACCAGAACCAGGTGCTGAGGGAGGCGGGTCTGTACAAGGAGGCCCTAGAGCATCTCACCAGCTATGAGAAACAGATCTGTGATAAACTGGCTGTGGAGGAGATGCGAGGTGGGTTTGTCTCTTGGATCAGCATGACTTGTATCCTGTGTGGCTCTGCAGGAAGCTAGCCGCCTATAAGAGGATTGGTATGTGTCCGTGTATGTGCCCGGATGCAATCTCGATAACTGCTGGATCAATCTGCCCCAAACCTTTTCTTCGCGTTTCATGTTTAATTTTATAATGGAAGTCACTGGCTGGCTCCATGAAGTCTGAGATTCACATTGGAGTCATGCTATTCCCATGTGGATCCTGAGTGACTTGAGATCCACATGATTAGATTTTTTGATTACTTGTACATTCATGTTTAATATAATTTCAGCCGTTTACGATGTCACACTACCCAATCTAAAGCAAAAAAATTGTGTGGGATTCATGGCACATTGAACACATTCCCATGACACCACATCACATCATCTCACCATTGGATACTTGCCGTCTCTGTAGGAGAGCTGCTGTTGGACCTGGAGCGTCTGGAGGAGGCCACCGAGGTCTACCAGCGCCTACAGGAAAGGAACCCAGAGAACTGGTCCTACTACCGCGGCCTGGAGAGGGCCTTAAAACCTGGTACCCCCAATTCAATGACACTTTTGTTTAGTTTCTTTGTTTCTATGTTTCCAAAATTGGCCAAATTAAAATAATTTAAATAATGCTCTTCAAAAGGCTTACTTGTTGTTCGTTCTTTTTTTCCTTTTTTAGGCAGCGTTGAGGAGAGACAGAAGATTTATGAGGATTCCTGGGAGAAGTTCCCCAGGGGTCTGGTTCCTCGAAGGCTGCCCCTCAATTTCCTGTCTGGTGCGTCCAGTCATATATTTACACTCTCCTAACTGAAGTTGGGCATTGTGTCTCTGTCATAGAAGTAGACTTGCGTTAGTCTTAATCTTTCAACTTTGAGGTTCTTGATTTCAGGTCATGAAAATCTGTTAATTAAAAGTCATACGGCTGCTCTATGGAAAGTTATCAACTCTTAAGGTGTTGAGCTAAAGCTCGTCTCCTTGTTTAAACAATATTGATCCACACAGCAATTCCCGATTACATAAATTCCAAATTAATTTGTAATTGAAGCAAGGCCAACATAGAGCCTGGGATTGTCAAAGCGGTACTTGAGAGGATGGTGTGAGAGACAACTTGAAATTGTACAGTGACATTACTGGTTCTAGAAATGTATCTTTTGTTTATGAAATATTTGTGAAAAATGGATGGCATCTTTTCCTTCTCTAGGTGAGAAGTTCCGTGAGGTTCTAGACCGGTATCTGAGGATGAACTTCAGTAAAGGCTGTCCACCTGTTTTCACCACCCTCAAGTCACTGTATCACGACAAAGAAAAGGTACTACTGCCAGGGATACCCTCTGAACATTATTTTCTCTTTCTGATCATTTGTCCTTGGCATCAAACACTAGGAAGGATTCTGGGCATTCAGAGCACACTCATAGACCTTAGACGAGCCAAGAATGTCATTACTGTGCACTTCATATAGTAGGATAACCTTGTTTGTGTCTCTCTGCAGGTGTCAATAATAGAAGAGTTAGTTGTTGGTTATGAAACATCGTTAAAATGCTGCAGAATGTTCAACCAGAATGGTGAGTGACACTTTTATTCACAATTATTATTATAAACTGTCTGTTGTATGGATACTGATGTGTTTTCTGTTTGGTTTTAGGTCACTGTGTGACATGTATTTAGACCAAAATAAGTATTGCTTCCTCCTTGTACCCAAAAACGTGTTATTGGCTCTCGTTTATCAATCAATCCTGGAATATGGTTGGCTTTTGCAGATGATGGAAAGGAGGAGCCACCAACCACATTGCTCTGGGTGCAGTACTTCCTGGCACAGCATTACGACATGGTTGATCAACAGACACTGGCCCTTGAATACATCAATACAGCCATCGAGAGCACGCCTACGCTCATTGAGCTATTCCTCATAAAAGCAAAGATATACAAGGTAGCGCATGAGTTCATGAATCATCACAAATATGAAGGACCATGCAGTAATGTTCCATGTTTACCCCGTTGACTAATACAGCAACTGGTATACATTAATTTACTTAAAAAAGCATGCCATAAGAATATTTATCTCATGCCATTTTGTTTAATTCAAACTTTCATATAATTTAAAAACCCACCATGATATTCTCAGTCATGGATTTATGATTTAATTCATGAAACCATCTTTTCTCCAGGGTCTATTTTTGACTACACTTTCAATTCACACGTCTACAGTAAAATGCAACAAAAACATCACATTAGCAAAAGTTGAACACCCTAACTCGTAGTCAAAGGGTTAAACATGCTATGCCAATGCTATGGTACTTTTAGCACGTGATTTGTATCAAGGCACAGTCCTATCAAGGCACAGTCCTATTAAAGTATTTAGTATTTAGACTTGGCATACCAGATATGGGAAAGCAGTGTTGGTGACTGAGCTGTTGACATTTGCCCAACTGCAGCATGCTGGGAACATTAAAGAGGCAGCCCAGTGGATGGACGAGGCCCAGGCTCTGGACACCGCTGACAGATTCATCAACTCAAAGTGTGCCAAGTACATGTTGAAGGCTGGGATGATCAAAGAGGCAGAGGAGATGTGCTCCAAATTTACACGGGTGAGCTGTGTGTGCGTTTGTATACTGTGTGGTCAAACACGCTGAATGAGATGTTATTTCTTAGTAGCCTCGCAACAGCCAGACTCTCCCAGGGGAGAGTCTGGGAGTCCTCCATAGACAACGCATTACGCAATGACGTAGTTACTCACTTTGACCGACAGGTCCAGTAAGTAGACACCAGCGCATCAAAACATCGTCGGCAGAACAGCAAATATGTCTTTTCCAGACATAAATTCCAAAGGTGCAAACTGTTGTTTGTTTTTAAGTTATGAGATGCCGTTGATTTCATATAAAACTTCGCTTAATGCAGCTTTTATTTGCGATTTGTGAACTCGCGTCGGACATGGGGTCCGCCATGTTTGTTTACAAAAAAAAAGCATGATCTTATCACACAAAGATTTAACGGCCCCCCTGTATTAACTCTGAGGACTCCCTAGGGGTCCCGGACCCCCTGTTGAAGATCCCTGTCTTAGTGCATTTTGGGGGAGGCCGTAGCCATGTGCACATCTGTGAACATCTGTGTCGGCTTTTGGCTCAACCCTTTTAGTTATGGTTGGGATATTGTGAGTATTTCCAATGACTGTGTAAACTTTACACAGTCATTGGAAATACTCAGGAAAAACAAAAGACATGATAGCCTCTGGTTTAAGGTGTAAAAGGCATGCATGTTCAAATAAGGTGACCAA
Source organism: Nannobrachium achirus (assembly GCF_963921795.1). Classification (NCBI taxonomy): domain Eukaryota; kingdom Metazoa; phylum Chordata; class Actinopteri; order Myctophiformes; family Myctophidae; genus Nannobrachium; species Nannobrachium achirus. The sequence continues at coordinate 38,988,786 of NC_137812.1, read as the reverse complement.
ACAAATCAGATGAGCTCCTCTTTGGAATGTATGTTTGAATGTGTCTTACTCCCCCTAGTGTAGGTTTGCAGCAGTGAACATGAATAAGTGCCTTAAAGAGTGTGCATTAACTCTTTCACTCTGTGTGTTTTCTCCAGGAGGGGGCATCAGCAGTAGAGAACCTGAATGAGATGCAGTGCATGTGGTTCCAGACTGAGTGTGCGCTATCCTACAAGTCCATGAACAAGTTTGGGGAGGCCCTCAAGAAATGCCATGAGATTGAGAGGGTGAGCTTTCTGTCATACTTTTATTTTTTAAGGTCCAAAATACACATTCTTTGTAAAAAACAGGTACATTTTTACACCCTCAAACGTACATTAACTGAGGATTTTACAGTGTATAATTGAGACGGATCATTGCCAATTACTCAGTCTCTTCTTCAGGTCTAATACTGTATATTTCAAAATACTTAAAATTCCTTCGCTTCTTCCACTATGATCCCACGTAGACACTCTGAAATCACAAAGTGTTTAAAATCAGGATTGTAAACAAACACACACACTCACAGCATGCAAATCCATCTCACGCCATCCACACCTCTCCTCTCCCTCCAGCATTTTGTGGAAATCACAGACGACCAGTTTGACTTCCACACCTACTGCATGCGGAAGATGACGCTGCGCTCGTACGTGGATCTGCTGAAGCTGGAGGACGTGCTGCGCATGCACCCCTTCTACTACAAGGCTGCCCACACCGCCATCAACATCTACCTGAGCCTCCATGACAACCCCCTCACTGACGATAACAAGGAGCTGCAGGCGGACACAGGTGAGGGTTTGGGTACTGCTGTGTGTGCCAGCCTTCTTTAAACCCATTAAGACCTGGACTTATTTTATACTTTAGCTATTTTTGAAAAATTGTGAAAATGTTTGAATATATATTTTTCAAAGCAAACTTCTGTAACTCAAATCTCTGCTTCTGGGAATCCCTGGAACAACATATTTTGAGATGGAGGTCTGCGGACAAATTCCTGTAATTTGGGGGTCCTTGACATGAAAACGTTTGAGTACCACTCATTTAGAAGGATTTAGAAGACCACCATTTTTCTAAAATAGTAGATCAACAAGCTCGCAGCACGTGCTGTGAGTTGTATATCTGCTATTTTTCAATAGTTAAAGCATAAAATAATGGTTAAAATCTAAAGCGACAAAGACATGTTCCCGGCCTTAATGGGTAAAAAGAAAATCTTACAAATGTATCCACTTAGATAAGGGACAGACTGCTTGATCGTTGAACTGCTGTTCCTGAGAGGTGATATTAACATGAACATAAATCCTGTTGGTCTTATCCAATGTATGTATCAAATATCCAATGTCGCTGGCATCCACAAAATCTATAACATTAACAGCTAAACAAACGGCTTGCTAAGGGGGAAATTATCTCTTTGTATTCGGCATACAGTATAAAGGCCCATTCCCACTGGGCCAGATAACAGATAAAAAAATCTCTTTCTCCAGATATTTTTCCATTCAAAGTGGATGGTAGATACAGATAAAAAGAATATTTGCCACATTTAAAAGTATTTGTGGCAAATATCTGTGGTAGATATCTTTTTTTATCTGTATCTACCATCCACTTTGAATGGAAAAATATCTGGAGAAAGAGATTTTTTTATCTATCTGGCCCAGTGGGAATAGGCCTTAAACCTGGTAAGTTTCACTTCCGTTTTTAATGCCTTGGTTTAAAAACATAAACACAAGACTTTGAGCTGAAACCATAGCTGATGTAGGAAGAGACATGTAGGAAACTATGCAGCATTGGAAAACATTTCCAGAAAGACACATTTCTATTTAACTTTATGAGGACACAGTTCTTCACCTTGTCATCTCTGTCTGTATAATGAGACAGTGAGATGGCTTTGTTCGCTGCATTCAAGTACTTCTAAAATCAGTTCAGTTGTTCTACATACAGTATGACACAGTTGCTGTGTCCAATGCTCCTTATTCCATTAAATAAACCATTATTTTCCTCTCTTTCTCCTTCCTAGCCAATCTTTCAGACAAGGAGTTGAAAAAGTTGCGGAACAAGCAGCGGCGAGCCCAGAAAAAGGCCCAGCTGGAGGAAGAGAAGAAGATTGCTGAGAAAGAGAAGCAGCTAAAGAACCAGAAGAAGAAGAAGGAAGATGATGATGAGGAGATCGGCGGCCCAAAGGAGGAACTCATTCCCGACAAACTGGCCAAGGTTTGTGTGATTGAAGTGAATAGTGTGTGTTTGTGTGTGTGGTGAATTAATATAAAAATATTCCAAGTTGTAGATGTTCCTGACAATGTTGCTGGTAGGTAGAGTATGTAAATTTGGTAACAACAGTACATCTAGGTCCTGTGATTGCCTCCCTCCTTGCTCTGTTTATCTTGTATGGTCATCTCACCTCCATAATGTGCTTGCAGGTAGAAAATCCACTGGAAGAAGCTGTCAAGTTCCTGACACCCCTCAAACATCTGGTCAAAGACAAAATAGACACACATCTTCTGGCCTTTGAGATCTACTTCAGGAAAGGTACACATAACCCTCTCTGATAATGACTATTTATTTTATCCGAGATCCATCTAGACATGTACCAGTCTGTTGATTATCTTCTGACCCTTTCTTCCATTTTGTCCTCCATCACACCACAAACTTTCCCTGCCTGTTCTTCAGGGAAGTTCCTGTTGATGCTCCAGTCAGTGAAGAGAGCATTTCCCCTAGACCCAGACCACCCGTGGCTCCACCAATGTCTAGTACGCTTCTTCAAAGCAGGTGAGGGTTGCATTGTACTGATGTTTATTTCAGTGTCAGGTGAAACGTGATGTTTATAAGATGACTTACAGCTAACATTTCAACAACAAACCCAAGTATCATACAACGTTCCACCTCCTTTCCATCTCTCCCCATCCTCACATTGCACAACATCTCTAATCATTTGTTCCACTCGTCCCTTCCATATTTCCTTCTTACCATTCTCATCCATTCCATATTCATCCAGTGTCGGAGAGTAGAGACTTGCCAGAGGCATTGGAGACAGTCCTGAAGCAGGAGATTGCGCGACTGTTCGGAGACAGCAACGCCAAGAGTTTCAACCAGGCCTTCCTCACTAAGCATGCTGACTCTATACCACACAGATTGGCTGGTAGGCCTCTGTCGTACACATGCAGATTTCACACATACTTTGATAAGAGAATGTCATCTGTACTGTTGTTGAGTTCATATTTTATTAATTGTTCTGTTTCTGTCTTTATTCCATCTGGCAGCTGCTAAGATGATGGTGTATCTGGACTCATCGACGGAAACGAAGGCTGCAGAACTGGCCACCGCGTTAGACGAGTCACTCAACAATAGAACCATACAAGTATGTGTGCTTGCTTAGCACTATGCAGTCTGACTGCCATTTCAATTACTCACAGTAATGACCTGATATGGCTATAATTCCAATGAAACATTCCAAGTAGAAGATATTGCATCATTTACTATTTACCCGATTGCTAATGAATCGGAATTTCAGGAAACTGGAGTATATTAAATGCCTATAATGTACATGGATGCCTGATGTCTTCTCATCCTTTCAGATCTGCACAGATGTCCTGGAGAATCTTCGGAACGGCACGTTGGGCGACAGTAAGGAGCGCATGGAGTCGTACCGTGCAGAGTGTCACAAGCTTTACCCTTATACATTAGCTTTCATGCCCCCCGGATATGAGGAAAACACAAAGATCGTCAACGGAGACCTCTCTGTGGAGACGGAGGAGCTAGCCAATGAGATGTGAGGTGCAGAGGTTGAGCAGCTGTGGAGAAGAAACGGAAGCAGGCCGAGCACAGAACCTTGGGAAAATGCCCGGTGGCCATTTTGTAGAGCACAGACACAAGAGAAGCAAAAGAGGAGTTTTTGTTCTTTGGCTGAGCTCCATATGGTCTGGCCTGGCATGGCTTGGCTCTGTCCCACATGGAGAAAATCAGGACTGTGTGTGTGTGCTTACGTGCGTGTGTGTGTGTGTGTGTGTGCGCGCGTGTGTGTGGAAGAGGGAAGGGGGGGAAGAGGAAGATGACATAATGGCCATTGTTTTTTTTTTATGACAAAATACTACGCTAAATTTGAAAATAAACTATTGTTATTGACAATAAACTGTTCTTAGAGACTAAGACAGTCGGACAAATGACAGTCCGTTTCCTTGGAGATAACGAACAACAATGACAGCAGCCACTTGGGGGTCTGGCTCCGTACTGCTCTGACGTGCACACGAACTGCAGCATCATGTGTTCTGACTAGCGTTCTCCAGGTTTTAAAACAAGAAAATGTACATTAAAAGAAAAGGGGATACGTCGTCACTGCAGAATGGAGATCTTAGCTGACTGGATCTCTGTCTGATCTGTAGGAAGCTAGATGCATACAAAAGACCCACATTTCAAACAAAGACAACACACATGGGTGTCTTTATCTTTAATTGCTGTAGCAAAGGTTCTGACACCCTCAGTTTTATCAGCATTCTAAAAGATTTCATCTGTGTGTGATAGTCGCACTGTAGAAAAGGTTGATTAACAAGATTTTCATCTATGGTACTCTGTTTTTTTCACAGATTACAGATTCTGTTTCAGATTTTGCTCATGCTTCCTTGCTGGCTCTAAAGTTTAAAATGTGGTAAAATATCCTAGCTCTGTGGTATTATTTTGGGGAGCCTTGCCTTGGAGCGTAAACATGTGTCTTAAATGCAGCACAGGTTAAACTGTAAAAGGTTGTATGTTGTGCTCAATTCCAATTATCCTGCGATTCCTAAACATGTTTTTTCTGTAGCTCTGAAAGAGTTGGGTAGCTCTAAGCAATACTGTAGACACCGTCTAGTCCATAAAGAAATGACAGGGCACATAAACTCATTATTGATGCTAATCATTTCTTGATCCACGTGTTTGGGAATAGATTGGGCCTCTGCAGAATGACTTGTATTATAATTGTCACTGTCATCAAATGGTTTCATCTGCATGAATTACCCAGGGCTTTTTCTAAGCAGTCGAAGTGGAAATGAGCCTCCACTACATCCTATTTGCGCCAAGAGAGCTCTTCTCGGCCAGTCAGAATAGTTTGTCAAAGGTCTGAGTTAGAGCCACCTGTTGCCCATGGTGACAGATGTTACAAGGTAAACAGCATAAGCATCAGGTTTGTCGGTTTTGCTTTTTTCTTTTCTCCACCTTCCAGTTTCTTTTCAGCTCTTTTGATCCCTGCTCTCCCTTTTTCCCCTCTAATTTGGGTTCTAATGTGAAAGATGGAATATGAGATGCTGATGTATATCTGAATTTTTGTATTAAAACTAAAAGGAATAATAGATTTTGGCATCAGTATTTCTCCAGTTTGGTTGGTAGTGAAGTCGCATACAAATTGTGCAACAGCTGACGTTTATTGGTGAAGAGCAGGAATTTATACTAAATTGGACTGGGTTTTGGTGACATGCAGTCTAGGAAACCATTCGGTAGAAACGTATTTGTTTTTGGGGCAATTTGTACTGTAGAAACTGTTTGGCTCCTCCCCATTCTTAGTCCACTTCCTCCCACCCAGGTGCTTCTGTTTATTCCTACTAACAACACTACATGTTTAGGACAGTGGTGTTGACTTGAGTGATTAGGTGCCTCTCGTGGTGCAGCTCAATAGCATACAGATGGTGAAGTCACCTGGCAATAAGAGCAGCCAATAGCAAATGGCTGTTCAGTGGCACTTAAATACCCTGATTTCACCAATTGATGTCAGGCTTCACATCCCCAAATGATATTCTTGTGGCAGCTAGGCTAGGGAGAGCTCAGGACCTGTCAATTGAGTAGTTAATGTCTTATTATTCAATTCACTTTCAATAGTTAATATTGCAATATAACATTAATGAATGACTATTGTTTAAATATCACCACTATAAATCCATTTCTCAGTTTTAGATTATTTAATTTAAACCATATCAAAGTAATCAAACGTCAAAATACAGGTTTCCTAATAGAATTATTTGCAATGTTAGACCATTTTAGAATTTTGATTCAATTAAATTAAAAATGCAGTTGTAATGTCTAAATCCCTTAAAGAGGCGAGAGCAATATACATAAAATATACTTTTGCTTCATACCGTGTTTTGGTGGTAATACAGTAGTATCATAGGCTACTTTGTTGCCCTATAGGCCTAACTATCTGAGATCTGACTGTAACCTATGTCAGGCAAGTTTTCTTCCAGTAGTATGATTCTACCTTAAAACTCTTGGGCTGGTTTATTTCTGGTCTGATCGTGCATCTGTTCTGTGTGTGTTTGGACACAATCTCCTCCCTCCATCAGCCCACCCCACCCACTTCCAGACTGTCAATGTGTCAAATGCAAATGAAGCCGCGGGGCCGTCAGGGGCCCAAACACCAAACAGTTGTTTGTTCAGTCTTTCTGTCTTGTCTGTCTGGCATCGGCAGTGTCTCAGACTGTCTGCACTCATTCAGCAGTGAGCATCAGTCGGATTCTCCTTTTGGGATGCTAGACATTATGAATGAAAAACCCGTGTAAAGAATACATACTGTCAAAGTAGTGCATTGTTCCGAGTCACGTAGCCTAGGCTACTTGTGGAACCTTGACATTGTAAATTGGGATCGATCTGTTTAACACGCCTAGAGTTCCTCCATTGTAACAAAGGGCAGCCATGGACTCATCGCTGGAGTTCTCGAACTCCCTGGGCAGCAGCATGTCATCGTTGCCAGCTCGGTGTCGGACCTTTAAAGTAATCGTGGTCGGAGACTCCGGCGTCGGGAAGACTTGCCTCTCACACCGCTTCTGTGCCGGAGAGTTCCCCAGCAGAACGGAGGCCACCATCGGCGTGGATTTTCGTGAGAGATCAGTCGATGTCGATGGGGAGAAAATTAAGGTAACGATCGAAACGGTTGTATATTACTCTTTAAAGCTCAACGCTCACCAAATCTTTGGATACAATATGCTTTACGCACGTTCGTGCGTAAAATAGATATACAGACATTACGCATCGCCGCATGTGTTGGTTTTACCGTTGTGGTCGATCGATCCGTTTATTTTGTGGGTGAAGTTTTTGGAGAAGTGGCACAATAAATTAAAAGAAACAGCCTGGTTGTGTTGCAGGCACGCCTACACTGGTAACATTATACAAATCATCAAATAATTTGTTACTGGAAAAGAAACCATCAGACCAAAAGACAAACAACTAACCTAATTAAGCACAGTAGAAAACAAAAACGCTACCCACTCCTACCAAGAAAGCACCCCTATAAAAACACAAGACTTAAACATTTACATTGTGTAACATTGGCCAGTCTTGCTGGAAGTGGAGAGAGGAAAGGAAACTCCACAGTAAGATTCTATGTTGATTCCAAACTATCTGGAAACCATTATTGCATTCCGACACGATCAGAGCAGAGCAGAGCACTATTCTATCATTTTTGGAGCGGTGAAACGCTCCCAATAGACAGGTATGTCCGTGGGTATGTGGCTGGCTGGCTGGCTGGCTGGGTGGGTGGGTGGGTGGCTGGCTGGCCCTGTCCGTAGCCTGGGCAATACCTTGAGTGGCCACACACAACACACTAGTTAAAGTTGTACTATGTAACTTTTTTTATAAAACAAATCTTAAAATTCTCCTAACTATTAAATCACAAAAGTTTTAGAAGATCCGCGCCGTGAATTTCAGCCTGTAAAGCCTTCTCTGTATGTAAACTGAGATCCTTGCCGTGGACCGGATCTCGCGCCAAAATTGCGTCATCACACTACCGGCCAATCACAGCGAGGGTTATACAACTGCCGGCCAATCACAGCGCATCTTGAAGTGGGGTCGCTATGGCAGCCATATTTGTTGTCGCCCGTTTGTACCATCCCTTCTCTAGGTAATTTCGCCTACCAGGCAGGGTGAAGGAGTCGTATCTCTGGAATTACTGAACGCACAGGAACAAGGGACCCCTTAAAAGATAGATCTCAGCGAGGTGGAGGCAGACGCGGGGGTCTGAAGGTACGAAAAACGTCCGAAAGACGCGGACGCGACCGCGGTTTGCTATAGGGCTAATGACCACTAGTTGGGCATCTTACACAGTATGGCTTTAAAGGAGGGGCGCTGTTTTGTGCAGGCCAGGCACACTCACCACTCACTCACAGGCACAGTTTACAGTTTACAGTTTAGGCATTTCACTCACTCACTCACATAGGGTACAGCTGCTCAAATTCACCGCTCCACTTCGAACCGAGGTTTGATTTTTATGGGATTAAAGGGATATTCCACTTTCAAAAAAACTTTTTGTCGTTGTATGGTCTAATCAGGCTTGTATGAACACCCTGAACAGTTTTTAATTTTCTTCATTCAGTATTTAGATATTTGATGTAAATGTTACTAGGCCCTCCGGCAGGCCCAGGCCCCAGGGCCCACACACACTCATTGTAACTTCAAACTCCATTTTAACCATGATAGATTAATTAAAAACACCCATTATTTTTTCTGGTGACTCATACTACCCTCCTAATACGTGAGCAGGCCGTGTTTTTTCCATAACGTTTTTCGTGTATTTTTAATAATTCTTTGGGAAAATGGAAACAATTAAATGCAATACAAATATATAAAAAATACATGAAAAACGTTATGGAAAAAACACGGTCTGCTCACGTATTAGGAGGGTAGTATGAGTCAGCAGAAAAAATAATGGGTGTTTTTAATGAATCTATCATGGTTAAAATGGAGTTTGAAGTTACAATGAGTGTGTGTGGGGAGAGGCCCTTGGCCTGGAGGGCCTGGTAACATTTACATCAAATATCTAAATACTGAATGAAGAAAATTAAACAAAAAGTTTTTTTGAAAGTGGAATATCCCTTTAAGTGCCTACCATTCGTGATTGTCAGTCAGGTATTTCCACGTTAGTTGACCAGTTCTTCTTTCCATGACATTGGATAACCACATGATAAAGGAAGCGTTAACTTGAATACTAAGGCTTTGTTTACAGGTTACAGTTAAAGTCGGAAGAATTTAAATCAGAATGTAAGAAAAGTTTCATTTTGTTGTTAGTAAAGGAAACAATATAAATCATTTTGTTAGTAGGCCTATACGTTTCTGTTTCCAACTCTACTGAACCATAATAATTAAATCATTTATACAATTACATGTTTTGCCATTTAGAGTGGGTTTGTGTCATGGTTTGCAAACAATCTATTCTATGGATTATGAAGGTCCAGTCACTCATCTGGATATAGGCTATAGTTGAATCATTAACAAATTAAGCTAAACATTCATACATAGACCTAGAGTAGGCCTACTTCTCTGCCAGTGTGTTTGTTACATTGAGTAAATTGGCTTTAATAGATTCGGGTGGATAATGATATATATTTTCTATTAAGCACAAGATAAGATCTCATAATAATCTCTTGTATTCCTTATTCCACAAGGAGTCCTGTTATAGACTTGTGACTTTCTAGAGGAGACTAAACAGTCATGGTTTTTGTGTTAGTCATGGTGTGTGTGTGTGGTTGGGGTGTCAGTGTTGCAATACTTCTTTTTTTACCCCCTGCCATATGCCTTCATATGTTTAACTTCCTCTCTGATTGTTTTGCTTGAAAACCTACTTTCTCTCCCTTTACCAATCCACTCATCACCCCTCAGCGCTAGATGTGACGAAGTGTCTATGTCCCTGGCTGAACTCCCCTAAGTTTGATTTTATCTATCCGATTTTATCTATATCTGTACCTTTTTTGGACTGATTTAGAATGTTTTTTTAGTTGAAACTGTGTTATTTTCGGAGATGACCGATTATTATTTTGGCCTTACTCTCTCTGTTTCTTTTACCCCACTCCTCCCCTTCCCCCATCAGCTCCAGTTGTGGGACACTGCTGGCCAGGAGCGCTTTCGCAAATCTATGATACAGCACTACTACCGTAATGTTCATGCTGTCCTCTTCGTCTATGATGTCGCCCATCCTGCCAGCTTCAGTGGCCTGTCAGCGTGGGTAGAAGAATGCAGGCAGAATTCTCTGGGCCAGGACATACCCAGGTAAATACAACGCCTCGCAAAGAGTGCCATGACAGAACATTTGTTTCTGGGGTCAACAGCAGGAACCTCAGCACATTACAGTTTCAGGGTGACGTCATCATAAGAAAAGACAAAATTGGCAGGATAAGAAATCATATTGGTTGTCTGTCTGAGCTTTATCATTTTAGCCAGGCGTAGGTGCGTGATTAAGAATTCAGAATAAAAAAAAAATGCTACACCATCTTAACTCTTTGAGTGCCAATCCCGAACTAGTTCGGCTTTATTAGCGTATCGTAGAGTGCCGATCCCGAACAAGTTCGGCTTTTTTTTTTTTTTTTTTTTTTTAAATTGAATTTTTTTTTTTTGAAATTTTGTTTTTGTTTTTTTGGACCCCATCAAATCTGGTGAACATGATTTCAATCGCGATTTTGCATGTTCCACCCCCATACAACCCCATCTAACATACAGGGCAGCCATTTTTGTTTACATTACATGTAAAACATAATGGCGATTATCTCAAGAATGCCTGAACGGATTTCCAATCGGATTTTTTTGTTTGAAAGCTGTGAACAAACTGCACAAATCCACTCCAATGCAATCCAGGATTGCATTGGATTTTTTAGAGCTCATTCTTCTCTGTTTTTTTCCCATGCATGAGGTGTGCAAGGTTTAATCATGGCTAAGTTGACGAAAATAAGGCTTCTAAAATGCTTGGTAGCCAATAGCTAACTTCAAGCTAACTTCATCCTCTTCCTGTACATGCACAAAGGAAAGTGTTCAGGCAAGTCATGGCTCCAGGGCTTGGGCATGCATTACCAGCATATCTCTATTATTCTCTGGTCACTGGGCGCCCTCTAGTGGTGATAGGCTGGCACTCAATGAGTTAAAACTTCAGAGAAAATTAGAGAAAAGATTAGAGAAAAGAAAAGATGGGTGTTAAAATGTTTTCATTTACTGCTTTCTATTGCATGCCCCCAGGTTGCAAATCAAAATCGTTAAAATCACTAAAATGATAGAAAGAAGTAAATGAAAACATTTTAACACTCATCTTTTCTTTATATCTAAAATATTGTTGTAAAAAAACAAAGTTGTCCTTTAAACTGATAATAGGCCGGGCATGTCCCCCAATATGTTCCCACCCTTTACTTGTTTTTTGTCCTCTCCCAGGTTCCTGGTGGGCAATAAGAGTGACCTTCGTGAGCACGGTGCTATTAGGTTGGATGGGCAGGTGAACTGGGAGTGGGCCCATACGTTTGCAGAGGCCCACGGCATGACACTGTTTGAGACTTCTGCCAAAAGCCCTCCAGACAGAGGGATGAACGGAAGAGGAGGGGACAAGAAGCCGATGCCATGCCATCAGGATAAGGTGGAGACCATTGTCATGGCTGTAGCTGCCAGGCTGGCTGCCAAGAGGAGGAGAACACCCTCAGTACTGTGCAGCAGAGCTTACAGCGGGTCTTTTAAATTACCAACAAAGAAGAAAGCAGAGAAAGACATGTGGGCCTGCACTTGCTGAGAATGATACCAGCGTACCCTTTCCCTTGAGTGAGTGAGAGTGTCTGTCTGACTGTGTGTGAGAGAGAGAGACTGTTTAGCTTGAACATACATACACAATGTACTGTGCATTCATTTATGACCAAATACAGCCATGAAGAATTTAACCCTTTTAAAGTTGAAATACATTTGATAATTGTTTTTGTACCTGAATAGCCAAATATAAAACCAATGTTCTTCATGGAACCATTTCAAATTTCCTTTCCTCTGATTCTACTTTGTATTTGTTAGAAATATTGTGTATATTTGTGATTTTATTGGTTGATGATGATCTGTGTCAAATAAAATAATGTTAATGTACTGTAACATGGCGGTAGGGATGGTTTTATCTGAAGCACCTTTCCTGTATCATGGGTGCCATCTTTTTTGCATGTCTGCTCGCAGTGGGAATCAAACCACAAACCTTAGCAGTGGTGGTATTTGGAATTTCATCATACTCTGGAAAGGTGGCTCCTTGCTGTTGCAGCCAGGTAGGTGCTGTTGTCTTAAGCATCATAGCACTCAATTTTTAAGTAATAATTTCGGTGGTTTGAAGAGTCATCCAGCCTCTTCAACTTTTCGAAGGCCGTTCAAATTCATAATCTGTATATACATACATACTGTACACATCCATCTAAGATTGCATACATAAAATGTGTTTCAGATAGTTTTTTATTATAGGGCATTTAGAAGCAGAGGCATAAACTGAGAGGTTAACATTCATTAACTCTAGCCAATAGCGATTTCTCGCTTAACAACCATGTCCAGATGATGGTTAACACATCAGAGCAGTCATCCTGCATACATTTTGTGCATGAGAAATGTGAGCACTGGAGAGTATATCACGTGTATTAATGGCTGTGTTTGTGTCTAACCGATGATTCAGGGGCCATCACATGACAGGCGCAAACTTGCCTTCTGCCTAATGTTCCACCCAGACAATGCCCTGGCAATACACCAGTACTAATGGCATGGTGTGTGTGCAGTGCACGTGTGAGGCTGCCGCGGCATGTTGGTGCAACATTCACCAGCCAGCTGGTAGATCTCTGCAGTCACATCTGTCACAGCTCTTTTTATTTACCTTCATTCTTTTAGTACAGAGAAGACTGACGACCCCCATCACAAAAGATTGTTTTAGTGTCAAGTATGGCAGCCAGTGGTTGTCAAGGACCCCCCCACATTAATATGTATTTAACTGTGGACTCCAATCTGAAAATACTTCGGCCCAGGAACCCCCATACAAGATTTGTGTTAAAACATTTTGAAAATATTTCACATTTCAATTTAATAAAGAAATAGCACATATAGCTCACAATGCTTTATTAACTTATTTTGCTGGGTAGCCTGGCCCTAACTGGGCTGGCCCGAGGCCCCATCTGGCCTTACTAATTAGCATGCATTTTACACCCTCCCCCCAATTTTAGCCCATATCTGGGAATGCCCATATATGGACATATTGTGTCAGTCTCGGCTTAGGGGGTGCCAAGCGGTGCCAAGCCTTCACCAGGGAGGCTAAAGCCCCCTCCAACCCCCCTGGAGCCGCCCCTGATGGCCACATTTTGTCCAACTTGAACAACCAGGTCTGTGCATTGTTTTGGTCAAAGTTGATGCTAATTAAAGCGCCCGTGCTCGCCCAGCAGTCTGCTGTCACCCAGGTGGATGCGTGCATGTGCCCATGTGTGCGTTCACAACTCGCCCTTAGGGCGTCTTACTGGTAATGTAACTATCTGGAATTTATATAGTGTTTTTCTAGGTACACTACATGATGTGTGATGGGGCCAGCGAGGGGAGAGGAGGGGAAAGGGAACAAGGAACAATACTTACTCAATTTAAAAATACTGTTCAAACAGTGATTCACTGGGGCCCAGTGTTGAGGGAACTGGGTAAGTTCCCTTGGTAAAAGAGTGACCCCAGCTGGAATGTAAGTGTAGGTGCCTGAATAGTTTAGAGTGCGTCTAAAAGTAAAACATAACAAAGTAGCTCCCCATCATGATTGGGATAATTTAGATATTCAGATATTTAACATAATGTACATGCACTTGTGAAATGTATTGCTTCTGAGCTAAACCTACAAAGTACCAGCCTACATTTCATAAAACAGGGTGTGTGTGATTAGGCCCACAGACAGACAGGTCGTTCAGGATATCAAGTAAAGCCGCCAGGGGTCTCTCTCTCATTCTTCTGATCTGTGTTTCTTGTTTCTAGATTCTCTCTCTCCCTCTCTCGTCGTTCATGCGCTACGTACGTACGGTCATATGTGAAAGTCACGTCAAGCACATGGATGTGAGTTTACAACCTATGGCGGTGGATTATGCAATCCAATGACAGTGTAGGTTGTAGGCTATTAAGCAACAATCTTCCAAAAGGTGCATGCAGTGCCTAAATCCACTTATGCTGTTAAACAGTGTTCAGACAACTCTTCCACTTGTTCTGTGTTGTTGTAGTCAGACAGACATGTATATGATATGTTGAATAAAGTGGCAAAACTGAGTTAATAAAGTTCCAGAGCTAAATTAATTGATCAAATGGAGAAGCTGCAGAAATGCATTTGAAGTCTTCAGATCTTATTAGAGAAGGGCCCCTAAACCCAGGCTCTTTATTGCATTGGTTCTCAAAGTGGGGTCCGGGGACCCCCAGGGATCCTTGAGGGTGTTCCAAGGGGTCCTCAGCTAAATGATGATAGTCCAAATGGACCTGGTTCCATTTGTAGGCTACATTCTCTGAGTAAAATTAACATTGCTTTTACAATAGATTCATTAGATTGGGGTCGTAGAAATGCCATTAAATGGGGGTCCGTAGCCTAATGCATGTCAAACTGGGGGTCCTTGAAATGAAAATGAGTTTCCATTGTCATGCACCCCCCCCCTCCTTTCCAAAGCCAAAGGACACATGTTATTCGCACACGTGGGACGTGACGTAACGCATGAAGGGGTGTGTGATGTGATCTCTCTGCAGTGAATGTGCTCACAAACACTAGATGCTCACCTCTTCAGTCATCTGGGAAGCCTGTCCGACGCACATCTTTCATTTATTGTTTGTAGGCTACTGTGACCTGATCCAAGATGTTCTGTAGACGGGCATGGCAGAAACTTGGGCCCCTGGCACGGTTGGCAGTCAAACCATCATCATGCAATGGTGAGTTACTGTCTCCCGTTGAGCTTTAGACTGTGTTTGGATATACACATTAAACCATCATAATTACTGTGCTAGGTTTGTGCAATGTGCACGTGCCCGTCAATTAGCTGTCCAGTTAGGCCTAGTTGTGCAAATCAGGTTACCCTGCCAATTAAGTTTACTTTTTTCTTTTCGTGGACTCACTGTCCCATTGTCCATGTCCAATAGTTCCTGTGCAATAAATTATAACGATTTTAACGTCCTGTTGTACAACGGGTAGTCGATCTAGTATTTATATTTACTGCATTGCCTTTGCTAAATGATAAAACCAGTGATAAAATGTACTTTTATCGCCATGTGGTCGGTTGTGAATGGCTTCCAACCTTTGTATGGGGGAGGTGTGTCTCTCTTTGGGAACACGCAGTTCTGCACAGTTTGTTATGGAACAGCGCATCGCAGCCACAAAGGAACAAAGATGAAACATTTATGTAACTGGTCTGCATCCAATACATTGGTAAAACATTTTGTATTTCTAACTAACTACGCTCTAAATGCGATTGTTGTCATTAGGGTCTGGCGATGGGGACAATAAGGAACAGGCCCGGCCCCTATACATTGAACAGAGGCGTTCGTAACATGAACTTGAGCGTCGAATGTGGTTGTCTGAAAGCATATGCATAGCGAGATTTCAGTACAAACCATATTTTTTATTCTTCTACAAAAACCAATTCAGAGCCAATTTATGTATTAACGTACATTTATACCTTTTCACATAGTTATGGCATGAAGGCTTTATTAAAATACATCGGCACACTCGGTCTAAAACATGTTACAGTCTGACTTCCAAAGTTTGGAATTGTAAACTTGTAGGTAGACACAGCATCATCTTTGTCTGCAGAGGCAGCTTGTAGTTTTGCTGACTTGACTTAAAGATAGTGGAGAGAAAGTAGTCAGGTGGTTCTGAGGCCTGGTTTGGGCCTTGTTGTCTGTCTGTAATGCACAGCAACATAGCCTGTAAGGAAACACTGGTAGCCTTTAGCCTACAAGGTGGGTGGGTTTTATGTGTGTGTACACTTGCATACCAATGGGAAAGAAAATGGCCTCTGTCCAGCAGAATGAACAGGCATAGCACTTGCATAACATAATATAGACAGTGGCACAGACACTGTCCATAGCCTATGGATAAGAGGGTCTAACTAACTTTGCAAATGCAAAGTTGTGCTGCCAGTCTGTAAATCATCATCCTGAATCCTGATGTTGCTATGCTATCTCACTGTAAGCACATACCAGTCCTCCATGCATGTGCATGGCTCTTGCATACATGTGCACAAACCAATGTCAAATCACCACACATGTTTGGCAGCCATCTTGGCTGTTTGTGTTATTTGGTGCCAAGCGTGCCCATTTATTTTTGACAGGCCTTAACTCCTATGCAGGGATTATCTGATTAGTTTATAAATACTTGGCTTGGTGATCCACATGCTGCTGTGTCATGGGTATTAGAAGAAGAGCTAAGGAGCATCCATGACTATGCACTATTCATCTCTGGTGGACATTACACTTGGATTTATAATGTTTGTAGTCTCTACAAGCTACATCGCATATCGTGAGCTTGTAGGCCTGCTATTTTTTTAAAGCCTTAGTATAAATTAGGGCCTAATTGGTTAATGGAGGTATTGTTATGCATGATAGTGAGGCCCTTAAATGAGAGGCCTTAAAGACATGTTTGGACAGATATTGCCTTTCAAACGAGAACGGTTACGTTTTATAATGCAATTATTATTATTTTATTATAGGGGGTCAGACCAGGTCTTTGGTTTCGGGACGAAAAGCTCCTTAAATTGTGAAAATACTCTAAAATAATCAGTGATATTGATTGAGCAAATTGGCCATTGGATACATGGTCAATACTTCTTATCTTTATATAGATAGGAAATGTGTGCTCTCAGAAAGGGCACGGGATGAAATGTGATTCCCTTAGCATGTGGACAGAGTAAAGAGAAGGAAAGGGGAGGGGTTGAGCGAAGGGGGAGGGAGGCTGGCTGCTGTACATTGTGTTCCCACACTGCTCTGACTAGGCTAGCCTAGCCGTTTAAAGGATATAATATGCCTATCATGAAATACACAGACCTGCATTACTGTGCGTGTAGGTAGGACGTTTTGTTAGCTTGAAAATCAGCTCTTGTCGGCAAGCAACACCGTCACACTACAGACGGTGTATAAATTAGGCTCAGTTCATGAGTTAACGCATCAATCACATATAGAAAATCACTGGAACTGGAACCACACTCCTCCCAACCTTTGCTTTGTAATAAAATGTTGAACTTGAACCCAGGTCACCAATTCTCTGTTCTCAACTGTGTACAGTATACATATATCTTTCTATCTGCAGGGAGCAATTCAGTTAAATATAACGGATGCAAGAACAGAGAGGGAGATGTATCTTGCTACAGAGAGTCCGGCAGTGTTCGGGAGGATGGTTTTATTTATGCCATCCCCTAATGCACCACTGGAAATCCTCTAAACACCACACACAATCCTTTTCCTGGAGGGCAGTCAGTGCACAAGTAGCACGTCACTACTGCTCTCTCTACCAAATCAACAGCCTATTTAAGCCTCTTAACAGCCTATTAAGCAATTGATGTACTTGGCAGATCCTTTGGTTTGTCATGTTAACTCTTACTGTATGTGATGAGTTAAGGTATGTTGTTGAAGATGCCAATAAATTAGCAAAAGGTCACATTCGATTACTCGGATCACACTTTTTAATGGACGATGTATTCTATTATGTCTCAATTGAAAGGTTTTGCGCACACATACACATTGTAAGGGTCAATATTGAAATTGCTCGATAAAATATGATAACGTGGATAAAATTCCATTGGGCAGCTACTTATATAAACAGTATTTAACATCACTGTTAAAATCCTAGACACAGGTCGGGAATTTATGCAATTGTGTTTAGTTTTGTCACTAGTACTACTGTACATATCTATCCAACCACTGCTAAATAACTAACTCTGTAGAGTCCTTTGTAATTTAAGGGAGAAAGGTACATTGTCACTGCAAGTTTGGGGACAATCTCCTGAACAAAACCATTACTTTTGACACCCCACACATTCTGATTTAAATATCTGAATGCTAATCTAAATTGTCTTGTACAATATAAGAACTCCCTTTGCCCTAACACATTTCCTCTTGTAATGTATCAATAATTTGAATTGCAAAGGGTCAACTACTATGGAAAATAAAATGAACGTGGGCAAATAAACACAATAATATATACAGTGTTAAATTAACACATGGGTGGTTTTGGTTCCATTTTACTCTGCGTTAAATAAGTAATGCAAATTATATATATATTTTTTCTAAAGGAACATTGTTTTTACCTTGAACATTGTTGTTCCTTCTCAGCAGTTCCTGTACGACAGATGGCTTATGGGATCCCAGGTGGAACCAACATGACATACGTTCTTCTGGGTGGAGGTGGTCTCACAGCTGCAGTGATCTACGTGAGTATCCCACTTAACCATCTCATTTTCTGTTTAATTTCCCAACTGGGGACCTCCATGTTTGTTTCATCGTTCGGTCTTCCTTCGAAATCGAAATCCCATACTAGCAGACAAATCCTTAAAGTAAAATACTCCTATTTTCTATTTAAAAGCATGTCCCTGTCCTATGAAACAATTAATATATGAATGGGCGTGGATGGCAGTTGTGGACATGCTGAATACTATCATAAGATAGAAAGACAGGCATCCCATAATTAATAAAGGGTGTGTGAAACCAAGAAGCTTTAAGGATCTGTTCTCAGATGACCTTCACACAATAGACCCACACTAGTAGTTGTCTCCCAAGCGCATCTTCCTTAGGGACTGGGCTGCCATTTTGTGCCTAAGCTGTGATCCCAGCTACATGCACCCCCTTGACTGGATGTGGTAACTGTTGTCCTGGAACAGACATTACCACAGTGTATGGAATGGAAGGCATATAAAAGAGCATTGTTGTGTTCTGAAGACACTGCTTGTTAGGATAGACCAGTGGTTCTCAAATTATGGGTTGAGAGTTGAGACCCAAAGTGGGGTTGCACATTGGCAACCAAAGAAAAAGAAGGGGGGGGGGGGGGGGGTTGATGGGGTCTCATAATATGGGGTTGTTGTATAAAATAGTTTGAGAACCCTTGGGAAACAAACATCTTTGTATTATACAAATTATACAAATGTCTCAAGAATCTGTTCTGCATGGATGCACAGTACATTGAATGTACACAAACGAGAGGAATTGGGTAAGCATGCAATGCAAGGTGGCTATGTTGAACTTCTGCTATGCCTTCCACAGGCCTACAAGACATTAAATGGTGACAGTGCTCCCAAAGAGGGTGAGTATTTGAACTACTGTAATGCATACAGCAACACAAGTTCGGGGCTCCACATGCACCCAAATATCTGACCAGTGCAACAAAAATAAATTGTTTTGCCAGTACTATACCTGGACAATAAATATCTTAATGTCATAATAAGATTTCAGGTGCACCCACATACATAGATATATGGGTGCATCTAAATTATTTGCTGGTGCGCCTTGAATGCTATTCGGTCACAGTTTAGTCTGAGAAACATCACATCATGTCTCCGTCCGGACGGACATCTGTCCATGTACGCTTTTAATGGTCTATGGGTTTGACACTCTGACATCATGCGCTGACATCACTGTAATGTCAGGGGAACCTCACTAACAGAATCCCTTTTATGCCTGTATATGGAGATCCTTGATGTCATCAATATTAAGCCCATATCTAACAGGACTTCATATGGGAATGCCCATATATGGATGAAGACAGCCCATATCTGTGTGGCTGGTTCTACAGACAGGGATCTCCATATAGGCATAAAGGGATTGTATGCATGGTGTCGGGCAGTTTTGCCTAAAACGTATTCGCCGAAACACATAATGGTCCTTTCGCCTGGCTCTTTCACCGTGGAGGCGAGTCTTTTCACTGCCGTTGAAGAGCCATTTCGCCATATAGACTACCCAGGTTTTGTTTTCATCATAACTTTTCATCACAACTTTACAGAGGTTCAGTACTGCTGTCAGACTGTCCATGTTTGCATATTATCCCTTTGTCATTAAATATTACAGTGACTGACAGTGGTGTTACCTGTCAATTTGACCATTATGCACTCCATAGTATCCAAAAACATTGATGTGCACTGCGCAAATAGGTCAAGTCCCGATATACATCATAGCATTTGATTTGGAAGACTATCAAGTGTGTAAAATATATAGGCTATGCAGCAAAATTGTTCTGGTGGGAGGCGTGCAGATCCAAACTTTCCGTGTCTGGTTCTGATGCGCTCTCCTCTGCTCTGTGCCAAATTCTGTCTGTCTGCCCACAGCGTGGCAGCCCGGCCAGGGCGCAGCAGCGCGTGTCATCGTTACCTAGTTAAAGACACCCGACATTTTAAGGACAATTAAGGCGAAATGGATTAAAAAAAAGACGGACCTAGAACATTTAGGCGAAATGGCTCTTCAACGGCGGTTCTTCAACGGCGGTGAAAAGACTATCTCCACGGCAAAAGTGCCAGGCGAAAGGACCAAATGTGTTTAGGTGAATACGTTTTAGGCGAAAGTGCTGGCGTATGGATGATATTAGATGTCATAGATGTCATAGGACTTTCACATAACGAATAACTGAGTAAGCATGTTTGGGGTCTCACAGCATATCTCCATATACAGTACATGGATCTCCATATATGGGTCCGATATACATCACTGGCCAGATAAAGGGCGAGGTCGCTGGTATATATATTAGACATTTATTTAGAGATGCACCGATCAGGTTTTTTGGGGCCGATACCGATCACCGATCAGCTGGAATCAATATCTGCCGATACCGATATTACCGATCGATCAAAGCACCGATATTACCACCGATATTACCGATCGATCACAGCGTGAAATCCATAAATTCTTCTATTGTGTCACTGTCGGAGCATTTATATATTTAATGATTCCTCTTACACAACATTGACATTGTATATATTAATTCAATTCAACTTTATATTTTAAGGTCATGATTTGATTCGATTCTCAATATGATATATTATCGTAAATCATTTTAGTCCTAGGAAAATTCCTCCTCAAGAAAAACAAAACAAAAAGGTTTTCTCATAAAGACAGTGGCAATATTGTCTATCCTTCATTATTTTCAAGGTTATTTGGCTATAATGGTTAATAGCAACAATAATAGGCCAAATAGGCCCTTAAGATTTTCTGTACACTATATACATATTTGGGGTCCTTGCTCTTGGCATGAAAATGTTTGAGAACCACTGTTCTTAAACAATATCAGACAACAACATTTCTGTTTGACTGACCTTCCCAGTTTTTTATTTTTATAGACCTGTTTGCTGGAAAAAACAGGATATGGCAACACTTTTTATAGACCTGTTTGCTTGTTTCTGTCGCAGAAACTAAATGGCAACGCGTCATCCTCCTTACATCTAGTGCTAACGGTTAGCACCTGTGGAAATGACTGTTTTAAACTATATAAGGGAACTACAAACGTTATCCTTAGATCGACAACAACTACCTCCAACTGTTGTCCTCCAATGACTTTGGAATTATGTTTTTTGGAATTAAGTTTAACATCAACGTTACAGCCTCTCTCTCTTCTCTCACGTCGCAGAGAGAGAGAGAGAGAGAGAGAGAGAGAGAGAGAGAGAGAGAGAGAGAGAGAGAGAGAGAGAGAGAGAGAGAGAGAGAGAGAGAGAGAGAGAGAGAGAGAGAGAGAGAGAGAGAGAGAGAGAGAGACGAGCGTAGCCTCGTTAACCCAAAGAGAGAGAGAGAGAGAGAGAGAGACGAGCGTAGCCTCGTTAACCCAAAGAGAGAGAGAGAGAGAGAGACACGAGCGGAGCCTCGTTAACCCAAAGAGAGAGAGAGAGAGACACGAGCGGAGCCTCGTTAACCCAACACAGCTGAAAACGCATTCATCTGATCACTCAAATCGTGGATTTTACTTTGAGAAGTCAACACCTACAAAGGTAGAAGTAGGCTACTATTCCAATGGTGTATCCAATATGTTTAAAACAAACAACTTTCATCTCACTCTGTCCCCCTTTCTTCGGTGCATGTCTGTGTGTGGTGTGGGAGGAGGGGGGGGATTAAGTGGCTCACAGACAGAAGTGAACATGGAGCCACACACACACACACACACACACACACACACACACACACACACACACACACACACACACACACACACACACACACACAAGAGAAGAGAGAACAGAGCTCTCCTTCGTCAGAAGCACGCATGCGCACGTGAATCGAACGTCAACGTCCCTTTTGCTTCAATCCCTTGATCGGCTCGCTTTGATCCAATTATGGAAACACCGATCAAAACCGATATGGCCTTGATCGGCCGATCTGATATCGGAACCGATCAATCGGTTCACCTCTACATTTATTCTATGAAAAGGTCAGTTTGGAGCCCTGAAACTGCTTATTGTAGCCTTCAATGACTCACAGTAACTAAATTAATACAAAAGGAAATGTCCGTAGGCGATAGGGATGCTCTCCCGTCCTTTATTTTATTTTTCAACCAAACAACGTTTCGCCTGGCAGGGCTTTATCAAGTTCCTTGATAAAGCCCACGTTGTTTGATTGAAAAATAAAATAAAAGACGAGAGAGCATCCTTATCGCGTGCGGACATTTCCTTTTATATTCATTTAGTTACTGTAAGTCATAACGTTTTTTTAGATCCAGCACTGTGTATAAAGCTGTGGGGATGTGCATATCCTAGTCTCTGGTCACAGTAACTAAACAGCATTTTAGTTGTAATTTTTGTCAGTTCTGTGCAGTTGTCAGCTAGTGGAGGAATGTCACACAAACCCCCATAATATTCAGTTCTCTAGCATAGCTGACTCGACTGCTGGCAGACGGGAATCTTGTTTGCATGGCTTTTGCCAAAGCATGGAGTAGCACAGAAAATCTGAGAATGGAACACATGCTTTGGCAGGGTTTGGCGGTGCCACCCAAATAATGAACATGGTAGAGTGGTCATTCTCAATGCATTAATCTGGCTTGTCCAGTCGGATTTCTGTCTGTTATTTTGTCTACAGAGGTACCCCGGGGGGATGGCTGTACGCCCAGACTAGCCAACTAGTCTGTTATAGGACTAAGCTTCTGCTTTCATTGGTTCACCTGGGTACAGTCCACTTACAGCTGGACAAAAAATAAAACTCGAAGCCTGTGGTAGTTTTGACTACCTGTGTTTATCACTCTGTGGAACTCGTGTTAACCTCAAATATCTACTTGCATTAATTTAAGTTGTATTTTTAAGATCCAAAGATGATTGTACACTATATTCTCTACTGATGAATGAAGACTGAATTTGGTTAACTTCTATCATTTGTTACTAAGCAAACATAATATATATGTGTATATATAAAATATATGATGTATTTATCTATGGTCATTTTTGGGGACAGCCCTGCAAAAATCCTGCTGTTTCATGCGATCAAATGGTGTTTCAAATCCTTGATTAAATTGCTTTCAAGCAATCACGGTAGCCCATCTAGAGTGTTATGATGACTAGGGTTTAAGAGTTTAGAGCATGGTATTAGTTGCTCATGGCAGGCAAAGTTGTTCAGGCCAGTTGTAAGTGAGAGGATTAAAAAGGTGGGGTATGTGTATGTCCTGTCCTGGGTCACCCAGGGTCACCAGTAGCTGATCACTGTGCATGGTGACTGACATGTTGCTTATATTGGTGCAAAAGCGAATCTTTGTTTTCACTTTCCCTAATCCGCCGTTTATCTTTGTCCACAATCGGCAGCTCCAGCAGCAGCGGCTGTCGTTGCCCCAGCTGAACCCGCCCCCGTGGAGGCCGTCGCAGAGTCTGTCGCCGCTCCTGTAGAAGCTGCTGCCCCAGCAGCAGAACCTGTAGCGGAGCCCGCTGCCGAGCCTGTCGCAGAGGCCGTCGCAGCCCCAGCTGCTGAAGAGCCCGCAGCTGCAGTGGAAGCACCAGCACCCGTCGCGGAGGAGGCCGCAGCACCCGCTGTGGTAGAGGCCGTCGCTGAGGAGGCCCCAGCACCCGTTGTTGAGGAGGCCGCAGCACCCGTTGCTGAGGCAGCGCCCGTTGCTGAGGCAGCGCCCGTTGCTGAGGCAGCGCCCGTTGCTGAGGTGGCCGCAGAACCCGTTGCGGTAGAGGCCGTCGCGGAGGTGGCTGCAGCACCCGCTGCTGAGGAGGCTGCTGCACCGGCAGTAGAGGCTGTCGCTGAGGTGGCGGCAGTGCCCGCTGTGGAGGAGGCCGCAGCACCTGTTGCAGTAGAGGCCGTTGCCGAGGCAGCTCCTGTTGCTGCTGTGGAAGAAGCCGCCGGTACGCCAGTAGTAGAGGAGGTCGCTCCACCTGCTGAGACGGCCCCTGCAGCCCCTGAGGCTGCCCCGGCCGCTGCTGAGGTGGCAGCATAAGGTTTCGAAAGTTCTAGGTTCACCCTGAGGGGAAGGGTATGGGTTAACTCTGGGTAACCCATACCCTCTCCTTTGGGCCTGGACAAAATGGATTGGTGACCCTATTTAAAGTCTCATGAAGTCCATTGCAAACACCATGGATGTTCACTCTGTTAACGCATACGAAATAGGGGGTCCTTCGTTCCAGTTTATTGGTTGACCTTAACCACAATCCACCCCACCCAGACAATATTACAACGTTTGACAATAAGTTGCAAAGTTAGACCGTGCTATTGTGGACAGTACTTCTGCTTAGTATTCAGTTCCTGCCAGTTCTTTTTTCTTTTTTACTATCCACAGTTGCATGGTAGAGTTGAATTTGGGGTATAAGGAGTAGATCTAAGGGATTGAACTAAGAGATGATGAATGTAAATAATGTTATCCTGATCCCTGAATATGAAACCAACTGTAAAAAGACAAAAATATGTTCTAAGTGCCCCTTAAATAAGGATGCAACTGCACCTTGCTCATTCACTTTTGTCTGAATGCTTTCGCTAGCTTTTCATGTAGCTGCTTGGTGTGTTAATAACTTTCAACAGATTTGAATAGTCTCAGCCAGGTCCACAACTCCTAGATTCAGATAGACATAAGGGAATGCCCAACAACTGTTTAGCACTAGAGAAGGATTATGGAGGTTATGCAAATATAATAATATATTGGATATGGTAGAGAGGATTGTGCTTGTTTCTGGCTTTTCCAGAGAGCTTATTGTGAAATGTGACCAAAGGTCTGCTAGATCCTCCCCTACTCTTGTCTCTTTGTCCTCAAAGGTGCTGTTCTTCCAACCTTTCCTAGAAATGAGAAGGATTAAGTGGTGGTCATAATTGGGCAGGTTCATGATGGTGACATTATTTTAAAAAATTATTTAAGTTATTATATACTACCTGCATTCCAGAAGTCAAGCAGCCCCTATTTGTTTTCTCGATGACATGGTCACCATCTTAATCCTTCTTTATTCCAGAATAGTGCTCCAGGTACAAGTCAGACCCCATTTCACAAGCACAAATTGAGGTTTCCCAATCTCAACACTGCGCTGAACCCATTTGCAAACTGATATCCAACCTGTGCTGAAGGAGGGGTGTGACTTGAACAAAACATCCTTACAAATACCAGTTGGTTGTGGCCAGTCTAAGCCGGTTTCAAACTAGTAAACATGCCTTACAGCTTGTGAATACTACATTCTAAACTTCATTGTTATAGATTAACATTGGTTTATGTTAAGGCTGCTTACAACATTCGGTTATAATCCACCTGATCAATACAAATGTATACAATATTTCTCATACAGTTGACAAATATTCACTTCGGTCAATGGTAGGTAATCATTTGTTTCCCTGTTCTTGACTAGCCTTTTCCTCAAAAACAAAGCCATTTTCTTTTTCTTATGAGCCGATACTGTTCTGGTGTGTCTTGATATTTTGTGTGAAATTAAGATGTTTATGACAACACTCTAGGAACCACATTCATGCACCTATATCTCCTGGCATTGGATGTTGTGTACTTATGTCACTGCTGTTGAGAAATGTGTGAGAATGTTTGAGAATCATAAGGGAAGTTGAAGTTCAATAAAGAGATTGTTATACATTTTGGTCCTATATTGCATTACTTTTCCTGACACACTTAAAATGTAATCTGGCATCTGGCTTTGTCTGCGCCCCCAAAAATGTCTGGATTCAGAAGCATACATCTGGCCTAGATATGGCATACATCTTGGCACAAACATCTTTCTTTTGAATTGGTTGAGAATAAATAACTTGTGTGAAGGTAGCAATCGTCACAATATTTACCACACCAAACTGGCAACTTTTCTTTGTAGGATCCCTCCTGCTCCATTCCTTAATGTGTATCTCTTGTTAAGATCACATTAATAGTTGCTTTAGAGATAGTGGATGTGTTTGACCCAAATCCTCAAATGTTATTTCCTATATAGTTTAGATGCTCCCTGGTGCCTTGTGGACAAAGCAATGCTCAAATTGATTGTAAAGTATGTCTCTTAGTCTGCACATTATTCTGTCCACCAGAGGGTACTGAATATGTGTCTAAGGTTTACTATGCTACTTTGAGTTGAATATGTTTGTCTTGATTATCATGTGTGTGCCTATTGGCCATTTTAACCCCTGAAATCAAATGAGGTTCACCTATATTGATAGGGTTGTGTTTTGGCCTGTATTAAGCTAGAGAGTTTAATGTTGGCTATGACTGTTAAATGTACAATATTTTGCCAGACAGAAGATAGCTGCCTGCAGGCATTAACCAGGTAAACAACCTACAAGATTGTGGGACCTGTTCAACAAGTTGAGGAAGTTAATTAAAAGCAAGCTGCAGGAACATTAATTATATTCATTGACTAGGATGTTAAATACAAGGGTAAGCCCTAAACATCTGTATTTCTATTAAGCTTTTTTGAAACATTTGTCATACAAGTATTTCCTAATTTTGCTTTTAATTGTTTGGAGTTTCTTCACACTCTTGGGTGTATGATAAAAGGGGAGGGGATTTTATGATCATGTCATTAAATCTGTTTTTTGACTCGGAGGCTTTCAGCTTTCAGAAAGTAACCAAAAATACACAGGGAAGGCAAATTTGCATATAACCCCAATCGGTGGTCTATTAGATTAATGTCAACTCCATAGACACATACAAAATAGAAAAAGTACAAAACTATGGCACCACCTCTTTAAGGATCCCATTAGTTTATGCTGTAGGAGAGACTATATTCTTCCAGGGGTACAGGAAAAAACATCAAAATACAAATCACAAAATGCAGTACAGCATGTTCAATGTTAGTCCCCATTGACTAACATTGAACATGTCCTGTCCTCTGAATGTTTCGCCAGTAGAAGGACTCAACATTTCTCCAGGGGCTATCATTGTATCAATACAATGTTTAGACTTTGTTCAAGGACTCAGGGATCATAAACTACTTATTCCTTCTGTACAATCCTATAATTCTCAATACCAAAATGACTATTTGTGAGTTTGTGGTAGAGGTCTGAAGGTAAGTGGAATGGTCAATTCAAGACGGCACAGCACTTCGCAAAGACTGTCACTTTCTAATAATACACTATACCCTGCGGTACTGTTACGTTATACATATTGTAACACTAACAGGTGCATGCTTTATTAACCTGCTGTATTTTGCTACACGTGGCAGATTATGCAATTAGAATGCATGGCCATTCTGCTAGAGAGCAAAAATTGGAAACGGAGAATAATAATATACCAATGGCATTATTTGCCTGATATAAGGCACAATAGATCAATATTAACTGCCCCATATCTCTGTTTTTTCTTCTAGAGTCTATATTGGATGCTGTCCAGCAAATGGAAGAAGATGGGAACAACCCTGAAGCCTCAGAATCAACAAAGGAGATTTTAGAAGCTGTTGCTGTTGCAATTGAAGAGGAGGAGGCACCTGTTGTTGATGTTCCTACAAAGGAAGAGGGTGACACAGCAAATGTAGTGGAGGTTCTAGCTTACAAAGCTGTGAATGCAGAAGGAGAGTCTGCAGCAGAGGAAGGAGTAGAACCTGAAGCTGAGGTTCCAGCTGTTAAGGATGGCACTGCACCAGTTGAGGAGGTTGCTTCTATCGAGGTTGCTTCTACTGAGGGTGCAACCATGGAAGAGGCTGCTCCCACTGAGGATGCTGCTGCAACTGAGAGTGGCCCTGGTGCTGAATCAGCAGTGCAGGAAGACAAAGCAGCAGTTGAAGCCCAAGCAGAGGAAGTACCAGAGGCTGAGGAAGCAGAACCAGATGTGGACATGACCCAGCAGGCAGTGGAATCAGAGGCATCAGTAGAAGCCATGCACAGCCACTCTGCATCCCTGGCAGAAGAGGAGGTGGCACCACCTTCTGCCTTGGCAGAAGAAGTACACAGAGAGGTCCAAATGGCCAGCGAGGGAGCCGATTTAGCAGATGTGTCCCCTGTGGAAGAACAAAGTAAGACCATAGTGGAACACTATGTGACTTGGGTGACTATTATTTGCTTGGGTGTTGTTGTATTCTCCTGTTTTGATGTAATCTAAAAATACTCAAACTAGTAGGCCTACAACAGAGAGACACTATAAGGCACAGAACGGCTACACAATGATTAGGCTACTTCATGTTCCATGCTTGACCATATTTGGCCCTGACTAGATATGACCTCTGCCTTATGTATGTCCACAGCAGAGTCAAATATGTCTCTCTGTTCAGCAAAAACCTGCTCAGTAAATGTAAAAGTAGCCTATACAGTGGAAAAGGAAAAGATTGAGTGATTACCATAGAGTGTAAGGGCCATTACACTGCAGATGATAGTCATCCCTAGAACTACATACATCCTTGAAACAAGCTCTATGATGTTCCACATGACAAGGCTAGTCATATTTAATATAAATTCAGCTTCTGGCTGTAATTGACTGAATGCTGTGGGTGGGTGGACAAGTCAATGTGAAGGCTTCATAAAACTTTAACATAAAGTCTATTCTATACTTATTCAAATTGTACGATAAGACGATATTATCCCCTAAAACTTTGAGTATGTAGGCCTAATACAGTATGTCAAACAAGGCTTGTATTTGTTTGCTTCGACCACAGAGACTATGGTGGTGGTGACAGCCCAGTCGTGAAATGATGACGGACAGATGTGCCTTCTGGAACTTTGATTTTCCATCCATCAAGTCAGGATGACCAATTCAGAGAACATTCAAAGAAGAATCAACAATACAAATAACTACATAATGTTCCTATTCCTTTCTTTGTCCATCCAATATGTATATCATAACAGGCTTTCTACGATTTCATATAGTACTGTACCTCCAACTTCATTGCAGTATTTGAAATGCATTCCATGAATGTACCGAACAGTACATGCCAATTTTGCCATGCTATTCATGACCAGAGATCCATAGTGGACGCCCTATATATGCTCCAAGGGGGCAAAGGAGATTAAGTCAAGTTCATGACCAGTTCAATGCAATGTAAGTTACTTGATAGGTGCTGTAAAATAGGTTTAGATAGGTGTTTACTTTTTATTTCTCTATATGTGAAAATACAAGGTGGATTTCATTGTTTTACATCATTCATAGGTGGATATTTGCTTACTCATATCACAAACTAAGACTTAAAAATAGTATCAAATATAATCTATTATGTATTGTTCAGCAGCCTGAGGGCCATGCCCAAGAGTATTGGTATAAGGCAAGGTATGTGTTTGAATTTATGTTGTGTGAAGAATAGTAGGCTATGTCTATATTTTGCAGGTTTTACAAAGAAACTAGTCCAAACTTGCTATATTCCTTATAATCTATAAACTACACAATAATACAATTCAGACTATGCATCAGTTATTTTGATAAATGCAGCCCAATGTTTGATGTTAAATAATTATAATGAGCCCTTGTTCATCAAATTTGTGAATCGTTGTACTATTGTCGGATAAGTAAAGAGGTATTTGAATAAATGCTTTTCTTTATTTTTTGAATCCATGATTGTGGTGCTCAAGTTTAATAGGTCTAACTCAATGGTTCTCAAATGGATTCTGTGGGTTCCTTTAGGGGGGGTCTAAATTGACCCATACAAGTCTGTAACTCTGACAGTGTACAAATGGAACCAAATGAACCCTCACGGGTTCATTTGGTTCCATTTGTACACTGTCAGAGTTAAGGAACGTTTGAGAAACACTGGTCTAACTAAATTTAAACCCAACAGTTTAGTGGCACTGGATCACTAGAGGTGCAGTGATTCAGTGAATAGGCCTATTCGTTTTTTGTCCATTAGGTGGAGACAAATACTTAATTCTTAGTGAACTTAATTTTCTTTGGGTCTCAACATTAACAGCTTTGAGAGAGACTGGGCCTGGGGGGGCGACATTTAACCTCAAAATGTCATAATTTGTGGAGCAGTGTTTAATAGTCTTCCTGATCAAGACTATCTCATGGATGTATTTAATCGAGTCTCGTGACTTTTGCTTGATTTGAAAGAGAAAGTCAGACTCGATAAATACATCTATGATAGTCTTGATCCAAGGCAAGGCCAGAACAAAAACAACAAAAGTGGCCAAGTGTGTGTAACCAAAACATATAACTTGTATTATTTAGGATTATACTCCATCGTACAAGGGTTGAAAACAAATAATCGTGTTGTACGCCGTGACGTCACGGGTGTCATTGGTAGAACAAGCAGCCAAGCAAGCAGCGAGTAGAGATGGGATTTATGGCTCTTTGAAGTGAGCTAGATCCCTCGGATCCGTTCATTTCAAAGAGCCGTTAAAAAGACTGGCTCAAAGACTGGCTAATTTTTTTTTTTTTTTTACTAGTTTAATACTTGATTATAATTACAAAGCACTTCAACCCTATATTGATTACATTTCGGCCATAAACTTTTCCACCATTTGAAAATAGCCGATCTACAAGCTCACAATGCGTCGCTTAGATCTGCTATTTTCAAATGTTTTCTCTACATTTTATTCATAAGAAATTGTGGAAATTGGAAAAAGTACAAAAAAGTAAAAAGTTTCTACTATTGGTAGATAAATAAATAAAATAAATAAATAAAACGTTTGTGCTTTTACTTGAGTACATTTTAATTCCGAACTTCTACTTAGCAGCAGAGTATTTCCACATTGCAGAAGCATTGATACTTTTACATGAGTAAATAAGAATTTGAGTAGCTACTTTTTCCACCACTGTGTTCATTAGTAAGGAACGGCTCCCTACTGCGAACCGGATCCCATCGTTAATTTTAAAGAGCCGTTCAAAAGACTCGATTCGTTCGCCAACGTCCCACTTCTAGCAGCGAGTAAAGTGACAAGTGTCTTTCACCTGGATCTAATGTGTGATAGTGGGGGACCTTTTTTTTTACTACTTTATTCACATATTAACGACGAGTTTATCCCTTGTTATAATAACAGAGGCAACGGGCGCGTTTGTAGACACGCCTTCCGTCATTACGAATGAAGAAAGAAGAGCAAAAGCAGCAGCTAGCGTTCAGTTAGCAGCCAGCTAGCTCTGTTAGCTTCAGGACTGACAACAAAACCTTACGGAGAGCTTACTGGATGTCACACACACATCACATCACATCACATAAACACATCACATACACACGCACATGTGTGTGTAGTATTCACATAAACAACTCAACGCACGTTAGCCAGCCCCGCTAACATCAACTCAACGGAAAACTAAAAGTTAAGTGCATCCACCCAGCCATCCATCATCTGGTGAAAAGAAGAGGTGGTGTAAGGTCAGGTGAGGAAAAACACAGTCATGTTTAATAGCGTTACAGTCATGTTAGTGTAACAGTAATGTTCATTTACCCCTAGGCCTAGTGTAGTATGTTGCACTGTAATGTTCATGCTCATGTCATGCAAACTGTTCACAATACTAAATACTTACGAGCTAATGCTCATAACTTACAGCAGTGGTTCTCACGCTTTGAAATGTGAAGGTCTCCCCTTAACTTTGACAGTGTACAAATGGACCCATTTGTACACTGTCAAAGTTACAGACTTGTAAGGGTCTAGACTCCCATAAAGGAACCTAGAGAGTCCCTGTCTGAAATCCACTTTGAGAACCACTGCCTTACAGTAGTGGTTCTCAAGCCTTTTCAAAGGACCCCCACTGCCCACATAATTATGTATTCATCTGCGGACCCCAATGCCCAATCTGAAAATATTTTGTGCCAGAGACCCCATACAAAATTAATGTTGTTATATTCCAAATTTGTCAAGATTATTATAATTTGTTTTATTTTTCCAAATAGACAATGTATGTAGTTGAAGTTGTTGTTCAACTGGTTTTGATGCTCTATTAACATGTTTTGCTGGGGACCCCCTGGAACCCCCCCAAGTACCCCTGGGGGTCCCTGGACCCCACTTTGAGAACCACTGTCTTACAGTAATCTTTTCCACATAACAACTCAAAGATATATTAATGACATAGTTCAATATTGAAAATGGGTGGTTCTCCCCTTTAATATGTTGCCATAATGTTAATGTTCATACAGACTAACATTCTTGTTAATAGCTAAGCCACTTTTGTTCAAGTGTTTGTTTGTCAAATGTGTCTGATACTCCTTTTGCCATAAGCTAGTATGAGTTGTTTTAGCAATTAAACAAAAGCCATTTCAGCTGGGAAGCAGCCAGATAGTTTGTGTGTTTTTGTCCGTATTTGCACTGTACGGTACTGTACATCCATCTAACATGATGTGAGTTGTTATTACATTACAGCTGGAGATTTATTGAGTGTGACTCTATTGTAGAAAAATGTATTGTGGCAATGCTGAACATGCGTGTAAGTGTATCATATGCCAAGCCAGCTGCCTTGATTTTCATTTGCGGTTGACCCACAGGCATACTGTTCAGGTCTAAGATAATATTGTCCCACTTTGTGTGGAAAAATTGTGCACGTTTGTACTGCTTTTCACCCTCCCTTATCCGTCTTTGTCTTCCCATTTAGTTAATTTTGTGTGTAATTGTTTGCAAATATTACATTAAACTATTAAATGCTATAACAACATTATGTGATATGACAGTGACTAAAATATGACCAAAGAGAAAGGTCAGGCCATTTATTTCTATTTTCTATATAAGAAGAATATATTTTGATGTATTTAATATAATAATGTTTGGCTCACTATAATCACTATATTATCCTCTTAGCCAAATTACTGTACTGTAAAGTGTTTCACTGGAGTTTTGCTGCTCTACAGCTGCTGCAGCATTGCTTGAATGTTTTTGTGTTTGAGTTAGAGAGAGAGAGAGAGAGAGAGAGAGAGAGAGAGAGAGAGAGAGAGAGAGAGAGAGAGAGAGAGAGAGAGAGAGAGAGAGAGAGAGAGAGAGAGGCCTGTAGGGCAAAGACAGGCACAGAACACGAGGGATGTGTTGCCATGGTGATGAGATGAAAGGCGGACCGGGGAGGTTGGAGAGAGTGTTGATAAAGACACAGAGGGAGTGTTAGGTTTACTTATCAAACAGTAGGGCGGTTGTTAATCGTGTGAGGAGTGGAAGAGAAGCAGAGGCTATTACTCAGAACACTGTAATTGAGATGGGGGATTAATGTCTCATTTTGTATAGCACAGAATTCCTATTTTAATCAGCCTGGTTCCTTGTGTTTGGTTTTGATTGAGACAGCATCACATTTTGATGGTAAGGACTCTGAGAAATCATTCGTGTTGATTAGACAGACATCCACTGTAGAACCTGAAATGTTCATTGCTACCATGTCACCACCACCTGTGTGTGTGTGTGTGTGTGTGTGCGTGCGTGCGTGCGAGTGCGTGTTAAGGGCCGGGCACAAGGCAGGGTGTTGTATCGTTAGCAACAGCTCTGGTCACTTAGAACAAAAGCTCTGCTGTTGAAGAATCATGTGATGGGGTGTGTGTGTATGTGTGTGTTTGAGTCAATGTGTGTGTGTGTGTGTGTGTGTGTGTGAGTGTGATTGTGAGTGTGTGTGTGTTCTACCCTTGTCATGTGATCTGGGGGCAGGGCTGGGGCTGTGAAGTGCTGAGTCGCTCTGAGAGGTTCCTTCCACGACCACATGGAACAGACAGAGAGACACGGTAGCATACAGACAGAGGCGTTAAGATGGATGGAACAGAGAAAGGTGACATGCCAGACAGATGGGATGAGAGAGTGAGAAAGAGAGAGAGGGACAAGTCTCGACTCGGAAGCATTCTCTGTCTACTGAACAGCCAGACTCTTGCATTTCTGTCATTCTTTCACTCTCCGCCTCTCTTCCATCCACTATTGTGGATTTTTAAACGGCAACCAAATGGAAGATGGAAGTCTACTTTGTGGATGTCACAGGCTCTTGATGGACAAGGCAGGTTTGGAAGGATCCTCTTGTGTTGGGGATTCCATGGAGGGAAAGCTGGCCTGTCGGAATGAATCTGCAGTATTCTGAGCGGTCATGAGACTGTGAGTCATTCACCGGTCGGAGTCATGATGGCTGTGTTGGAGTTGTGCGTCCCTTCCTTTTTGACCCCGGTAAGGTTAGAGTTACAGGCTGCTTCAGTTCAGTGTGTCCATTATTGATAAGCGTCAACGCAATCACTGGCGGCGCTTGGCCTCTTCGTTGCCGGGTTCTTCCTCTTGGAATCTGTAAAGTGGAACTAACTGTAAAAGTTGCTTGAGAGTTGTAAATGAAACTGAAAATGTCCAAAGTTTATTGTGAATGTTTAACTGCTTTCGTATTTCCAAGCTTTGCTTAACTTGTCAGCCACACACATGCAGTGTTCTAGTAGGTCCTGTAATACCAGTTTGTATGTATAACTTGCAAGTCTGGTTTTCAAGTAACAAAAGTTAAAAGATCCTGTTCTTGTGTTGTTGACCCATTTCTGTGTTCTTCGTGAACTATGCATAAGAATTCTAGGGGGATTGAATAAGTGTGTGTGTGTGTGTGTTCAGGGGTAAGTTGTTATTAAGATGAATCGAGTTAGTTGATTATAAAAAAGAAAAAAGCTAGATTCGTTGATATATACGAAAAGCTACTACTTGGCTATTTGATCAACCTGGTTATTGGTTCTAAATGCCAGGTTTGATATATTTTTGGTTAATTGTCCAGCCCTAGGCTATATATCATTATCTAGACGGGATACTAATTAAATAAATGAACATAATGAGAGAGAAAACATTTGCCCGCCATTAAGATGTTTAGAGAGGGATA
This sequence comes from Nannobrachium achirus, assembly GCF_963921795.1. Lineage (NCBI taxonomy): Eukaryota > Metazoa > Chordata > Actinopteri > Myctophiformes > Myctophidae > Nannobrachium > Nannobrachium achirus. Next base: position 38,954,000 of record NC_137812.1, on the reverse strand, counting down.
GGTCAGACAATAGCAAGATTAGTAATTGACTGCCCCAAACCGATTAAAAAGGTTGGAATAGGAAGATCTAGTTGCACGACAGAATCGCTCGTTTACCAGTAATGTTAAAATGTTTTGGGCACTGCCACGTCTGCTGCAAGGTGCATTGAGTGATACTGTTTCTCTCTCTCTCACAAAGACGCACGCACGCGCGCGCACTCTCTCACTCACACACACACACACACACACACACACACACACACACACACACACACACACACACACACACACACACACACACACACACAACTGTTGTATTTGAAGCAGTCAAACAAAGCTGATAATGTAAGAGCAGAAAGAGAGGAAGTTGGCTGTATTTTCCTATGGTAGTGTACTTACTGTTAGTTTATTGTTTATTTTTTTGTAACTACAGTAGCTTCGGAAAATACAGTTCACTCAATGTTATGCTGCTAGCCCATTTAGACATGTTGCTACTAGCTATACGTTGATATAAGTTTCATGCAGGGAGCACGTCTGTCATTTTAGATGTTGCTGTATACTATAGTATACTATATAGTATTTATGTATCTCTGTAGCAGACACTAGCCTGGAAAGCAAATGGAACTGCCAGTGCAAAAAAGAAGGGAAAACAAACAATTGCGACCAAAGGTCGCAGTTTACCATGAGAAATATCACAGCTTGTCCGTGTGTAGACGTGTGTGTACACGTTCTACAGTCTATGGGTTGGTTCCCTTGACACATCACTGACATCACAGGTGATATCACAGGTGATAACACCTATGTAAAAGTCCATATATGGGTATTCCCCAGAATCCCTTTTATGCCCATATATGAAGATCCCTGATGTCATAGATATATATCACTGGCCAGATGGCCAAGACATGGCCCATATCTGTGTGGCTGGTTCAGATAAGGCATACAATGTATGCATGCATGGACACATAAAAGATATTGTATGTTGTGATGTCATGGGAACCACTCTAACAGAATCCCTTTTATGCCCATATATGGAGATCCCTGATGTCATCAATATTAAGCCCATATCTAACATGACTTCATATGGGAATGCCCATATATGAAGGATGACAGCCCATATCTGTGCGGCTGGTTCAGACAGGGATCTCCCTGTATGGGCATAAAAGGGATGTTCTATATACAGTACATGGATCCCCATATACTGTATGGGTAAATGGTCCGATTAACATCACTGGCCAGATATCCAAGAATTGGCACGACCTGGCGAGGTTGCATGTCGCCCTGAGGAGTCTTACTAGTAATAATAGCCCTCAGCAGATTTGGTCTGGTTCCATGCCATGACAGGCTAGACTGACATGATCAAGATGAGAAACAAAGTTTCGGCTATCAGCCTTCTTCAGTGTATCTGAAAAAAAAGAAAAAAAAGAAGCAACTCTTGCCATCGTGTGCGATCCATCCTCCTATGAATACATGTTGATCTAAAAGGACACTGCACCAGTCAAGTCAGAGCGCGGTGGTAACCAAAAAGTCTAGACTGACATGATGAAATAAAAAGCATTTGAGAGCATACAGCGTACTGGAAATTACATCCATTCATATAATTCATTAATAATCATAAAAAATCAATTGAATAACACAGCAAAACAATATAAATACTATAAATCTCTTGTCCTTTTTTCCAATAATTCTATATATATATATATGTTTTTAAATATAAATTAAATTTGTATGTAGACACGCAGTCTTCTTTTGGAACTGTACAGGCAGTGTGACGGGCACTGTTTAGACAATGTTAAAGAAATGGATGAAAAAAAAAAGAAAGATAGATAGATACCTTTATTATCCCAAGGGGGAAAATTTGTTGCCCAGAGGCAGCACAGCAGTATAAGGTTAACAAAGTTACAGAGAAGTATGAAAAAGATAAAAAGAAAAAACAAGAACAGAGTACAGTAAGTACAGTAAGAGCAAGGTACAACAGGAAAGGGAACGAATAATATATATACATAAAGTGTCTTAAAGCACGACTATCAAAATAATACAGTGCCCAAATCAAAGTGACCATAGGAGGCTAGCTGTCAGTGTGGGAGGATATGCCTGACATTGGGGTTGACAAATACCTTATGTCCACACTGAAACTCTGAAGTGACCTTTCATCTTCCAAATGGAGTGTACAGTTCATAGATCAATGTCTTCTTTGTTATGTTGTTGAATAATTTAACTTGGGAGCTCCATTGACTTTGATTCCATTGTCTGTACCAGGGGGCACCAGCTCCAGCCTAGCCTCGGAAACCCCAGGCTTTTATAAGTACCAAGTGAGGACATATTTCATTGGCAGTTAGCCGCATCGGATTCATAAAAAATGCACAATAGTCAACAACATTCAATGGACCAGAAAATGCTTGGGTTTACATTTACTTTATCTCAGAACTGAGCGAATTGTATCCAAAGTTTCACATTATGGTAAAATGTATGGGTGCATGCAACCTTTTGTGCTCTCCCGACATGACGGCACATCCACATTTTAAGAGGATGAAAAGGATAATCTGCTTCCTTCAAGTTGCTGCAGAATAGCAGGAGTTGGGACCCAGATAGATTGTGTTTCAGCGTTCTTTTATCTATTCTATTCAAATTACAGGGTTGGATTATTGAATCGGGATGTAGTGTGTTTGTGCAAGTCAGAGCAACAGGACTCCACAACTCTGCAGCGGGCCTATTATATGACATGAATGCAGATTGATGCAGATTTGATTCAGAACAGGTTTGGTGTACAGTATTTGTACAATGCCTCAAGAAGATAATATGTCAAAGGAGGGCAACCTGTCTGTATCTTTCTGTGGGAGGATGTAAGATTCTATATTTTATCACTATAAAAACACTCAAGATCATTATATTGTGGTGAATTTGCATTATTGGGATAATCACTCTCTCACTCTCTAGTCTAGGCCACAAGGCTAGCAGTAGGCCTACTGTTTGATGACAGAAAAATGCCAGGGGGACCTTGTGATTACATTTAAAGATTATTGTTTACGGTGAGCTAACCTCGCTCTGTTACCTGTGTACACTGCCAGAAGGCCAAAGAAATGCCTCCACAAAAAAAATGTCTCGGATTATGTCAGCCATATTGTTTTGGTGTCAGCGATGTAAACAATACTAGTCTGTATGCTCTTATCCTCCCCCTATCATGGAGAGTGGCCTTGAGTAGGATAGGGCCCATTTGTTATTTACAACTGTTGCTATGGCTGTAGCTGTCCCTCTTCCATTGGATACTGTACACTGCACGCTCATGTGTGTGACAGAGTTGGCTTCCTGTTGGAGCTCCAGCTTCCTGTCTTGGCAGACAGTTACTTCCTGCAGGCCAATGTCATGGAGTGAAGATATGAAGGGTTGTTTGGGGGGGTTAAAATAACTTGAACGAGGCCTTGGATTTGAGCAATAGGTTTACTACAGGACAACAAGGGAGGTTGTTGTATTGTCTAATTAAAAAGGAAGCTTAGAAGGTTGGAGAAATACAGCTATTACATTTCTTTCTCACAGTTCATTTGAAGCATCTTACCATTTGTTTTGCTGTTGAGGAATCAGAAGCCTACAAAAAGGAATGTCAATAAGATAAATGATGTCCACGACAATCATTATCTTAGCTTCATGCGGCATGGGCTTTCACTGTCAATGATATGCAGAATGAATGTGCAATTTGGTTGTCCCTCCTGTCTGGGGTTTCAATCAACAGTTGATCAAACTAATAAATGTAATCAATTATAAAAATAAATGATAATCGAAATACCGATATTATTGCCGATATTTTTCCCTGACACCATTGTACGACAAAGTATCAAACAGAGCTTAAATAGCTTAAAATAGAATAATTGATCTAGTTGACTATAAAAAAATTAAAGCACATTTTTCCTGTTGATTCGTTTACATTACATTTTTTTGGTCGCTAAAACGTATCAACTGTTGAATCCCTACTCCCGTCCTTTCTTTAGGGTAGACTGCTTACTGAGGAGGTGGAACCGCTCCCCCTCCCCTCCACCACAGAGTCGCTGTGGCGAGGCCCTGGCTGTGAGTGCTGCTCCCAGAGGAGCATGAGTCATGACGTCGGTGGTTCTGGTTGACAGCGGGGGCTCAGTGGTGGAATATGTCACCGCTGAGGAGGACTCAGGCCAGGTGACTGACACACACACACACACACACACACACACACACACACACACACACACACACACACACACACACACACACACACACACACACACTTGCTCATGGCAGTCATCACTTGCTCATGGCAGTCATTGTCGATGATGACTTCATATCTCAAAATTTGGGTGTACACCGAAATTTAGGGAAGTCTCGACATTTATCATTTCAACTTGACTTTGACGTTGGCGTAGAGTAGGATCAAATCTCACGTCAAGTCCAGAGGTGGTGTAAGTCCAGAGGTGGTGTAGGATTCATCCTACACCACTTTGTTCCATTGTAGACGTGCGGAGCAGCATTGTCTAACTATTTGACAGGCAATGGACACATGTATCCACTCGAAAATGTATATCCAACACAATAATAAATAATCCTGTGAAAATATAACATTTTATAAAAGCATATTATAGCCAGCTACATCATGGACATGCACACCGATTTTATTTCCAAGTTACAATGACAAGCAATTAAAATCTAGCAACATGGCAGCAATCTACTGTTAACTCTTCTAGTGCCAAAACCGAATAAATTCGGTTTATTAAAACGTATTAAGGAGTGCCAAAACCGAATAAATTCGTTTTTTTTTTTTTTTGAAAAAAAAATTTTTTTTTAATTTTTTTTTTGATTTTTTTTTTTTGGACCCCATCAAAACTAGTGAACATGATTTCAATCGCGATTTTGCATGTTCCAACCCCATACAACCCCATCTAACATACAGGGCAGCCATTTTTGTTTACATAACAACATAACATAATGGCTATTATCTCAAGAATGCCTGAACGGAATCGGATTTTTTTGTTTGAAAGCTGTGAACAAACTGCACAAAACCACAACAATGCAATCCAGGATTGCATTGGATTTTTTAGAGCTCATTCTTCTCTGTTTTTTTCCCATGCATGAGGTGTGCAAGGTTTAATTGTGGCTAAATTGCCGAAAATAGATCTTCTAAAATGCTTGGTAGCCAATAGCTAACTTCAAGCTAACTTCATCCTCTTCCTGTAAATGCACAAAGGAAAGTGTTCTGGCAAGTCATGGCTCCAGGGCTTGGGCATGCATTACCAGCATATCTCTATTATTCTCTGGCCACTGGGATGCCCTCTAGTGGTGATAGGCTGGCATTAAATGAGTTAAGTGCTTTAACAGTCTAAATCTTAAGATTGCAGACCTGGCTCAGAACAAGCACATTATAGCCTACGAACGCATGCGAGAGCATTTTCAGGACCAGCGCGGCGCCGCTGTGATCTTACATTACCGTGAGGCGTGAGCCTCCAATTTATACAGTGACGCGAGTCCTTTTAAATATGGATAAAACCCGAAGGTCCAAACCTGGCTGTGCCCAGCCCAGCGCATGCACGCTGCGGATGATTTATTTGGGGGTCCACGACCACGGCCCACCGGGGAGAAGACCAGCCTGTGCGGGAACGGTACATGATTGCAAGTTCAAGCACTCAAACGCGCATTGCGCTCGTCGCCGAAATTGGGTTAAATTAATATCCAAAACTTAACCGTGGGGTCTCTCAATTTATACAGTAGCTATACTGTACACTATGCTGGAGTTAATGATGAAACCCGGCGTGGCGAGTGTGCGAGTTCATGGCCATGGGATGCTTGTAAGTAACCAAATGAACGCGCTCTATTTGCGCACGGCACGGCACGGGTAGGCTATGGTTTAAATTAATATTCAAAAGTATTTGTGGCAGTGACTTGTGTCATTCATGTCGGCTGCAGTGCTATAGCCTCGTCAAAGATTGTACCGTTGGTTAATCCCACATTCCCACTGTCAAAGACTGCTGTGTAAACCAAAATGCTGCTGTTCCAAGTAGCCTATAGTTGCGTGAGTGGGTGTGTGTGTGCGTGCGTGCGTTATGTGTGTGTGGTCTGTGTGAGACGCGGACATGGTAGTGAACTTGAAGCGTGCGGAGTAAACTCTCTTCTATTGGCTTTCCTCTCGTTGTTAGGTCGTATTCAGGTTGTTCTAGTCGTAAAATCGGGGCGTTTCAAGAATAATTAAGGGTGTGTTATTTAAATTTCAGCCTGCGCATTTATCAACGCTGGGATCAAATGTACGCCAGGTGTGTCTGTTTAGGACGTGTTCGTAAATGCCACGCAAACATTGCCCTACGCAAAATTTTGTGAAAAAAATAGACCAGTTTTTACACTCCATTGATAAATGAGGGCCACTCACTCTCTCTCACACACACACACACACACACACACAAACACACACACACACACACACACACACACACACACACACACACACTGATTAAACTGTACCTTTGCACTAAATAATGCCTTCTCTCCTTCATCCCCCACCCCTTTACCCTCTTTACCAATACCTCATTCCGCCGTCGTCTCGCACATCGTCCTCCCCCCGCCACTCTGCGCGGCTCTCCCCGGCAGGAAGGAGAGTGTGATGTGGACTTAGAGTTAGAGGGGGAGGCAGAGGGGGAGTGTGAGGCTGAGGATGCCTATGAGGACTTGCAAGATGGAGAGGAGGTGGAGGAGTACGCACCGGTGATCGTAGACGAGGTACCCAGCACCAGCTTCTCCGCCCAGGTGTTGGTGTTTGATGATGAGGCATACCTGGTTCAGGATGTGGGCGACGAACAGGAAGTGGAGACCCAGGCAGAGGCAGGTGAGCGGGAATATCCTTCTTTTAATTCTATTCTATTCTTTTAATATGTCCCTGTACCTGCTGTGTTATGTAGTTTATCTTGGCTGGTACTGAACTTGTGACATTTATGGTTCATGCTCTGCTGAGATCCACAGTTCTGAGAGCAATGGATCTGTGAAGCTCTGGTACATGCTCATCCAGCAGATAAACACCTCGCATAAGTGAGACTGAGAGTGAAGGGCCATTCGCAACAAGCACTAAAACTATAAAGATATAGTTTTAAAAAGCGTTCTAATTCCAGACCTGCCAACCTTGGGATTTTTTTTTTGAGTACACAGCGCCTGCAGGACCCACGCCGCAAATGTTGCGGTTTTCCAGCACGAAAAGCACACTGCGTATATTTTGGGGGGTCCCACATACCTTTTTGGGTGGGACCTTTACAGTTATGTTAAAGAAATTTCACACCAGAAATGTAGCACATTACATTAATAATGGAGGCAAGATGTTATAACAACCTTTTAAATAAAAATGCCATTTGGTCCAGAGAAAAAGTAATATTACCAGACAAAACAGTAATGTTGCATTGGCAATATTGTTGACAAAATAACATATACTAACTGCACTCAGAGTTAGTTAACAATAGACTAGCAAAACAGTCTATCACCAGTGACTTTATGAATGAACATACATCAATATAATCATGTTATTCAAATTGCAAAATAGCTTTTCATTGTCAAGTAGGCTATTTACATAAACATGTGTCTTTGTTAAACATTATTAATTGAGCAGCCTAATTAAAATCACATTTCTGTGCATGATTTGCATGAAGTTGAAAGTTTCAACTCATGTAGGTTTCTATTCCATTCATTAATTGATATATAGGCCTACATAATGTAGGCTACATTGTGTATAGATCACATACAGCCTAATCTGTATATTCATTCATATAGGCTACAGGCTACTCATTGTTGATAGACCATTAATGTCTTCATATATTCACAGGTGATATAGCAAAACGCTCCCAAGTATAACACAGGCTTCATACACAACAAGCATCGGCAGGTTAGCTACTCAGTACTCACCCCACGGAGCTTTATAAATCTAATATCGCCGACGCCGTTATGTCTGAGCGATAGTCTGTCGCTATGAGACCAAAAGCAAACGCGTGATTTCTAAACCCACCAGGATTGAGTTAAGACCCGCCTCGCGGAAACGCGAGGACTTCCAGGAGTGGCTGAAATCCCTGCCTGACACACATGGAGGGTGGATAAAGTCAGAGGCATGAAGACTTGTACTTGAGAAAAGCCTGCATTTGCACAATGCACAGCTATTAATTTCTCACTACAGTGCTCAAAATAAACAGTGCTAAAAAAACTTGAAACTGACTGTGCTTAATAAAGGGAAAACTTTGTAACTTTGCTAAAGAGAAAAACGTACTGAGAAAGCTATTAATTTGTCACTACTGTGCTCAAAATAAAAACTCTTACTGATTACCAGTTAAATTGTTATGGTTTGGATATGGCTTTGGGCCTATTATGCTGCGTGTATTATTGTAATGGATCAGTAGGTAGTAGGTACTTTGCACTTGAGCGAGCAGCACTAACGTTCATGGGCACTTTCATACTTAAGATTATCAAGAGGAGGCGGGTCTTAAATCAATCCTGGTGGGTTTAGGAATCACGCAAAGCAAACAGACTCCGCGGCTCCGCCATTCAATTCTTCTGCCGAAAAAAACGAGCATAACTTCCGTTCTAGTGCTCCCCAGCGCCATGCGCCCCATTCACACACCATTCATGTGGTGCCTGGGAGGAACTACAATTCAATTCAAAGGAGCTTTATTGGCATGAGAAAATATACGTTTACATTGCCAAAGCAGGGAGCAAAACATTTCCACCTCAGTCTGAGCCACAACACATGTGCGCTAAATCGCGTAGTAATGAGAGTAATTAGCGTACATGCGTAGAGAGAGTTAAAAATGCGTGCTTTGTACGCAAAATGCGTGCAGGTTGGCAGGTCTGTAATTCAAATGGATAGTTATAGTTAGGGATGGCCAAATGGAGATTTTTTCTTAACCGATAACCGAAAGGCCTTATCAGTTAATTAACCGTTAACCGTTAAGGAAATGTGTTCAAAAATGCGCTATTTTTGCGATTTAAAAAAAAAGGAAAATACACCCGTTTTTCCCCATAATAAAGTGCCATATTTACACATTACAAACAATAAAACTAGGAGAAACAAGAATACAAATGTTTTCTAAAAGAAATGTGTTTTTGCAAAGAAACCGTGGGATTGAAATTGATCAATCTGTAATGTGATGCGCTTTCGCCAGGCACGTGCGCACATACAGCAAAGGGGGCTGGAGCCCTTAACTTTTATCAACAGAATTGTCCACCAAAAGGCCCTTCAGCCCATGCCTCTCTAACATTCTGTGCACTGACTGCACTCCCTGGCTATCGCCTAACAAAACAGCCACAGCGAGATGCTCGCATGTAGAGCAATAACTTTCAATCGTATGACATTTGGAATGGTTGAATCGGCTAAACGTGATGTCCATTTCATTCATTTTCTTCTCTCTCGACCGTGTTTTGTGTGTGCTGATGCAGCGATCATTGAATTTGCGACTCTGAGCTGTGAGCATAGGCGCCGGAGCAGTGTCCGTTTGGTCCGGACTGTCCCCCCACTTTTCATGCTATCGACCTATTTTTCTTTATTTTTGTCTGTCTTTTTTTCCCCAATCGGCGCTGTGGTCCCAACGTTCCCATTGTGTTGCTGGAGTCGCGACCGGCGACCCTCTAGACATGCTAATTGCAAGTATCTGTGCCAAACATGTTGAACCGGTTCTAATTACTCAAGCCAAGGCTTACATTTTGAACATGGGATTTCTAAAAGAGTATTTCTACTTTTACTTAAGGAAAACATGTGAGTACTTTTTTCATCACTGACGGCCTTGCTGATCGTGCCTCGATCGGCTTGCTCACTCTCAGTGCGATGCAGCAGCAGAGCAGTTGAGTTCTAACTTCATCTAACTTTCACTATAGGCTACAGTAAGCTGGAATTTTCCTTACTTTATTAACTTAAACTTTTATAATTTATTTTCTTGAAAATACATTGAGCGCAGAGCCCTCATTTTCAATGATGCAGAGATTGCAGAAGGCATATAGGCTTATAATTAATATTGAAATAAGAACAGCAGGATAACAAGTAGACTATTGTGAAATTTACATTTGAAAGTTGAATTAAATGATTTATCCGGATCCTTTAGGCCTACATTGTCATCTAACAACACATTAAAGTGCTTATAAAGTCCGAGCTGATGTGTACGTTTGATTACGGTCATGACGTCACCGGCTGGCCACGCCCACAACATCGCCCCCTCACTATTTTACCCCTGCCGGCGCCCCTGGCTGTGAGCTGTGTTATTTTCGCATATCCTAGGCTACTCTGTAACCAAGACGACTTTAGCGTTCCTCACCTCGTCAACATGTAACATTAGAAAGTTGTGTTTTAAGCTCTTCTTAACGGGATTCAATGTGACGGGGGTCTGTTTTGTAAAATCCAATCGACGACGGAGCATTTGTTGAACAAGTCAGCGTGTACGACTCCAAAATCAAGCAGCGTCGCAGACTCGCAGTTGCGTGAATGCATGTTACACAGACATTGGTGTCCCAGAAATGTGTGACCACAGCGCGTATAGTTGCATGGTTGATGACTTGATGTTGCGTAGATATTGGTGTACGGGGCTTTTGGTGTGACACATGGGTTGATTTCCTTTTTCTTTTATTTTTTATCGGTCAAAATTGACCGTTAGTGCTTACCGGTAACCAATTTCTTATCGGTTTAACGGTAACGGTTAACCGTTGGCCATCCCTTTATAGTACTTGTGAGGCAGAGGATTGGGAAGGCTATCAGCTGACCAACTTTTATACTTGTTTTTGTTTTAACAACTGCAAAGGACCTTATATTCATACCAGCAATTTGGGGCGTCCGGTGGCCTACTGGTCAAGGCGCATACCACATAGGCATGGTTGCCGCAGCGTCGCCGGTTCGATTCCCAATCCGGACGACCTTTGCCGCATGTTACTCCCCATCTCTCTCTCTCTCCCCATTTCCTGTCAGTCTACTGTATACTATCAATAAAGGCATAAAAGCAAAAAAAAATAATAATAATAATAACAGCAATTGATGCACTTGCCACAAACAATAACGCACATAACACTGACCTTCATGAAATAAATTATTAATTGAAAATCTAGGTATGCTGAGATCTTTTTCAGCAACCGCCCCTACACACACACACACACACACACACACACACACACACACACACACACACACACACACACACACACACATTAAAACCTGGGTACTGGCCATTACAACCACAGTATTATACTTAGCAATCAGGTGTTCCTCAGTAGTGTTGGTGAGAGGATGGGTTGTGGCGATTCGCTACTCAGCTTTTTCCTGCCGGTCCGGGGGATCGAACCGTGAACCTTTCGGTCACAACAATCTCCTCTAACCTTTAGGCCACCCCCCAATAATGCAATTATTAATCGGAGCATGTTGGCACAGTAGTAGTACAACTTAACTCGCCTAAGTGACGTTCTGTCTGTCTGTCTGTCTATTGACCTCAGATCTCTGCTCCGTTTCAGTAACCTTAACCTATCCAATGTTTTACTGACACAATAATACCAAAATTGAGGCATATCTGTATCCTTATCTGGTATTGGAACTATACTGTCTGACCTCAACTGCAAGCAATGCAACGGGTTATGTGACCAGCTAAGAGCATCAGCGGATGTGAAATGAGAGAGAGGGCCCCATCTTTCCTTGCCCCTTATGCCTAAACCTTTTTTTTTGTTCCCATACATTTTTAAATAGTTTAAATAGCCGATCTACATCAACATATGCTCATGGCGGCTATTTGAACTTTTAAGAAATGTTTTTCAAAATAGTAAGAAATGTCTAAAACCTTTAGGCATAAGGGGTAAGATAGGGCCCATAATACCCCCTGCCCCATGTTAGTGCTGCCCAGCTAGTGAGAACTTCTCTTACCAGTTTCGCACCAAGTATAATTGAAATGCAAAAGAAAAAGGAGTGCAGAGGGAACAAACTGGGTCCATCTTGCTGTGAAGCAAGTTTCAGAGAACAAGAAATTGGTTCTGGGCCTAAAAGCTGCCTAGAGCTTACATAATAATGATGTCTGTTTGTTCATGACTAATGAATCCATTAGTATGAAGGGTTATATATAATGTAGAATTTTCATGAACAAAGAGTTATGGAAATTAATTATGCCGGTTTTCACACTGTTATGATTAATTACAGATGAAACTTTCCCTGTTACATATGTCTGATTATTTTTCTATCTATCTATCTATCCATATCTATTTGTATAGATATATATTTATATAGATATAGATATATAGGGTTAGGGTTAGGGTATATTTTATTTTATTGCATACATTTCATGAAAATAAAAAAATAAATCATGGAGTCTGTTGCCTCCATATGTGCCAGAGGGTAGACACTGCCACCTTGTGGAAACCCTTGCATATTAAATACTCATTACTGAACAGTCACTGTATTGTGTAAAATGAATTCCTACTCAGAATTATGTAGATAGAGATGGTTTAACATTTTGAAATATTTAACTTAACAGAAATGTATTTAAAATACAATATAAATATTTGTAATAATTGTGTATAACTTGGATTCAAATACTGCAAAACTCCTGCTGTTCCAGGTGCAGGTGTTATAGTTTAAGTCGAGACCAGTTTAACGCGAGACGGCATCAGTCTTCGTCCTAGTAACAGGCTGAGGAGACCGTGCCATTGCTGAAAAATATGGATTTACACATTCCGAAGAGCTTCCTATGGATAGATAACACTTGGAGCAAGAAGGGAGCACCTTATATTTTGCATTTGTGCATGTTTAGAGCAGTAAGGGGATCAAATGGGCTCACCGACCGGCCATGGGCTAAGTTAATAAATAAATAAATAAATACAACATGCACAAATGCAAAATATAAGGTGCTCCAAGTGTAATCTATCCATCAGGAAGCTCTCCGGAATGTGTAAATCCATAGACGGGTTTCTGGTCCACGTCACACTGATGGGTCGGTACCAAAATTAGCCAATACATAGAAACCATGCAGCGCTCCCCAAAACAACAGGTTTGGGGATTGGTGGGAATTGATTACATGATACATTCAGCTGTGCATTTAGTCTCAATGTTTGTAAACAAGAAACCGGTCTATATTTTTCAGCGATGGCACGGTCTCCTCAGCCTGTTACTAGGACGACGACTGGTCTCGAGTTAAACTGGTCTCGACTTAAACGATGTTGTACTAGAATGTATTTGTTTTGCTTAATCTGTATTAAGCCATACATTATACATATACTGTATCAAGTGAGTTGGACCCAATTATGGAATGTAGACTATACATAATTAGTTATTGGTTTAATGGTTTTAATTTTATGCTATTACTTTTTTCTGTCAAATTTGTCTTGGATATTTGTTATGCACAATTATCTATCAGTTCTGAATTAACTAAGTATATTAATTATTTGACAAATATAAATTAAATTACTCAAATAAATTAACTTGATGCAATTAACAATTAACTTGATACATACAGCACACTAAATTTAAATTTGCAATGCAATTCTGGTTACGAAAATTGCCACTACACTTTACGAATCACTGTTTTTTTTCCCACTAAAAGAGCTAAATAATGAGAGCGTCTGTCTGAATTTTTAGTTTAAAACAATTACACAAGTACAAATATAACATTCGCCAGGTAGACTGGCGAATGTGGGCTAGGCTGGCGAGTCGTTCTCTTCCTGTGTTTTTGTTGACGTCCTTTCTACGCAAGAGCCCGGAGGATTTCCTGTGTGTAGCAGCGGAAGCATAATATGTCCGCCGCTGTTGTGTGTGTGAGAGCTTGAATTTGAGGAGCTTTCCTTTAAGCGGCGGAGTGATCTGAACTAGTAGCTCCCTATGCAATTCAGTCAATGTGAATCTGCAGCAAGGGGGAGAACATGGCGACTTCACTGCATGAGGGGCCCGCAAATCAACTCGATCTGCTCATCAGAGCAGGTAACGCACCGGAACGTACGAACCACCGCGATTCGGGAGGAATCGATTGCCGCGTCCCGGGTGTTTTTCCGCGGGGGGTCCGCCGTGGCCCGGTCCGCTAAAGTAGTTTAGTGAAGTAATGGAGGGCAATCAGGAAGTGATCACCTTGGTAGCAACCTGCATGGCGTCGCTACACGGCTTTCTACAAATCCGATTTAAAATGTTTAAAAGTTCCGTTGGGCTCGCGAGGCTGCAGGTTCAGGTGCTATTCTGCATGAAGTGTGATCTGCATAATGCAATAGTCATGTCCCGCGTCGGTGTTTTCCAAGATAACGGTTCGCAGCTCGGCTCTGCCGAACCAGGAAGTGTACAGATGTTGTCTTTCCTACGTCTTTGCCACGCTGTCTGTGTCGGAAGGACATGTGGATGTATTTTTATCAACAAGATTCCGCAGTGCGATGTCAAACAAATCACGTTACTTTTACTATTAATCAGTATTAATGGTCGTTATTAGTTGTATTGTTTTCCCTATGGTGTCATTGATTTCTTTCCGCCGTTAGGATTAATATCCAAGTAGCATTACTATTCATGCATGAATATGCATGAATAACAACTCGGGAACAGCCCTCGTATTGACTTGTGCTTTTACGCGTCACGTAGTTGTGGATGTGAATTTCAGATGTTTGGCATTTGGATGTGTTTGTGTTGTGTCAGGTTACATGTGTGTTGTAAGTAAGCCCGGTGCGGCTTGGACGTGGGACGGACGGCCTGGCTGGCAGCCTCTTTCTCTCCCATGAAGGGAGTTGTTGGAACTGGAAGGAAGAAGCGTTTCAGCTTTCGATGTATCGACCAGCACTTTGACGTTTAGTCGATTTCACGTGGCTTGGGTTATTTATATAATTGATATAGTGGTTTTATATTGCCTGTGCGTGTTCTTAACCCCATTTTCTTTCTCTTTTACTGTGTTAATGCAGTTTTCCAGTCTTTCTTTTTTATTTTTTATTGCCGAAGTCGATGGCGGAAGCATTGTTATGCGTACGGGCGGGTGCTTGTTTGATTGACGGGTATTAATAGTCCAATGACGGGCTTAAGGTGTTAGAAGCGCTGCCTGGGACCTATCAGAGTTCACCGGGGGTTGGCCCGGATCGGCGAATCAGCCAATAATGCACGGGGCGGGTGTTGAGTGACGGGAGGGGATTTGTATTTGTCTTCGAAGAGAACTGGAGGGAAAGGATCGAGTGTAAACACGGAAGTCAAAAGAGACGGCACTACTTTTTGCCCGTCTTTCTGCTATCCTTGGTACTAGATTCTTTACTTTATTATCCCTCAGTTTTATTGATGCAGGAGAGGGAGAATGCCAATGAACATCTTGAACATATTGTATATTTAAATTCATAATTACCCCCAACAGTATAATTATTATACGGTACTATAATAAAAATGCATAGTATTTATATATATATATATATAGGCCTATTTACTATATATAGGTCAATACAATCTGAAACTCTGACCTTTCGCCCTTTAGTGTGCTTGCTACAGCACTGCCTGGTATCAAGGGCAACTCGGCAGCCTATAGGTTCTTTGCTCTGGTGTCTTCTAGTGTGACATAGTGTTTGTATGGTGGTCGCTGAATGAGTGGGATAGTCTAAAGATAGACCTCTCCTCTTCCCTATGTTATGCCTGTTGCCTCTGTCTGATAGCCAAACATGGACAGAGTAGGGTGTAACAGGATCTAATGTCTACCACCAGTGATTGACAGCAACAGCAGATGCCCAGCGTGCCAAATGGCCTGCGTAGCATTTTCTCTATTCTCTCTGTTCAGTCGGTTGACTGAATACTATTTTGGTTTTAAAAGTAGTGAATATAATACATTCCATTCTGATTAATTGCATCCAACCTTTTCTTGACACAGCTGGTCACTTCCTCTAGGATAAAAGCGTAAATGTATGCTCAATAGATGCTTCTCTTGTCTGGCCCTGACAGTTTATATCTGATGTTGTCGAACAGCTGTAGGCTAAGTTCACACTTTTTCCCTGACAACATGGAGCCAATGAGATGCTTCATTGGCTCCAACTTTTAGACTAGTTTTTGTTACGGCTTGGATGCAGAATTTGTCCCCAAACTCCCCACATGTTTGATGTTTTGCAATGTTTCTATTAACTGAACCAACACCACACACATTAATTTAATATTAACATTCAAAAGAATGACACCATTCAAAATGTGTAATTCTGTTGTAAGAAAGTATAACTTTCTTCTCAATCTGTCTCATTGATTGTTTGCTTTTGAAACAAGAATTAAACTGATTGCTAGGGGGCGCCAAATGACCTGTTCCTGTGTGCTGATGTTTGCTTTGTTACTGTTAGTGGAGGTGTGAAAGAAACGGGCCTGTGAAATGTTTTATTTATAATTTTGGTGTAAATGCGTTCTAAACTGTTTCTCATTTGAACCAGAGTATCAGTGTTTTTGATTGTCCCATCACTCCCATGTTGATTTGTGTGTTGTTCCTTCAGTGGAGGCTTCTGTTCATGGCACCAGTATGCATTGCTCTGACAAGACCATCGAGGCTGCGGAGGCTCTATTACACATGGACTCACGCAGTCCAGGTATAGTCTAACAATTATAATACTGACACTAGTAACGTAATAATTATAGTAGTCTTTAAAGTCAGATTAATGATAATAATAATCAAATGTTAAGTATTAAAAAAATATATATTTATTTTTGCTGCTTCAGATGTGTTTGTTCCACCTTGCGTCTCGACGCCGGACTTCCTACATGCGGCAATGCGCCCAGACGTGATGACTGAGACGGTGGTGGAGGTGTCAACAGAGGACTGCTGTGAGGAGGATGAGGAGATGATGGTCACACTGATGGAGGAACCTGAAGCCGAGCCCGACCATGAGCCCATCAAGAAGAAGAAAGGTATGCAGGAGAAGAGTGGCTCCAGTTTTTGTTTACTGGGTTGTTGATTAAATGCTTCCTGTGCAAATTGGTGGAAAATCTGGGAACTGCAAAAATGGAGAGAGAGACAGAGACAGACCTTTATTATCCCAAGGGGGAAAATCAGTCACCCAGAGGCAGCACTGCAGTTTAAGGATAACAAAGTTACAGAGAAGTATGAAAAAGAAAAAGTACTGTTGTCGACAGTGTAAAAAAAAGTCACAATAAAAGAAGAATATATACATAAAGGGTAAAAAAGCTTTTTTAAACATAAAGCACAACTTAACAATGCCGTGCCAAACAAAAGTGTTCATAACAGTCGATGCTACTCAGTGCTACACAAGTATCTCATTTCCATGTCAAACACAGCAATAGTACTCAATACTACCAACACAACCCAATGGTGCAGGGCCAAACAATAAGTGTCCGTTTGTCAGTGCAAATAAAACATGAGAAAGTGTGAGAGATGATATAAACACATAACCGAAGACACACTGAACTAACAAGCTGGATCATCACTCATCAGGAGGTTGAAACTATATTGCCAGCTAGAAACTGACCCAGGCCCATAGCAAAAACCAGTAGCTCAACAGTAGTGCCTTTATGGCAACCTATTGGCACCATCTAGTGGTTTACTTACAGTCATGATTCCTGGATGGACCAGGGTTCAGTTAGGTTCTTGTAAAGGAGCGCTTGTTTTTGGTGGAGATACCAGAGGCATGCATGCAGTCTCACACGACCTTGAGCCACGTGAGACACTTCCGAGCGAGTCGCTGCGTCGAGCGTTGCGATGGTCGAATGAGCAGACTCAGCACCTTCCGAGTTATGTCACAATATGGACAGAATAGTAAATCTTCATCTCTCTGACTTTCGGCACCTCTGCGCGGTCCAGGTGAACACAAGGGAGCGCTCCCTACCTCCGGTTCAGCCAATCAGAAGCTTCCGTGGGGCGGGTCTTATCTGTACCCTGGTGAAGTGAAGATACACGCACTTGCAGCCCATGGGCTAAGTCTGTCACTCATGCTCATCAGCCTTGATTTGTCTCACTTGTAGCTGGACGAAAGCCAAAGACACACCAGTCAGCAGTGTCCAATGGCTCGCCAGATGTGGCCATCAAGAAGAAGCCCAGAGAAGGAAAAGGTATAGAGCACATTCACCATTAGACTCTTTATTTTCTCATGACAAACCAGTGTATAACGAGTAGATAAAAACACATAATAATTGTAATGGTTATTAAAGGGATATACAAGCAGTATACACAGTTACATCCTCAGTGTGTATTTTATCCATTTAGAATAAAAATCCATTTGGCTACATTACGCTGAAGATTTATTTTACTGTTTACTAAAGTAGTGTGTTTGTGTTTTCCAGCCGGTAGCACTACATACCTGTGGGAGTTCCTACTGGACCTCCTCCAGGACAAGAACACTTGTCCCAGGTACATCAAGTGGACCCAGAGAGAGAAGGGCATCTTCAAACTGGTTGACTCCAAGGCTGTGTCCAAGCTGTGGGGCAAACACAAGAACAAGCCTGACATGAACTATGAGACAATGGGACGGGCTCTCAGGTGAGAACAAGATTTCATTTTCGTTATTCTCCATATCCATTCTGTGACTTTTATTTTAGTTGCAGCATTTTTCAAAGTGGGGATTCTACAGAGAGGATTTAAAGAATAGAAATAATACTATAAAAGATCTAACATTGTAAAGATGTGCTGCCAACTGCTCTCCCCCTCCTGTCCACCAGGTATTACTACCAGCGTGGCATCTTGGCTAAGGTAGAAGGCCAGAGACTGGTCTACCAGTTCAAAGAGATGCCCAAAAACATTGTCATCATTGACGATGACAAAGCAGATGTCCCCAGCCCTGACGACCTGATGGTCTCAGAGACTGCCATCTCCTACGAGCGAGTGCCGCCACCATCAGACATGCTGCTCCAAGTGTCTGAGATGACACACTCCAAGAGGCCCAACATCCTGAGGGGCGGCGGGAACAGAACCCCCAAAGGCAACAAGCCAGTGGTAGGAGGTGGCACAGTGATGTCAGCAGGGATGCCGAGGATTGTGACCGTTTCTGCTGCGCCAGATGGGAGCCATACGCCGCATTCTCACACAACCATCATCTCCACAGCCTCTGGGCCCAGGTTAGACAAATTTACAGTATATAAATACAATACATGGATTAGGCCCTGGTGTGAACAGCAAACTGTACATTATGATGTGATATCGATGGCTAACCGCATTTCCTGGTTTGCAGGACAGTACGTGTCGCTATGCAAGTGCCAGTAGTCATGACAACATCACTGGGCCAAAAGATCTCCACAGTCGCCATGCCGCAGGCAACACACAGCCACGCAACACTCCTTGCCAACACCTCCCCCATCAACACGGCAAGTCAAAGTGGCACCGGCAACTCCCAGCAGAAGGTGTATAAAATATTGATCGGTTCATGGCTTTGCTCAGAGTAATGTCCAATCTTGATCAATATTCAGATAATACACTGTTGGCTGTCTTTAAATACTTGTATTTCCCCAGGTTGTAATCCAGACCATCCCCACCATGGTCCCTGCCACAGCAGAGAATGGAGACAAGATCACTGTCCAGCTGGCCAAGATCATCACCATCCCTGCTCACCAGTTGGCTCAGTGTCAGCTCCAGACCACTACAGGTGCAGCCGGCTCCGCCAAGCCCAGGTTTGGGACATCCCCAGCAGGCATTAGCCTGCTTGGAGGGCCCCTGACGGTCAGGGCCCTGGCCCCGGGAACACAGGTGATGAGACTGGCTGTGCCGGCTCATCAGCAACAGCAGACCAAACAGACTCTGGTGGTGTCACAGCCAGGCTGCGGGCCCGGAGTGGTTACAGCAACCTCAGCCAATCAGACCGTGACCAGGCAACCTCATATCATCAGTGGCATCTTCAAGGGCTCAGAGCTGCTGATAGGTGGGATGGCACCCTCAGCTGGGGCCGGGGCAGAGAGTGTGAAAGCGGCTACCGTCCAGGTCCAAGCTGTCCAAGTGCCCGTGTCAATGACACTCCAGCAGAGCCAACCACAGCTCCAAACTGTACAAATCCAGAGCCGTTCAGATACAGTGGTAGCTAACAGATCAGCGGAGAGTGAGGTCATACCTGTCCTCAAAACTGAGGAGCCCGTCATCATCAAAATTGAGGAGCCAGAGTGTTGAAACATGCAGAAGTTAGTTTGTATGTGTGTGTGTGGACACACACACTCCTATACCCATGTTAGCCTCCACCTCTATGTTGGAGAGGCTTAGTTTGTACAGCCTTGATGTCAAGTTTTCCTTTTATTCTAACCAGCAACAGTCTGATAGACTTTAAAGACTTCTAAAGTCCCCTTCTTTTAAGCCCCTTCATCTGACACCCTTCCGAACAGAACCTCGCTGAACTCAAACTCACAGAAGAGCCTCTTGTGACAGAACCGTAATGCACACATAGCTTCAGTCATACAGATCCCTGCCACATACTCTGAAATGACTGCTTCAGAAGAACTAAAGGGACCAACCTTGAATCACTACATTCTTATCCTCCCAATAGAGCGCCGTCACTGACTCGCACTTTTCAAAATGGACAACTTTGGGGTGAAAAGAACTTATCTGAAACACTACAGAACAAGGCAAATCATTAGAACCAACCAAAATGTGAACTGACAAATAAATAAAATGTAAAAAAAAAAAAAGATATATATATGAATTTGGGATGCAAGGAAGCATAGCTTTTTGTATAAAACATTGTTTCATTTTTAAACCAGCAACTTGTTTCTGACTATCACTGTGCAGATCTAGGTATTGCCGGTGGCCGGTGCTATTCGAATCCTACATGTCAAGAAAACATAATCATGAGGAGAAAGTGGAGCTGGCAACGAGTTAACATATGAAAAGGGACTTGTGTGTGTATATATAAATATATATCTACTATACAGTTTATGGAGCTAAATATAACACAACAGCCTTAGATTTTAAGTTTTACTTAATTTTTTCCTGTAATGTCTGTACAGTTAAGCTGATATTTTTGTTTTGATACCTTGTACCAAGCACAGTATTATTGAAAATAGGGCATCTCTACTCATGTTTGTATTGTAGTTTCCTTGCCTCGCTTATTGAACCCTTAAATTGTCATTTGAATCTAATCTCATAGATCTTAGGATCTGGAGTTTTTCCTCATCAAGTTGTTATGAGAAATTCCAGGCATCTGAATGTCAGATTTATTTCACAAGTGAAGGCTTGGTTGACATTTCTTACACCTCCTTTCCCTTTTCCCCCTGAAGTGTGCTCTCTTCACGATCTTAAATGGGCTGACTGCATACAGAAGTAACAGAATGCATGTCTGAGCACATGCATGCAGCAATGTCCCTTTTTGAGTCCATTTAAGATTATGGATGCATGTAAACTTAAAACACTTTCAACCTCGCGTCTGTATTTTGGGTATGTCATAGGAAATTTGTTTGCAAAAATAGCATATCTGCCAGCTCTATGTGCACAATGCGACGTGAGTGTGTAGAGGGGCTGTTTTCACCACACAACATCATTCGATAAAGTAAAAATACGGTTTATTTAGAATGAAAATTATGCAAGCCTGTAGTTACCACTTCATTTTAATTATGACATTGTTACTGTCACTGTGGGTTTGAACTCCCATTTCTTGTGAATAGTAACGAGTCAATTGACTGGTAAAGACAATTTTGACTTTGCTCATACATTTCCTTTTACACTTTGCTTTTTCTTGGTAATCTAAAAAGAGGAATATATAGGTTTGTGTTCAGACTGAACTGTTTGTATATTCAACATTTGAAGTATATTCTATTTTGTTGTACTCTTGTTTCAAAGTGTATTCGAGTAGATTTTACCGAAATATAAAATGACATTTGAAACCTAATGACTGTTCTTCCTATTACTTCAAGAAATGTTTGTTCATAACCCAAACCAGGGTAGTAAAGTATGCTCTCTGAAAACAATGGCAGATAGTCAAGCCTCTGATCCCAGATTGGACACACAATATTGTAATACATTAATTACACAGCTCATTTCTCAAACTGGCAAGTCAATCTCGTCAATGTTTCATTGATCCCTAAAGAAAAGCATAGTTGAGATGAGACTTAATTAATATAAATGGCAACTATTTCATATAGGTTAATTCTCTTTAATTATTTAATTAATTGAATGAGGTTGCAATCCACCACTGCCTTCAAATAACTACATCAATTAACCCCAAGCTAATAATTGTGTTTAATGGTAAAGGATCTATCCAATACTGTTAGTTTTTACAATACTACCTAACATGAAATGGATTATGCCTCAACAGGAAGGAAGAACATATAATACTGTATTAAAAAATCCAGCTGTTCAGGCCACTACAGTTTCATCAAAAGAAGCACTAAACTGCAATCTCACTACACTATTGTGCTTTGTTTAGCACAGAATTCTGAACACTGTCCCGTCGACTGCTTGTTGTGGAGGTTCTAATCTTAACCAGGAGGGAATCCCAGACATTTATGGCCAGTTCACAGCTGTGCAAACATGTTGCGGACCTAACTAAGAACTACTGTCTAGATCATAACCTGTGAACTCACGATTTCATGTTCACAATAAATCCCACAAACCCTGCATCAAAACAATTCTGTGAATGTTTTAGAAAACATTTAGCAGTGGAGGGTAATGACATTTAAAGTATCAAAACCCACCCTTACAAAGCTACTGATTGTAAATGACAGATCAGCACAATGTGTGAAATATAAATGAAACACTGAACATCAATCAAGTAAAAACTTTAATGAATGAATAATCGTAAAAAATCTTAACACAAATAAACAAAACAATTATAATGAATGTAGTCTTCATACAAATTCTTTAACAGCAGCATACAAAAATCTGCAGCATAGTGAACTAAGTGTGGTATTTGTACAATAGATCTTGACCTTTTTATGATATTGTTTTCGCTTTTTCTGCCTTTACTGATAGATTACAGTAGATTGACAGGAAATGTGGGGGGTGACACGCAGCAAAGGTCGTCGAGATCGGGAGTTGGACCCTTGACACGCTGTCAGGCTGTGTGTGCCTTCAGGAGCCACGGTGCCTGGACCGCTATGCCAGAGGGCCAGGCCAAAAGCTGCACATAATCACTATCATGGGTCAAATGTAGTGCCATACTGTCTGTTCATATACACAATGCCAAAATGGGAGGTAGGATTAAGTTGCATCAGTGTGGTGGTCCTGCTAGTTCTTTCCACCTAGCTTGTCATCCACCCTGTCTTTCCCTAATCTTGGACGTGGATTTCTTCCCATCTCAACAACTCGGGGAGATCTGGCAACCCCACTCTTCTTTGTCTCCATGTATGTGCGCTGCCTTACGCTTAATTTATAATCTTATGACAGTTGCTCGCCAAAAATAGCAGATCTACAATACTCACAAAGCTAGATTGTAGATCGGTTCTTTTCAGCAAGCGGCACTGACGTGTAATTAAGCATTACTTTTCATTCTTTCTCCTTAAAGGAAAGGTCGCACACTAGAGAAAGGTGATCGGATGGATAGTTGTAGGACGGAAGCCTGTTTGGTCCAATCTGTTCCTCTGAGGGGATGTTCAAAACTGCTTCCACACTCAACTTGTGCGGAGTGTACCAGATATAGTCCAGTGTGCTACAGCACTCTCCTGTAGGCCTGATCTTCCATGTTGTGTACTCTGGTTCGGTCAAACCGTCTCGGCTGAGTTTCTTATAGGCCGAGTCCAAACCAAGAGGAGACCGAGAAAAATGCTGATAAACCTCCTCTGTTGGGATGGCATTTAAATCGCCACAAATGAGGAGAGGGGTGTCCGAAGGACCTGTAGATCCACTGCACTTTTTGCGAATTAGGTTCTGAAGTTGTCGCAGGAGGTCGGAACCCTGGGAGCTGCGGATCTGCTCCCAGCCACTACGGGCCTTCAGGTGGGTCACCGCCACACACACACTTCTCCCTGTGAGTCTGCACCGTAGCATTGCCACCACAGCAACCTGAGAACCAGGAAGAAAGGTCTCAAAAGTTAGAATTCTGTGTGAATTTCAGCAGTGGTGGAGACAAAAGTAACTTCGATTAGAAAAGAATAAAGAATTGAGATGGAATTTGTGATCAAATTTCTTGCCAAACTAAAAAAATCACAAACAAAAGCATTTGTAAATACACCATGTATGTATATTTAGGCCTTTTACACACACCTGATTGGTTGGAATCAGCAGTGCAGAGAGACGTATGTTCACGCTATCCAGTAGCTCAAAGCGTGATTGGTCAAAGAATAGTGCGCAGCCATCCGGACCATTGTTGCCGTCTACAGCCAAACACAGTGACCAGGGCTTAGGGCAGAATATGCCACAGTAGCCCAGGCCAGCCAGGATTGGCTGGAAGGTGTCATAGAAATGATCCACTTCCTGCAGACACAGGATATGAGGTCGGTAGGTGAGAATCTCCTCCAAGATGAGATATTTCCTCTGCGACCAACGCAGAGCTTCCAGAGGACAACAGACAAAGCTGTCCAAGCCCTCGCCCAGTGCTGAAGGAGAGGAGACACAGGGAGTTACTTTGTGCTTGGTAGAGCCTCTGGGAATCAGAAGGCCCCCGGTTCGCTGTGTCCCTGAACAAGACACTTAGGACTGTATTTTGATTGTCTTATGCCTTAACTAAAAGGACTGTCCATACTGTCTCCAACCACCAAAATCTTCGTCTGAGAGTTCAGACTTTTCGACGTGCAGCTTTCCGTACTCTGATTCGGGGTAATGCTTTTCAGAATATGCGAGTGACGTCATTTTGTAGTTGAACCGGACCTTTCCAACAAAAGGTTTGGTGGTCGGAGACAGTATGGACAGGACTTTAAGTTAAGGCATACTTGATGACATCACACATTGTACTTTACAATACAAACCCCAAAATCAATCCTCCAGTTCTAGGCAACACAGAAGGGGGGGAACTTTTTTTCTATTTCCACACAACTCCTCTAAGGTATATTAATGACATATTTCAATATTGAAAATGGGTGGTCTTCCCCTTTAAGACAATCAAAATAGAGCCCTCAAACCCTAATGGCTCTTAAACTGTACATACAGTAACACAGACATACAATATATACCGTTACATGCTTGAACAGAGCTGAATGTAATCTGAGCATTAAATGGTCTACCTTGGGCCAGAGTGTTCCATTGCATCACCCTAATGGAGCTGTTGGGTGCAACATCTCGGTCGCCACAATGGATGAAGTTCCTTTTGAAGCGAGGTGGTCTGTCCATCAGGGCCTCCTTGCATTCTCGGAGCAGGTCCAAAGGGTCTAGGGGGCACAGTGACGTCCCCTGATGCTCCTGCAAGGGAGAAATACTGTTATTTGCAGTGCCTTAACATTTAAACATACTGACTTATAAGCATATATACCAAACAAAACATTATGAAACAAGCGCAATAAACCAAGAGTAAAACATGAACACGGTAAAGTATTTTGTACTTAAATACATTGCTAAAGGGTAGTTTAAGAAAGTATGTAAAAAAGTTTTAAGAGACTTAAATGCAGAAATGTACTACCTATAACCTTATCTCCTCAGGTTGCCAAGGTCAGACTTTCGATTCTGAAGCCAGATGCTACGGTTTGATTGTTGTAGTTTTAGAACGATCAAACAGCAGCGTCTGAGGATTGTAGAGGACACGCCAGAAGATAATAGACTCAAGGAAAAGGTCAGATAAGTAGCTCTAGAGTAGACCATTTTGTGATTTAGATGTAATATGAATCAATACAATCAATACAAAGTTGATTATAAAACTCACTGGACGCCAATGGAGGATTGGTGTTTTTGTTTTTTTTGAGTAATCTGAAGGATGGTGAGATACTTTTTGCAAACTAGAAATACTGTTCCTTCGAAACAGTGTGGGCTCGCTTCCACCCAAAAAATTATAGTAAAAGGTGTCAAGGTCCCAGGCAATGTTCTCTTTCATTTTACTGACGGGCCCAGTCCGGCCTGTTCGAAGTGGAGCGGTGAATCTGAGCAGCTATACCCTGTGTGTGTATGTACTGTACTGTACTGTACTGTACTGTACTGTACTGTACTGTACTGTACTGTACTGTACTGTACTGTACCGTACCTTGCTGTACTGTACTGTACTTTTTACTGTGCTGTGCTGTACTGTACCTTACTGTGCTGTACTGTACCCTACCTTACTGTACTTTACCTTACTGTACTGCACTTCGCTGTACTCTACTGTACCTTATTGTACTGTACTTGACTGTACACTACTGTACCTTACTGTACTGTACCTTACTGTACTGTACTCTACTGCCCCCCCCCCCCCCCCCCCCCCCTTCCCTCTTGTAACCTGAGACTTTGGTGATGATTATGACACTTCGCTCTACAGAAGATTGCACAATAGGTATACAGACAGACAGAGTGGAACAGTTATTGTGAGATTATGACACATGTGGGCACATGTGGACTGGGATAAAGTTGATGTTGGGCAAGCTAGATGTGTTGTTGATTTTTGTATTGTGTTTTTTAGACAATTGAACAACTGCTGAACGTGGAGTTACAGATGGACAAACATACAAACAAACAAACACAAAATTAAAAGTAACAAATAACTAAAGCTAATTGTAGCGGAGTAGAAGTAATAAAAATGAAAAGCATGTCAACTGATCTCCCTGACAACAAACAACAACCAACACAATGACTGACTGTCCCCTAAGGCCACTGGGACCTACAGTAAAATCCTTAAATTCTATAGCCTGAAGGGACAGTGCGCCATTCCACTGGTTGCCGCCGGTTGCCAGGGACATATCACAACCAATCAGGATCCTAAAACTTTCTTCTTTTCTAGGTTAAATTTCTCTAAAACTACAAAACATTTCAAAATGAAAAATACAAGCACACGTGTCCACACAAAGCTGAACACATAACCATTTGAATGGTGTTGAAAGGTGTAATTGTGTAGGAGGTGAATCACGCCAAAGTTTTGAGGAGATACTGACTGACTGACTGACTATAAATAATGAAGATAACATACGTGGCTCGCCTTCCAGGCGAGCCCACAATGAGTATTAACCTGAAAGAACACTGGTTCCAGATCGTCATCTAGGTGTTGGTCATGATCTGGGTTGGTCTGGGTCAGAGTGCCAAACAGTCCACCCATTGGATACCCTGCAGAAGGATACAGAGAGTGCAGGTGAGAACAAGATGTGAGGAGACATTCGTTTAATTTGAAAGGGATCCCTAGAGATTGATTGATTGCATTTTTTATTAGACAAAAATTAACTACAGCACAAGTATAGTCAAAACAAAATGTAGTTCAGTACAAGTACAGTTAAACAACCAGCCTAAAAGGAACACCCCAAATAAGCCCTTTACGGTTTTGTTTACACACTATCCTTCCAGCAAGCAAGACAGTCTCCAGATGAACAATTTAAAACGATACATTCTCTTTAGGAGGAGTGAAAAGCAAGCTGTTACATGACCAAAATGCCAGCCCCCCCCCCCCCCCCACACACTCCTGTTACAATGGGACCATCTGTTTGATGGTCAACAAAAGGTCTCATTTCAATCTCTACAGTTCTTGATAGACTTGAGTAAAAGAGTTGGGGTAAGTGTAGATAATATGCAGAGACAACAATAGCTGTTGAAAGCCCCTCAGCAGACAGTATAGAATGCAAATATAAGGTAACACCTATTCTCAATCTGGCCCCTTTTTTGTTGTTGCAATAATACATTATGGACAATGGACATGGAGCTAAGGTAATGCAAAGCAAGGAAATGGAAGGGAGACAAGTAAGAGAGAGGTTACTTTGGAAAGGTTTGAGTCCATCCAAGTGATAGAATCCACAGACAAATCGCCTGCCACCTCCCAAGCATGATTTAATTACAATTACTTTCACTTTTGTGATCATCAACTTTATGCAGTTTAAAAAGTGGTGGACAAAACGCAAACCTTAAGGCCCATTCCCACTGGGCCAGATAACAGATAAAAAAATCTCTTTCTCCAGATATTTTCCATTCAAAGTGGATGGTAGATACAGATAAAAACAATATCTACCACAGATATTTGCCACAGATACTTTTATCTGTGGCAAATATATATATATATTTTTATCTGTATCTACCATCCACTTTGAATGGAAAAATATCTGGAGAAAGAGATTTTTTTATCTGTTATCTGGCCCAGTGGGAATGGGCCTTAGACCTTCATATTGACTATGTTACTATGCTGACAGCTAGGTGGTGCCCTATTACAAGGAACAACATTTCCAGTCTAGTCACAGGGCCTCTTAAGTCTGTGTGCATTACCAAGATGAAAATAAAGTATGAATTGATTTGACGCCATTCTTAATTTCTATTTTTTAGCACAAGCAGTAAATAATGGTGCAGGGTCGAATAAAAACTCTGCCTTTTAACTGTTCTGCTTGGATATTTGCTCTTCTGTCAAATAGCCAAACTGCAGCATGCTTCGTCCCCTCCTATCCCCAAACCACAGCATTTTCATTCATAGTTAGATATTGAGCAAGGGACCAAAAGTCACAATTCGCAAATAGTCTACCAGGAAACTGTTTGTTTGCTTTTTCATCCAAAAATACCGTTTTGCATTATAAGTCACACTATGTTTGAACTGTTGGGCAAACAAAACAGCTGCTTTTCTTAGAATGCACAATATCTGGCCTGGCTTGTAGAACAAATATAGACCTATATTAAAAAATGTTGTTCAGTCTATATATTTTATTAGTAGTTAAAGCTTGATAGGCCTATATAATTATGCTTTTCCTGGATTCAGAGAATCACGTTTTTGACCAAAAAAGTTGCAATTTTAGTTGTTTACTTTGTGGCTGCTCACAGAAAACGCATGCAACTGCATGCAACACAGTACAAAAGAACCACAATGTAAACAAGCCATTGTGCTTTCTTGTGGTTTAAATCCAGTAGACCTTAATCTGAACTGTAGGCCTATATTGTCATGTAATTTTCTTATGCGAACTTCTAATAAAGTATTCAATCAATCAATCGATCGATCGATCGATCAAAAAACATGTTTAAGTTAACACCACATTTATTTTGGGTCCCAAGAAGGAGTGAATTAGGCCGAAGCACACCTCTCCCCAAACACTCAGATTCACAGATTCTGGTCTCTGTCTACGAAAGAGCCATAAAATATAAGGCTATGATCACTGGAGAGCCGAGGTCATGCCTCAAAATAAAAACACGCTAATATGTCAACACTCAACCGCGCAATTAAGGTCAAATAGCGCAATTAGGTCAAACGTGTAGCAGTTGTAATTGCCAAGTAAACTGAAAGTACTGCAAGTTATGTTCTGAGTAAGTTTCGAAGCCTTCATAATTTGTCAAGGTGACATAACTTTCGTTTTATAACGTGGAGATGTGAGTATTTTTAAATGACATCAAAGTAGCACAATCATGAGGGATGAAAAATAAAGAGTAATTATCTTACCGATCGTCTCCATCTCTGTGACTCTGTCCAGTTCTCAAAGCTACGGTAATTAGTGGATCGTTTACTACACTTGTAACACACTAGTAACACTCTGTCGGGAGAGGTTGTGTGTACTACTGTACTCAGTCTGAAGCAAATGGCAGATATGTTTTGCCTCATAGTGGGCGGGGCGGGGCGGGGATTAGCAACCAGTCATGACATGTCATCAGACCAAATAGGGAAGATGCTCTGATTTCTTACATGAAGTTCAGAAGTTATTAAAGGACGACTTCACCACTGACCTATCTTCATATAACTGGTCCTCACTAAAATGTTCAAGATAAAATAGCTCAATCTTTCCACTTGGTCTGTGTCTATTTTAGGAGGGCTGTGAGCAGTTCAGAAACCCGTACCAGTGACATAATCGATCGGGAATCCAAGCTCATAGCAACTGCAGGCTTTTTATTCCTTAAAAGTTACTATGCTATAAGCCAGGGGTCGGCAATTAGATTTGGCCTCGGGCCAATTTTTTTCTAAACTTGAGATGGGGGGCCAGAACATATAATGAAAGGCTAATTTAAGAAAGTCATAGTTAAACAATGTTACTGGAACTCCAAGACAGAAGACTGCCTTACAAGACATATAAGCATCTGTGATAAAAAGAAAAGAATATGTGGAAAAACAAGCGGTTTTCCCCCCTTTTTATTTGCAAATATTGATGGACTGATGTGGTGAAGCCTTTAATAATTGTAATGATTAGCCTACATACTTTTATGTTAATAATTATTATTTCCTTCTTCTCTGCTGCCAGTCGTAGGCTACAACATCACATAAATATAATCATGAATCATGATTCATGCACATCTCACAATTCTGTGCAGCACGTTGTGAGTTTGTAGATTCAATATACTGTGCGCAAGTTGCGCAACACCGCTGCACGTTGACAAATTGGTCGTTATAGTGAAGTGATCGCAGCTGCTTGGCAGAAAGAAGAAAGACTGCTAGAACGCTAAACATCAGCCTTATCTGCTTCAAATAGGCAAGCTAGAGAAATGACACATGAACCAAAAGCATAAAGAAGAGGAAACAAGTGGAAAGGGGCGTTTATAGAGGAATATGGACAGAAAATGTATGCGCTGTTTATCCTACCTGGACTTGTCAAAGCAAAGCCCCTTTAGAAGCGCAACAGCTTTGCTGTGACATTGTTGGCTGCTTGAAAGGAAATAATTTTAGACAGCACCAAGAAGATGAAGCATGGGCACCTCCAAAGTTAGATTCCACGCACTCTGACCACAGGTAAAAGCTCACAGCAGCAGCAAGCAGCAGCACCGCCACTCAGTCAATTTCAATTCAATTCAAAGGAGCTTCAGTCACTACTGTAGGCCTACACACGGCTGCTGCGCTGCTCCCTCTGCCTATTCACTCGGCATGATTATGTTGAATATTAAAAGCATGTGGGAATGCGTTCTCTGTTTGGACATTATAGCCTAGCTACGATAGCGTATGTGGGACTGTCAGTCCGGTATCGTATAACAAATAAAATAATAATAATAATAAAAAAAATAAAAACAATTCTCAAAATAATCTGGGGGGCCAGAAATAATTTCCAAGGGGCCAGTTTTGGCCCGCGGGCCGCCTATTGCCTACCCCAGTATAAGCCATATTGTTCTCGCGATAATAAAAATCAAAATATATATTTTTTAAATCTTATTTAAAAAAGAAAATCTGCCTAAAGATGTTATCACTGGGAGGCCTTATGCGGGTTTCTGAACTCCCCACAGCCCTAAGAGACTAAAAAACTAAAAATATATAGAGTCATGGAGTAGAAGTCCCTAAAATGTATGAAATGTCCCCAACTTGAGAAAATTTGAAATTGTGAAACAATATAGGCCTATGCAACTTCTACTGTAGCACTGCATTTTTCTCTGCACTATTGCTGAACTACTAGGCCTACTTCCATCCATAGCTGGATGAGGGAAACCAAGCTTCCCATTTTGATGCTCAATATTATCCTCAAGAGTTGATATCATTTAACATTTGGTCGCAGAGTCAAGTTGTAGGCTACTACATGCAGCATTTCGCACCACCTGCTCTATCTGCATCGTATTGCCTACATGGGATTCAGTCATTGCAAATATTTTGGATTGTGAAAATATGAGGATGACCTTGCTAAATGAAGTAGCTAACTATAGAAATGGGAAATTGCAAGTGTGGTTGCACTGATGCGAGTCACAAGGAATCCACTGGGAAATGAATTCCATCTTACCCATAGAGTATATAATCTTACCATTACCATGATCTTACCATTTAATATATATTGTGATGTCAAGTGAAGCATGACCAATGACAAAGGCATGACCAATCCTGTCTGAATGGACATTATATTGTCCAAGATCTGTGATCTTACAACCCAGATAACATCAGTTCAAAGGTTAATAAAAAACAGGTTCACTTTAGCTGGCATAAAAGTTCTCGGACCTAGAACAATAGTGTGTTGCCTAAAGCAAACACACTAATTAGCTAGCTGGAGAGTCACCTAGCTTAAATTCCATTTGGTGTAACAGAGCCTGTCCAGTAGCCTACAATAATAATAATAATAATAATAATAAAGCTTTATTTGTATATAGCAGTACCCAGGGCCTATAGCAGCACCCAGGGCCTTAAAACTCATTTAGTGCCCATGAAATTAACGGATTATAAAGTCCACAATGCCAGTCTCAGGTTGGCATCACCCCCGTTATCTTATTTTGAAGGCCAGAAGTCCACAGCGCAAACACTTCCGGTCTGACGTCATCGCGTCCTGCGCCGGAACCGATCGTTGTCCACGTGGAGTTGTGTAGTCTCGCGTGTAGTCTGTTGCCTCCGCGATTTGGTCAAATGCTCCGGGAGCTTTTATACATGTGTAACATAAGCGAGCATCTGCCTCCATCCTAGCTTCTAAAGTGTAGTTTTGAGATAATGGACATTAAAGATGAGATCCCCCGTCCACCTCAATGTTATGGATGGGACTATTTTGTGCTCGTGGAGCCGTGATGATGCGAAATCAGCGACGGATTTTGTCTCCGGACCTCCGGCCATTGTTCTCGGTAATGTATCCGCCGTTACAGTAATATATTACTTTTCACGAGTATACTCGGGATTGGCACCATGTGATACTCAAGTATTTTTCACGAGTCTTCTCGGGATTGGCACTATATGAGTTAATTAGTATACACTGATACACTTAGTATACTGTAACTGGGAACAATTATGGTTATTATGCAAACAGCCTAATGCCTCATTCACATACAGAAAAGCCAAGCTAATGGTTTGCTTGGTAATTCAATGTATTCTCTATGCAAACCAAATTTTCCATGCTGGAAAAAAAGCTTGGAAAATGTTAAAGCTGGTTTGCATAGAGAATACATTGAATTACCAAGCAAACCATTAGCTTGGCTTCTCTCAGTGTGAATGCAGCATAAGACTATTGTATGTATACAACATATTTACTATACAAGGGTTATGCTGAGACACTGAGAGAAGCCAAGCTAATGGTTGGCTTGGTAATTCAATGTAATATCTATGCAAACCAGCTTTAAACATTTCCAAGCTTTTTTTCCAGCTTGGAAATTTGAAAAGCTGGTTTGCATAAAGATTACATTGAATTACCAAGCCAACCATTAGCTTGGCTTTTCTGTATGTGAGGCATTAGGGTTGGATCTAAATCTTTGTATCGTCTGTGGTAAACACTTAGAAAAGGTTAATAAACAAGATATGCCAAAAGGCCACAGCAACACATACTAAATGTTGCTCAACAGAGAGATGATGATGTTTATAAAACCCTGGCTCCATCCATGTACAGATGATATCTTTCAAAATAAAGTAGGCTATCATGTATATCATGTGGAGCAAACTACTTCAGTAAGACCAGCATCAGTGAGCAACAATTTGAAAATGTTGAGAGTGAGAGCATACTGTACGTACTGAGTAGGGTTGATACAACGTTGTTTAAAATACAATGAGATTGTTTAATTTGTGGGAAGGCCAGTACACGACTGTCAGGTTCTGGTACTGGCCTTCCCACCAACAGCCTCTCTCTTCGTATGTTAAACAACATTGTACTTCTTGCCAAGACTGGTGCAGGTACAGTATGCTTTCACTCTCAACATTTGCTACTTGTTGCTTGTTGGTCTTACTGGATAGTTTGCTCATATGATACATAATATACTTTCCTTCAACATAAAGGAATCTTGCCTTATGTTGAAGGAAAGCATATCATCTGTATATTATGGAGCAAGGGTTTTATGAAGATCATCTCTCTGTTGAGGAGCATGAACATTTAGTATGCACTGAAGGCCTTCTGTTGTGTGCTTTTTGACATATGAATCTTCTTTTTTTCCTTTATATAGAGCAGGTGGAGCCAAATACCTGCCAAATACTGTGGAGCCAAATACTGTAGTTTAACTTGACAGTAACAAACTGTGTTAAATGATCAACTCTACAGAATTGAATGACTTGCTATTATGCGGATAACATTTATCAAATGGGTGGCAGGGCAGGTCATTAAGGCTTGTCCTGCTGTCCGGGACAAGTAATACATCCTTATGGACAAGTTCATAAAAAATGTATTTGTCCGTTGGACACGTGGCTCTTCACCTTTTCTGTGATGCTCCTAGCAGCTTTGTGCTGTATGCAGACTATGGACTGCCGATACTATGGAGTGGAGGGGGCCAAGGGGGATCGGCTACAAAGGGCTAATTTTTACCCAGACACGTGACTTTTGTGCCTGGACAGGTGAACGGGAAATGTATTTGTCCAAAGGACATGTACCTCAAAAAGTTAACTTCAAGCCCTGGGTGGAGTTTGGTGGAGGTTGGTTTCCCCTTATCCAATTCTGCTAAATATTTTTTAGGAGTTCTACTTTAGCCCTGCGTTTTTCTCTGCGCTATTGTTGAAGTTGCATATATTTCTTCACAATTTCTCAAGTTTGGGACATTTCATACATTTTAGGGACTTCTTTTTTTCCACCCTTGATGAGTGAAGTAAAAATAAAACAAATCTGTGTGACACATCGGGCGGCAGTGGCGAACAGTAGAGCAGCCACTTGGGAACAGTTCAATCCCGGGCTTAGTGTCAAAGAGTTAGTGTCGAAGTGTCCTTGAGCAAGACGCTGAACCCCTAATTGCTCCCGATGAGCAAGTTGATGCCTTGCAAGGTTTCTTTCGCCATCAGTGTATGCATGTGTGTGATAGAGAATGGGTGAATGTAATGCACAATGGATAAAGATGCTATATGCACCATTTACACAGTGGATTTCATAAGGACTGTTTTATCCCCACAAGAATCAATTTAATGTGTATGTGTGAGATGAGGAATGTTGTGTTTGGTCCTACCTCTGGGGTATGTTGAAAACTAAAGCCCTATTGTCTGTTTGTTATTGCCCTACACACAATTAGTAAGAGCGCAAATAGATGGAAAATAACACTATACTCTCTCTCTCTCTCTCTCTCACTCACTCACTCACTCACCCACACACACACACACACATACAGCTTTAATACAAGGATATGTAATTTTCCTGTGACGCATACATTCTAAAACCAACGTATTTTGTTGTGCTTTTATTGCAGAATGATTACAACACACATGTGTTGTTACTGTCTGTTTTGTAACAAAACGATTCATTTTCATCATCTGTAGACCAACCTTTCTGGGCATTTGACTGAAGATCCAGGAAATTGCCTGGCACTCAGCAAGTGGTGCATTCTTTCTCAAGCATGTGTATTAGAGGTTGTTTCTTACTTGCTTACTGCAAAAACAATATTAATGCACGCCTGTGTAACATATCATTGGTACGATAATAAATAAATAAGAATCTGTCTGGCAACACACTGGTGAGTAGTAGCCTGGCATTGTGCAGTGTGTGTAGCTACAGACATGATGTCAATTCGAAGAACGAGAAAGTTTGGTAGTAGGCCTACTTTGATTTGGAAGAAGATTGGAAAGTTGCATGTAGATTGTGTACAGTGAAATTGGTGTGTAAGAATTCGACTGGAACGATAATAAATCACATCAAATACAATCATCTGTCCTGGATGTGAATCTCTAGACCCATATTACATTGTTTACTGGCCGCTGCTGTGATCCCGATCGAGCTGAAATAAATCACCCAGCACATTACACAGATGACCACTGTAGACATGCTGCTGGGGTCCATTCTGCAATAAAAGAATGTATGCGTCACAGGAAAATTACATATCCTCGTATTAAAGCTGTATGTGTGTGTGAGTGAGAGAGAGAGAGAGAGAGAGAGAGAGTATAGTGTTATTTTCCATCTATTTGTGCTCTTACTAATTGTGTGTAGGGCAATAACAAACAGACAATAGGGCTTTAGTTTTCAACATACCCCAGAGGTAGGACCAAACACAACATTCCTCATCTCACTCATACACATTAAATTGATTCTTGTGGGGATAAAACAGTCCTTATGAAATCCACTGTGTAAATGGTGCATATAGCATCTTTATCCATTGTGCATTACATTCACCCATTCTCTATCACACACATGCACACTGATGGCGAAAGAAACCTTGCAAGGCATCAACTTGCTCATCGGGAGCAATTAGGGGTTCAGCGTCTTGCTCAAGGACACTTCGACACTAACTCTTTGACACTAAGCCCGGGATTGAACTGTTCCCAAGTGGCTGCTCTACCTCCTGAACCACTGCCGCCCTATGTGTCACACAGATTTGTTTTATTTTTACTTCACTCATCAAGGGTGGAAAAAAAGAAGTCCCTAAAATGTATGAAATGTCCCAAACTTGAGAAATTGTGAAGAAATATATGCAACTTCAACAATAGTGCAGAGAAAAACGCAGGGCTAAAGTAGAACTCCTAAAAAAATATTTAGCAGAAAGGACCAAACTCCACCCAGGGCTTGAAGTTAACTTTTTGAGGTACATGTCCTTTGGACAAATACATTTCCCGTTCACATGTCCAGGCACAAAAGTCACGTGTCTGGGTAAAAATTTGCCCTTTGTAGCCGATCCCCCTTGGCCCCCTCCACTCAGTAAATGAATTTGTAGGACAACCATGAGCATAAAGATATTTCTTTATAGGCCTAATAGTGAAAGTTTGGG
Source organism: Nannobrachium achirus (assembly GCF_963921795.1). Taxonomy (NCBI): domain Eukaryota; kingdom Metazoa; phylum Chordata; class Actinopteri; order Myctophiformes; family Myctophidae; genus Nannobrachium; species Nannobrachium achirus. Next base: position 38,917,647 of record NC_137812.1, on the reverse strand, counting down.
CTGTTTTCTGTGTGTTTACTTAAACTTTTTGATCTCACCTAGATGAAGAAGGACACTATTTAACTGTCAATGAAATTAATTAGTGGGCACATCTCTGCTGCAAGCTTTATGAAAGCAATGGAATTGCCCATTAAAAGTCTGTCACTCTCTTAGTAAGTGGTTGATTTGATTTGCAAATGTAGTTTGGTTTCTAATTTAAAATCTTTAATAAGTTCTAATGAATTTCAGAATGAGTTATTTCATTAATTATTAGCTGGCCCCTGCCCTCAACACCACTCTACAGACTGTCTCCAGATGTCTACGAGCCACTCCAACAAATCAACTGCCTGTCCTCCCTGGAATCGCTCCAGCTGAAGTCAGACGAGAAGCGTGGAGAAGCAGCCACGCTGGCCTTTGCTCGGAAGGCACAGCTGAGTGAATCCCGACTCCTCCACAAGGTCGAGACACCACAGTTCACGTGCCTCAAGTCCCAGTGCCCCTATGCCACACAGGCCCAGGAACTTCTCCACACAACAGCTAACACCACCAAGCCGGCCTAATTATTGATTGTGTTATTTATTTCATTATTTTTTATCTTGAAAATGTGCAGGTCCTTGGAGTATGTAGCTATTCTTCTGATCTCAAGGCCTGGAAAGAAGCTTGGTAGCTGGGTGTCAGAGCTTCTGTCACCTAGGTGCCAGCTGACAGACATCAGCTGCGTCCCTGAAAAGAATCCAGGATCTCTTTGACATTGTAATTCAAGGTAGGAGTTATGCGGGAAAGCCTACTGTGGCAAAAACGGATTCAGTTCAGTAGGAGGCGAGTAGGCAACTAGGTCAGTAGGTCAGTAGGCAACTAGGCTCACGTGAGGAGGAGTCTGGAGGAGTTTCCCAACAAGCGCTTCCAAATTCCAATGCTTCATGCTGCTTTACGTTTTGCCACTCAGTCTAGATGAGTGGCATATGATGGATACCACTTAAAGGGATATTTCACTTTCAAAAACATTTTGGGTCATTTTATCATCTAGCCTACTCAGGCTTATGTGAACACCCCGGACAGTATTAAGTTGCTCGATTCAGTATTTAGATATTTGATATTAATTTTATCAGACACGCCCCCTTCCTATACAAATCCATTTTTTGGAGCGGTGAAAGCGCTCCCAATAGACAGGTATGTCCGTGGGTATGTGGGTGGGTGGCTGGCTGGGTGGCTGGCTGGCTGGCGATGTCCGTAGCCTGGCAATACCTTGAGTGGCCACACACAACACACTAGTTAAAGGAGGGGCGCTGTTTTGTGCAGGCCAGGCACACTCACCACTCACTCACAGGCACAGTTTACACTCACTCACTCACTCACATAGGGTACAGCTGCTCAAATTCACCGCTCCACTTCGAACCGAGGTTTGATTTTTAAAGTATGTTTTGGGGCTTTTATGCCTTTATTGATAGGACAGTAGACTGACAGGAAATGGGGAGTGACACGCAGCAAAGGTAGTTGGGATCGGGAATTGAACCAGTGACACAGTGTCAGGCTACACAGAGCCTATGTGGTATGCGCCTGGACCGGTAGGCCAGCGGGCCAAACCCATTGTAACTTTAAACTCCATGATAGATTCATTGAAAACACCCGTCCTTGATTCTGGTGACTGATATTGTCGTCCTAATACGTGAGGGGCAGTGTTTTTTCAATAACAGTTTTCATTTTATTTTTTATTATTGTATATAATAATTATTATTATTTTATTTTTTTTCATTTTCCCAAAATAATTTTCCTCCCAGTGCGGAGGAAAAAACACTAGAATGTATTCTGTGACCTGTCCTTTAAAATGTATACTCCTCTGTTTCTTTCTTGTGTAAGTGATTCCCCAAAAAGTTGTCCTCAAAACCCATGCACAGAGGGAGCTCTGATCATTGCGGGAACTCACTCTGGATCACCTCAAGAGCCTCATACACAGGATGTGTAACATGTGTAAAACAACAGGTTTGGGAATCGTTTACATGCAAGCATTCTGCGCTCATGCATTCTCAATGTTTATAATATACACATAATTGGTTTATAAGTGTAATGAGGAACTGGCACTTGTCGAATTGCGTTTTATTTAATTCTGTCAATCTCTCCATTGTCAACATTGTATAATTCTTTATGTAAGATTTTACTCTATGAACAAAACCCCTTCATATATGTTGACATAAGCGATTAGTTGAAAAATATAATTTTAGAGCCGGCATGGCACTGAAGGGTTCAGCTGTCTAGAACAGCTCACATGTGCTCATGCGTTATTAGATCCTGTCTTGTTTTACATACATAGATCGTTTCACTTTCTCTTAATAACTATCACGTTCGTAAGTATGCGTGTATGCGTGTACAATTTCTTTTGGGGTGAATATCTCATAACAACATAGTCCTTGTGAAGCAATTTATACTGACAACTAGGTAAGGAAGTTGCCAGTTTATAGTGTGTTAGGCTTGTCTCTAAATCGATATCAATGTTATAATGTTCACCAGTAAGAACAAAACAATTTCACAAGAACTACAGGATTCAAAGATTATCAGCTACATTGCAACTTTCACAAGTTGGCATTTCAGAGAAAAATTACAAGGAAATAGCGGCTTTGTAAGAGTGGATATATGGTGAGGACAATTCTCGCTATTTCTACATTATTTTGACTAAGGGTTAGGGTTAGATTTAGGCATAGTTTTACTGAGGTTTGGTTTTGGGTTAGGTTTAGGCATAGTGGATAATGTTCACCAGGTTAGCATTCACCAGCATCGGCAGGTTAGCATTCCAACAGGTTAACATTCACCCGCGTCAAACAAATGTAACGTCGAACAAATGTTATGTTGAAATATCAACACGCTCAACTCAAATGTGCATTTGATTTGTCAATGTAATGAGGGATTTATGCACTGCAACTTATAACACCACCACATTCTATAGCTGTCAACAGAATACACTTGACACAGTCTGACTCCTGCATTGACATTCTCAGTTAGCCTAGTAAACTAGATTCCTCCTGCCTTCTCCGTCACTTGAGGAAGAGTTTCTGTTTTATTTTTCCATTCACATCGCACTAATGCACGAGCATAACAGTCATCAAATGTGTGCTGTTAAGTATTGACCACAATTTCCAACGCTATTTTCTGATATCTTTCCCGTAAACTGGATGTCACTGTTCCTAATGAAATCATATCTAAGGCAGTTAAGCAGTCTCTGTGACTGAAGCTCTTGCTATCCATGCACCAATAACCCACCCTATTTCATCACTCTTGTATCTTTTTCTCTTGCCATATTGATCCAAAAGCATACAGTATCATGCTTTTCTCCTGTGTGGAAGCAGGTGTTTCTTAACTCAATTACTTAGTTCAACTCAAACTCTACCAGAAACAAACTGGAGCCTGAGTGCATAAACTCTGAGCCTTTACATTTAAAACAACAGTCATTAAGAATCTAATCTCTCAAGAACAGACTTCTAATGGACAAAACATGGCTAGACAGATTGTTAAGAATCTAAACATTGTTACAAACATAAAATATCAACACTATTTACTTAAAATATGCGATAACAGGATAAAGGTGATCAGTTGACCGATATGTTAAGATGAATCGATTGATTGAATACTTAACAGTTTGCAAAAAGTACAGAGGTAGTTACACAACAATGCTAAAAGGATAACACAAAAAAAAGTGTTTTGTGTATTCGATTCATCAAGAAAAGACATACAATCTATACAAGAAATCATCAATACTGGGAGCAGTAAAAGTATATTTACAGACAAACTGGTCATTTCTTTTGGCAAGCTAGAAGACTTGTCTAGGTAGGGAGTCACACTTTTTGATGGCTGTTGGGGCATTCCAATTTATGGTGGTATAATAATAGAAGATAAACAGGGTATGTTCACATTTCTCACACATGAATCTCTTAACTTCCATTTTCAAACCAGAAATGTTTGTCACCCCATTTTTCTGCAGGGCATTTTAAGAACTGTCTGAATAGTTCTGGATTATGATGTATTACCACTCTGAAGATAGTACATTAAATTATCCGAACTGCCTGATTAAAACACATTTTGAAAGTGTCCAAGGTGTTAATACTCTTTACCATATCATTTCAGAATTTCAAAATCAGTGTCAGCAAATGTGCAGCCTTTCTGACTCAGGGAGAGAGAGAGCTGTCTGTGGTATTGGATTGTTACTCTTTGACCTTCAAACACCTACATTCGCTATAGTCACGTGTCCTCTTCACTAGCCTTGCAATACTTGCTCCACAAACGTGACTCAGGATTCAGTGTGAAGGATTGGGTTCAGGGTATATGGGGGTTAAAGAGACTCAATGGCCACACAATACTGTACATGCATAGGCAGCACACTAGCCTACATGTATATATATGTGCATTCCAACAGTTGGTGGCTTTGGAGAGGTTGCAAACGTGTCCCCGGGCCTTCTGACTTTGTCATCAGTAATATATACATACACTTCAGTGTTGTGCAGAAGATGATTATTATTGGATTTGTTGTGTAGTAGATATTATCATGATTGATTATGTATGACGTTATTAGAGTAGATTATGTGTTCAATTGATTATATTAATATCTTTATGGTGATACTAACTTGATAGTTATGAGTCGAGAGGTCTTCAGTAGACCTCAGGAGCTATTGTTTTGGTAAAGTCTATCTTGTTATGGTACAGCTCGTCCCAGAGGCCTTGGAGCTACACAGTATAACTCTAGTGTCTGACAATGCCTCTGGGCAGAACTACTTTACCACTGTGAGTGTTAAACTGTACTTCTGTCCATGATATCATGTTACATAAAGCATAACCCCCACCACCTAATACATTGTCTTCTCTCCTCATTTTCTCATTGATTATTGATTCCTCCACAGTTGTGTACATCCTTTGATAGAGACAGACGAGATCGGGTGCACACAAGCTTAAAACAGGTAGGCTATTTTGTGTACACAACACAAAAACTATTTGCATTTTAAATCAATTGTGCATTAGAAACTGACATGGTTGCCAGAAGCTATAGCACAAACTAAACGTGGGCTATAAGCAGATCAGTGGTGGCATGCTGTAAACGTTTATACAGGAATATGTGTTTAAAATGTTTTAATATTCTGCTCCTTACCAGAATCAATGTCTGTCTGTCTTTTAGCTGCACCTGTTGAGCTGCTGCAGAGTTATCCTTAAGTGCGTGCATTGTGTTTGTATTTGACTGACTGGAGGAATGCAGTACATACAGTATACAGGTATGCAGGTATGCCTGTGATCTTTGTGATGAGGGAAGTTGCTTGGCTGTCAGACAGCTGCAGAGCAAGGTCACATCAGCACAATAGTGGGAGATCTGTGTTTTTCTGCCATCTGCTGGTTGGAGACAGTTCTTAATTCTGGGATGAAAGGAGAAAGTTACCAATATTCACTGGTTTCACAGTACACATTCACATGAGGTGTGGGTTGTTAGGACAGGGAACCAACTCTTATTTGGACCAGTGTATTAACAAAACTTAAGCACAGATCTAACAGTAATAAGTCAAAAACAGCAATGTTTTTGACTTATTACTGACTTATTACAAGATAAGTCCACCTTAGAATTGACACTTGTCAAATAATATCTTGTCTCATAGGTCCCAGGCAGCAATTAAGAATGCCATTGGTTTTGCAATTTTGTTTGTCATTCAAGCTTATATACATACAATAGTTAATATTAATGTAATATAGTAAAAAATGCATAATCACAGTACTTCTGACATCAGAGCACACAAGCTGTTTAACATCAGAGGTTGTCATGGTTGAAATAAAGTTGAATAGATGGACAGAGATAGAAGAGACAAAGTGGTAGGAAAAACACTTAGAAAAAAAGTTTAACTTTTTATTTAACTTATCAATGATATAAACCTGTTGGCTGTCACTATATGTTAACTGTTTTTTTTTTTGTTTTTTTTTAAAGAATTGTCTGTCTCTACAATCAACAGACTATAAAGTGGTTTGTAGTGTACCTGTTGTTGTCGTCACTTTACTACTAATCCATGTTTTAATTAATCTAATAAATGTAAGAGTTAGTATATTATATGAATGTGCAGTGACATTACATTGAGACTTATGACAAGTCTCATTAATCTTTCCTTTCACCTTTTGGCTGTTCACCAATTGGCAGGATTTACATGTCAAGAAATGTCCAAACCTTTAAAGACACAGACTTTAACTCATGACAAATAAATACCAAATACTTTCATTGTATTTATTTATTTATCAAGTACTCAATCCTCAACTTGTTGAAGTAGAGATGCATAATATATTGTATCAGCCAATATCCAATATTAAAATGGCTTGTCGGCTGGCATGGAAGTGGGCTTCACAAACGTAACATCACACAGCAGACACTTGGAAACAGAGTGTTTTTTTAGAAGTCTACGACCAGAATCACAGTTACTGTAAAAAGTGGTGTACAGTAACCCTACTAGAAACCTATATTGCAAAATCAGTATTGATCGATTAGACCATGCAGTTAATAATCAAGTGTGTTGGAGTAAACACGTACGCTAATCAAAGAATAAAAAACACCTGCTCACTGGCTTCACTTGCTCAATAAAGAAAAGGAAATTTCTCCAATCACTGTGATTCAAATATGTGTCTTTATTGAACAAGCAAAGACAGTGTACATGTGTTAAAAGTTTTAAGTAATTTCACACAAATACATATACATACACTTGTGTATTTATAACTGTGTTCACTTGGAGTGTTTTTTATTGTCAAGTAAACTACTAATGAATAACAAATATTGATGCAGCTGCGCATTAATGTGTCCTACTCGAAGCCTTCTGCTTTGCACTTTCTCCAATAGAAAACCTACAGATTCCAACACACCACGATCACTGCCTTGGCACTCTTCAGTAATGAAGAAGTCCTCTTTCCAAGCTTCTGGTAAGCCATTAAACAAGACATGTACTTTCTCCCTGAGCTGACAAATCTCCTGTGAGTGTCTGCTTTTATCCTTCCTGGCATTGTCAATGTCCTCTTTCATCAGCGCTATACACAGACGCAGCCTACTGTTTTCAATGTTGACCTGCTCCAGCTTTAGCCTGCTGTCGTAGATGCTCAACTCTACAGCGCTCAGGGCTGAAGCCTGCTGAGCAAGCAGGTTCATGAGACAGGCACGCATCACATTCAGTTCAGCCTTCATCTGCTCCTTGGGCTGTAGGAGGCAGATGGTGTTTTCCTTCAACCTCTGAGTAGATAGCACAAGCTGTTGTCTTTGACTTTCAAACTCAGAGGTGAGCTTTTCCAGCTTTTTGTAGGTTGACTCCTCTTCCTCAAACCGTGCCTCCACCTCCTTCAGCACCTGCTCTTTCTCTTCCACGTCTCTCGTCTTGTCTTGCCTGCTCCTATGAACATGCTCGGACAATGCAGTGTATTGGTCTATCTCTTGGTGGCATGTGTTCACTATATGATTATAGTCTAGCTCAGTCTGAATCACTTGGCTAGTCAGTGAGTCGATTGTGCCACTCATGGACTGGTGCTGCTGGAGTGTAACCCCTTCTTGTTGTAGTGCTTGGTATCGCATGCTCATGGTGGTTATGTCTGAGGAGAGTCTGGCCACATTCATCTCCTGTTGCCTCTTTACTTCCTCAAGACTCCTACTTAACCGTTGATTCTCTTCTTCAAGCAGGCCTGTGTTCTTCCTCTCTATATCCAACGTGTTATGGAGCTCCTCTAGATTTTTCTGAAACACCCCCTTATTGATGATATTGACTTCCAGGAGTTGTGTGGTCTCCTTCTCCATCTCCCCGATCTGGATGCGGAGCTTGGCTATAGAGGCTTTGCGCTCATCCATTCGCAACCTAGACTGCTCCAGACGTCGCAAAACATTGAGGTGCTCGGCTTTAGCTTTATCCTCTTCTTTGCGTTGCCTCTTGAGGCCCTCTGACACTTTAGCCAGGGAATCTAGATAAACACCTGTCACTGCCTGGCCCTTTTTGATCTCACGGTCAACCGTGATAATTTCTTCCCGGAGACGTTGGGCGTTGTTGTTAAAGGACTTCCTGAGCTCACACAGATTATTCTCCAAGGTCTCTCTCTGTAGCGACAGGTCTTGATGCTGTTGGGTCTCCTCTGCGAGCTGCTTCTCACATTGATTTTGAGAAGCTGCCAGTCTTCTTATACCACCCTCCATCTGAGCCACATGGTTAGTGAGCTCAGTGAGGTAGTTATCATTATCCACCTGCTGGTTGATGGCAATGTCAAGTTCTCTCGTCATTCTTGCATTCTCTTTCTTCTGCCCCTGAATATTCTCAATTGTCTGCTTGACCTCTCTCAAAATGGCTTCCTTGGACATGGTGAAGGTCTCTTCCTCCAGTACAATATCTTGCTGCAGCTTAATTTTGTTCTGTTCCAAAGTGCCTATGCAGGTCTTTAATTTGTTCAACTGGTCTAGAGTCTGATTCAACTGGGTCTGCCTACTGCCTTTTTGAATGATTTGGTTATTCAGAGTGGCAATGGCGTTCTCGTGTTCTGCCTTCAAATGGTCTCTTTCTGGTTTAAGTGCAGCATTCTGTCTGTAAAGTGCCTCCTGTCTTTTAAACATGACTTCCTGTCGCTGTGAGATGGTGCTTAGGTCTTTGTGTAGTTGTGCCATCTCTTCAGCATTGCACTCTCTGGCTGCTGCTACATCAGCTGTTATGTCCTGAGTGATTTGATCTTGTATGTTGTGAACACGGTGTCTCAGTTTGCTGTTTTCGATGGTTTCAATTTCCAATTGCTCGTGGACAGCACGCGTGGACCCCTCCAGTTCAGTTATGGCAGCCGTTATCTCTTGCAGATGCTGACTGGCTTCAGGGCCGAATGGCACTCCTCCTTCTCTCAGCTGCTTGTCCAACTCTGCCAAATGCTCCAAAGCAACAAACACAGCAGTAAAGTCGGGAACCAAACAAGAAGCCATTTTGCAAAAGATATTTTCTAATTTAGCCTAATATCTTCCTATATTGTTGTGGTCGATAAGAAGGTATGTCCGTGCCATAGGATCCGTGAATTTATGTCCACTGATGATTTGTGAGTGGTCGCCATGGCAACCACACTCCATCCCATTCTGAACGACGAAGAAGAAGAGGTTACTACGGCAAATCGGAGGAGCCATTCCAATTCCATCGATTTTTCACTACACTCGGCTTGCGAGACACAGCAGCAGCAGCAGCAGCACCACATCAACACCATTTAGTTACACTGACCACTGATAGACACAATGGATCTGGTAGGTAAACCCAACGGGAAATCCATGGTTTGGATGTATTTCGGCTTTCGAGCGAATGAACACGGACAGCCTCGGAGTACAGACGACCCAATCTGTCGTCTGTGCCGAAGGATAGTGCGCACGAAAGGCGGGAACACAACGAATTTAAGGGCTCACCTGCGAAGTCGGCATCAGAAAGATGTTGCGGAGCTGACCGTCACGTCGCCCCTGGAGGCTGAAGGTGTGTGAGTGTGTGTGTAGAACATAACAGCCATACAGCACGCATAGATAAGGTTGGCTAATGGCAGTGTTGCATGGGGTACCTGTTTTACCCTGAACAGTGCTAGTAAGGCACAGGTGGCATGTGTAGTGTAAACCAGTGTTTCTCAAACTTTCAAATTTCAAGGTCTCCCCTTAACTCTCTCTGACAGTGTACAAATGGAAATAAAATTGACCCGTTAGGGTCCATTTGGTTCCATTTGTTACAGCCTTGTATGGGTCCATTTAGACCCCCATAAAAGAACCCACAGAGTCCCTGGAATCCACTTTGAGAACCACTGGTGTAAACCATTGGTTCTCAAAGTGTGGTCCGGGAACCCCCAGGGGTCCCCCGCTAACCATTTGTAGGCCTACACTCTCCTCCGAGTTAAATTAACATTGATTTTACAATATAAACTGGGGTCTCAGAGATAGAAATGACATTAAATGGGACTCTGTAGCCTACATGTCATACTGGACTGGAGGTTCTTAAAATTAAAATGGTTTGAGAATCACTGCTAGAGCCATATCTTTTCAAATGGGGGTCCGTGGGCTAATAAGTGTCAATTTGGGTCCTCCTTGACATGAAAAAGTTTGAGGACCACTGGTTGAGAGAGAGAGAGAGAGAGAGAGAGAGAGAGAGAGAGAGAGAGAGAGAGAGAGAGAGAGAGAGAGAGAGAACATTTACCACATGCATATAGCAAGTTTTTTTTTTACTTGCATTATACATTATGCCCTGTGGATAACAATTTGACATGATTGAATCATGTGTTTTGAAGGTGTCAGAAGTTCAGAACTGTGTAGTTAACTTGTAGGCCAGCATGATTATTATTACACTGTTGTTAACGTGTACTAACAGCTACAATGCAAGGGCAAAAAAGTACCCCATGCTGCAGCGCTTTGCTTTGCTGTTTACACCCAAACTAGCTTCATACTTCATAGTGCCAGCATTGGTGCGCCAAACGAAGAAAACATAACCCTCATAATGGATAATCTCATATGCAAACCCAGGAGCAAGTCCGCCGTGTGGATTTATTTCGGTTTAAAGGCAGATGAAAGCGGGCGCCCTTTGAACAACGGCGAGGTTGTTTGTCGTTTATGTCGAAAGATAGTGCAAGCGAAAGGAGGGAACACAACAAATCTAAGAAGTCACTTAAAAAGTCGCCATCGCAGAGATTTCTGTGACTTCTCCTCAGTGACGTCTGTGGGTACTTTATCCGACTCTCAAGGTGACCAAATGGAAAGAAAGAAGAACATTTTAGCTGTTTTGATCGCAAGCATGAGCTGTTGTAGAGTTGAGACCCCATAGCCCAGGGTCTGCCACGCTCTATGGCTATTTGGTTGCATGGCAACCGCTGTCCATTTTCTCGTACGATTATGTAAAAACATGCCATGAAATAACACAAAATGTACAGCTAAGAGTCTACACCATATCGCCAAAATACACGTTAAATATAAACGAATGTTATTGACGTCAATAAAGAAGTCAAACGTTTCTCTCCAAATTGTCGTTAACCAGTTTGTTTTTAGACAAAATGGCCTTCTCTGCTTAATCTATAATCAATATCAAACTAGTCTAGCGTTTAGTATTGTTACCGTCTATTACAACGACACATATCGTCCCTTCAGCCTATGGGGTGTAGACTAGAGTGTCTCACTGCTGCATGAAAATGGTGGCCTCTTGGACCGAGGTTGAAATATTTATTCAGAAGCAATCGCACCTCTTGGGCGAATTGTTGGATAAAATAAAATGGATATACTGTCACTTCTAAACTCTTCCAATTTATAACAACAGACTGCTGTGAGTGAGTGTGTGGTGTTGTCGACGACAACACACTCCCTCAGACGGCTCACATCAATATGCCACAGTGAAGTGAACGTCTGGCCTGAGTGGCCTCGAGTGGGCTGTTGCTCTGTCAGTTTGCAGGATTGGGTAACACGATAGGTGGGCAGACTGGGCACCAAGGAAGAGTTGGCACCTTGGCATTTTCCCCAAAAATATTTTAGAAAAATAAAACATTTGGAAAATGTTTGTATTAAAGTATAAGTAGGTCTACATGATTAGAACAAACATTCGACAATGGAGGTGTAATATTTGAAAACATTTGGGGCATATAAACAAGTTGAAAGTCAATTAAGTCTGATAATGATGTACCATGCATGTTCACATCATGTAGTTTATACTTTACAGTAATGTTTTTTTTTTTTTTTTTTGACAAAATAGGCAAATTTACATCGAGGTGCTCATATGTCCCTATAGTGCCCAACTATCCTGAATCAGTTAGCAGCATTGTAGTCATAACCCGTGACAATATTTGTTTCCAGAACAACCAATCATTGTATAAGATCCTGCTTTCTCCAGTACTGCTAAATATTTCATAAAATATAGAAACTAGTCGTTTTCACATAATTTCATGTAATAATATTTTTATTTATATTCATGCAGCTCAAAGTGCTTTACATAATACAAAAACAACATCACGATTGCTTCACAAAAAAGGAGAAAAGCAGTAATAACAGTATAATAAAGCAAGAATAATAATAATAATAATAATAATAGCAATAACAATAATAATAATAATAATAACAAGAGCAAACAACAGTAAAGACTACATTAGCGGGCAGAACATGTAGGCACTTCTGTTTCTCTGTTGACACCGAATTCTTTTGCTTGGTGTGTCTTATTCAAGATCTCATAGAATCTAACGTGATTTACTGAATAATTGTTGACATTTTGCATCACAAAGACAATTTCTTCTTGTATTTTGGCTGTTCAGGATTCGACTTTGTCCATGAAGACATTCTTGAGGATTTCCCTTCGCTCCACGCCTCAACAAACCAAAACTACATTCCAGATGCGATGCTGCCCCTTGGGGAGCCATGGCTTCAGGGGGGACCCTCCCGTGCCATGCTGTCTTTGCCTACCTGCCTCCGTCTGTGGAGGGAACCCGTGTCTGGTAGAATGGGTGTCCATGGGCCCTCCAATGACGAGAGGGCAGGGGAATATAAAGTGTACACCAGGAATGAACTTCAGCAGGGAATAATGTTTGGACCCTTTGTTGGAGAAGTGACCAAAGGACAACTGCTCAATACTCTTAAACATGCCTGGGCTGTGAGTAGATTATTATTCTGTCACAAGCTCTGACCTGAGTTAGCTCTTTATTTGCGAGATGTTACTTGTGACCTTGTAGATCTGCTATTTTTGGCTAACGTCCCCCCCAGAATATGGATGCTGGGGTGCCAAGTAGTAACAAAGTGGCATTTTAAGCATATTTTGATTATTAATATTGATAATATTGTTAATTGCAATTATTTTGGTCACAATAATCATGACATAAAATGTTCATATTATTACCCCATCTAGTGAGTAGCTATTTTTGTTCCTTTTGTGTGACACTGTCATACAATACATTATAGAATAAGCCCTTGTTTTTGCAAACCCAAGTCTCAAAAACATAATTATAGCTTAAATATGAAGCAGGTCGAATTGGGGGTATAGAAGTCACCTAACCAAAAGTCGTATTTTTATGTTAAAATGGCTTGAGGAAAAAAATAAATACAAAAAATTAATTCTCCATACAGCCACCACCAACGCTGCTGGTGTAAGTAAGCAGCAGTGCATGTGTTTATATTGAGGTAAGGAATAGGGAAGATGCAATACAGTGTATACTTTCTTTATTATCACAGATATGTTTTTCACCCCTCTCTGTGTGTCTGTCTGCAGCTATTCTCACAAACTGCTGGGCTGATCAGCGTCAAACCTTTGTGCATGCTACTACGTTTTGACCTACTGTATAACTTTGTCTCTCTGTGGGTCGTACAATCTAAATGTCCTTTTGATCATGACACAACTCCTCAAATAGGCTATGCCTAGTATGCCCAATAGCAATTTTGCATTTTCTTCAAAAGAAACTGTTTGCTACTACTCTGTCGTGGACGTTCTTCTTTGGCCTAATGGGAGTGTGCGTGCAAAAGTTCAGAGAGATTAGCTGCTTACAGACAGACTCACACGAGTGAAAAAATAAAACCCACCCAATTTGTGAAAATGTAAATCTGAAATTTCTTTTTATCCACAGATCAGGGATGAATCTGCTTTCTACTATGTAGATGCTTCTGATGAAAACAGGTCTAACTGGATGAGGTGGGTAGTTTTCTTTTTATTCAGTTCCCTCTGTATCCCATTCCCAACCAGGATTTTCAGTCACATCTGTGGGATCGGCTCTTATCTGTGCTGTTCTACATTTTTGTCTAATAAAATATTCAATTCAATCAATCGATCTAATGTGCCGTAGCTAGCTATGTTCTCGCACAAAACATCTCACAAACATACCCACCACGACCGACAAACATGGACACTTTGTTTTGTCCAGCTTTAATTCTATTCTATACTATACATTTGCCTCTTTGGACCGTATTTATTTCAGTTGCACAACATTCCGCCTCAGGACGAACCACAATGGAAGGGAACACTGTTAGCGACAGTTAACCAAATAGTAATTAAACATTTGGCACTTACTATGTCTTTGCCGTCACTCTGGGTAATGCCCGCATTGGCCACCACAGTCACGTTAATATTTGCAGTTTTTTGCCTATGTTCTTAGCTACTTCCGCTGCTGTTTATGTATTTCCACGATATACAGTTTGTATAAAACTATTTATTTTCCGCAAGATTTATGGCCACACAGGCTGTGGTCTGACGCAATATACGTCACAATTCTGAGAACAGATCTACAAGCTAACAAAGCTATATATTTACTAGTAAGACGCCTTAGTGCGACAAGCGACCTCGCCCTAAAGGGAGAAGTCACGTCATGTCTTGGCCGTCTGGCCAGTGATGTATATTGGACCAGTTACCCATATATGGAGACCCCTGGTACCCATATGGTGATCCATGTACTGTATATGGAGATATGCTGTGAGAGCCCAAACATGCTTACTCAGTTATTCGTTACGTGAAAGTCCTATGACGTCTATGACATCTGACATACAATCAATTTTATGCACATACATGGAGATCCCTGTCTGTATAACCAGCCACACATATATGGGCTATTATTTTAGTGTGGTATGTGGCCGATGTGGCATTCCCATATGAAGTCCTGTTCGATATGGGCTTAATATTGATGACATCAGGGAACTCCATATATTGGTATAAAAGGGATTCTGATAGTGTGGTTCCCCGGGAGAGTATTTTTTGCAGGTCGTTCAGTCCGAGTGTATCAAAAAGCAACTGGGTTAAGCACCGTTGGTCCGACCGGTTTAACATTTACCAGGTTAGGCCAGGGCTCCACCATGAACGTTGCGTTGCTCTGCGTCGTGACGGCTTCATTGACGCCGTCACGTTGACGTCCGACCAGCTCCACCGCAGCGCAGCGGCTGACCATTTCCAAAACAACATGAAAATCACTTTCAAACAGGAATAAAACTATTTGCAGCAATGCACCACTGACCACATTTTTCATGATTATAGCCTGTTGTGTTTGTACTCAATTTTATCAAAGAAGACCATTGTAATAGTGTAATTACATTAAAAAAAAATCTCTAGGATTTCTGGGACATCTAGTCACCCTTGTGAATGACGTGAATGGATAGCCAACAGCAGAAAAGCACGTATATAGATTTAAATATATTACATTTAATCATAATTTACATGACTGGACTGTTGTGGACGGCGTTAGCATTCACCAGGTTAGCATTCACCAGCATCAGCAGGTTAGCATTTCACCAGATTAGCATTCACCAGCGTTAGTTTTACTGAGGTTAGGGTTAAGGTTTAGTTTAGGTGTATCTCCGTCCCCCTGACTTTCGGCACCACCGCGCAGCCAATCACAAGCTTCGGTCTGCCTTAACCCAGTTGCCTTTTTGATACACTCGGACTGAACGACCTGCAAAAAACACTCTCCCATGGTTCCCCTGACATCACAGTGATGTCAGAGCGGCAAACCCATTGACCGTAAAAAAAGTGTACACATCCTGACGGAGTCATCACCGTTTCACATACTAAACAATTATATCCAGCTATGGTTCATTGTTTTCATTTTGCTTTTTCTACCTCAGATATGTGACATATGCCAGCAGTGAAGAGGACCACAACCTCATAGTGTTCCAGTTTTACCGTCAGATTTACTACAGGGTTTCCCAGACTATCCCGGAGGGAGCAGAACTAAAGGTCTGCATCGGAAAGGATTATTCTGCCATGCTCGGCCTAGGGATGGGTGAGTTTTACTATGTCCGTAGGCCATGTTGTCATTAGGGCATTCAAGTCTAATATTCGCTTATTTTTTTATTTTATTTTTTTATTGTTTTCTCTTTAAAAATATATATAGTTTATAATAATAATAATAATAATAAAGCTTTATTTGTATAGCACCTTTCATGACATGAAATGCAGCTCAAAGTGCTTTACAGAGCAGAAAATGAAGCACAAGTGCTTAACAGAAAAAAAAAATACACATGAATACAATAAAGCAGAAAAATAAAAACATAAAACATTGAAGAACAATTTCAGAACAGTGTGGACGTCAATAGCATCAAAGAGATTAAAAAAATTCAGCTAAAAGCAAGAGTAAAGAAATAGGTCTTGAGCTGTGCTTTAAAGCTATCCACAGAGGCTGCCTGTCTTAGGTGTAGTGGGAGTTTATTCCAAACTGTCGGTCCGTAGAAGCAGAAAGCTGCTTCACCATATTTTTTATATTTCATTTTAGGCACATCGAGTAGGTCAGCACTAGAAGACCTGAGTGGGCGGTTTGGAACGTATCTATGCAGGCAGTCATAGAGGTACGAAGGTGCCAGACCATTTAGAGCTTTATAAACAAGTAAAAGAATTTTAAAATCAATCCTAAAAACAACCGGGAGCCAGTGTAGCGACGCTAAGACTGGAGTAATATGTTCTCTCATCTTAGCTTTAGTTAAAACTCTGGCTGCCGCATTTTGAACAAGTTGTAAACTGTCAATTGTTTTCTTTGGCAGACCAGAGAGAAGTGCGTTGCAGTAATCAAGCCGAGAGAAAACAAAAGCGTGGATCAGCGTTTTTGCATCGTCCAATGTCAGATAGGCTCTAATTCGCGCAATATTTCTAAGGTGAAAGAAGGCAATCTTGGTGACATGATTAATGTGTGTATTAAAATTCAATTCAGCGTCAATGATCACTCCCAGGTTCTTTACAGAAGTGTTAGTTTCTTTAGACAGGTTACCAAGTCTACTTATTATTGATTCTCTCTGCGCAGTAGAACCAATTATGAGAACTTCTGTCTTGTCCTCATTTAGCTTGAGAAGGTTCTCACTCATCCAGCATTTTATGCTAGACAAAATCAAGGGAATGCAATAACTGTAAGAAACTCATAGCAGTAACATCTGTAACAATATCCACATGTAAATTTGCATCGCCAGCAATCAAGGTTCTCTCATAGTCAGTGGAACAGATAGATAAAAGTTCTGATATTTCTGTAAGAAATAAGGCTTTGCTACATTTTGGTGGGCGATATATGGTAATCATTAGAACAGAGGATCTACTCTCAAGCTTGGCTAGATAGGAAGTCATAAGAATGAGTTGTCAATGCCCCTGGTGGATGAATTTGTTAATGCTCTATACCAGGGGTTCTCAAACCTGTTTAGGCTGTGACCCCCCCCCCAAAAAAAAATTGAACTGGGGACCCCCACCCTGACAAGCACTTGGAATTGTAGGTATTACATTTAATGTGACTCTGTTCCGCAGATAAATATTGTGAAAATAGCTGATCTTGCGAGGCGTTGTGAGCATGTAGATCGGCTATTTTCACAATGTTCGCCTCTTGCTTAATTAATATTTGATAGTTTGGCCAGTCCTGTCGAATATTCGACTATTCAAATACTTTGAGGTACAAAAAAATCACTATTCGTGAATGCCCTAGTTGTCATGTTCACATTTCTTAGTTGTGCATTGTCTGTAAATAATGTACATTTATGCCCTGTGTTAGATTGACACCGGGTGGGTCATGATGTCACAGAATCATGTCCTGGTTCGGTTAGGGTGATTAGCCACACATAGGTCACTGACAATCTCTGAGAGACACTCCTACAGAGGAGTGTGATATCACCATCTCACATAAATATATGTGAGATGGTGATATCATTGCTATAAGACACTTCCTGATGAAGTTCCAGTGGGACCGAAAGGTCTGTTAATTGAAATAAAAGCAGAGTGCTGCTGAGCAAGAGCAGTGTGCAGGATTTATTGTTCATGAATTAAGTTTTTGCTTCCATTTTCACTGAACGCACCTGCATCCGAATGGAATGGATGTGCGAATACTTCCTTTACATAGCCATGTAGTAAAATGACATTATGTCTGCAAGTCCTTCAGAAAGTGTTAATAATATCAAATTGAATTATCAAAATACAAGTGAAATGGAAATGGTTGATGAGGCTTACTTTCAGTGCTGCTTATCTAGCGAGATTTCAGCATGGACATGTAGGTTTACATACAGACACCCTGCTTATCTCCCTCTGTCTATTTCTTTGGGCCATTCAGATGAGAATGAGAGGTGTGATGTTACAGACAAGGAGATGATGCTGCGCAACCTCCAGGATATCCAAGTGGTCACTCTCCCAGACGCCAATGTCTCCTCCCTTTGGTCAGACAACAGCCAATCACAGAGCCCCATGCCTCTGATCAGCGAGGTGGCCAGCATGTTGCAACCAGACAAGGTCGTTGACTCGGCCACTGCTTCCACCTCCGTCCCCACCTCCTCTTGCATTGGATCACTCGCACTGCCCACCTTTCATTTGGAGAGGTACGACTTTATCCCTGGAGCTGAAAAGCTGCTGAACCACCCGCATGCCACCCAGAACAGGGCCTGGTACTTCTTTGGGTTTGAGCCAGACCCTACTGGACGACCCCTGGACCGGAACAAGGTGGTGTGTAAGCTTTGTGGGGAGCAGGTCAGCTGTGGAGGTGGGACAATAAACATCCAGAACCACCTGACACAGAAGCACCACATCAAACCACGTGATGTTGCCAAGGACCTCAGAGATCTGTGGCCCCAGACAACTGGTAATTATTTGCATAATCTCCAGTTTGATGTTATTTTAACTTTTTTTGACTTTCAATGGACCACAATGGAAACAAGCCCCCTGGGCCTTTTTGTGTTCATCATTATAGCATAACCAGGGGTGAGATGCCGTGGGCTCGGTTGGGCTCGGCGAGCCCAGACTTATTTAGCTGCACGCACGCTCGCCTCACATGCACGTCACAAATTTAGAGGGGCACCACTTCTAAAATCCATATCACACCACTGAGCATAACCTTAGCCTGACTCCTCATTTCGTTTCACTCCATTATTCAGTCTGAAAGTCCTCTCAATGCAGCCGTTTTCTGAGATTGGGGCTTGCCAAAGTGGGACTCTCTGGCTTTTGGTTCATACTGTATTAACCCGATCCCAATTGGGCCGGGTCGCCGGTTAGATTTTCTTTCTTTTCAAATCTTTTTATTAAATTTTCAAATGGAAATAACCCAGAGGCGGGTAGACAATCTCACATCAATGAATATATCATCTGTAGATATCAATGTACGCCGGTTAGATTTTCAACCGAGAAACCCCCCTCTTCTACATTGTCACCAGACCCTAAATGCAAGAGTTGAAGCTGAAGCTTGCGCGATTCAGGGCCAGGCTAGCATAACCTTTGAATTTACTACCTGTACTGTTAACAATCTTGCTAATAAAGTATTCAATAAATCAATCAAAAGAAGGAAAAAAGCTTGATAACAAGGGTCTCTCAGTGCCAAGATATATTTTTTAAGGGGGGAGGCAGGGGCATTTTTCTTTCATGTTTCATTTTGAGCTATTCTTAAAACAAACAACAGAAACAAATGTCAAATTCATTTCTCAACAGGTCAGAAGTCCCAGCTACTGGCCCCCACAAGCATTCTGGACATGATGACCGCTACACCCTCGTCAAAACCGCTTGGAACCCTCCCACAGATCATGGCTACTCAAATGACTGATGCCATCTCAAATTTCCTGATCAGGGACCTCCACCCTCCAGCCCTGGTGGAAGGGGAGGGCTTCAAACGACTGATCCATACTTTGCTGCCATCCTGCAAGATGCTGCCCTCAGCTTGTCTGATCGAGGATATATTGAAGGACCTCCACACCAAAAGCAAGAAGAACCTGTTCCATCAGATGAAGACCAATACAGGGACTGAGGACAGCGAGGACAATTTGAACTACACTGCTCCCATCGAGTTTGAGGAAAAGAGGCGAGGTCGACCTCGTAGTTCTCAGACGGAGCTCCCGCACATTGTCACTTTGAGCGTGGATGTCTGGTTCCATGATTGGCAGGGCAACACTGAAAGATACGCCACCCTCTGGGCACATTACATTGATGCAAACTTTAGATTTCACAACCTAGCCATAACCACACAAAGACTGACAGAGAATGTGGCCGGTGACTACAGCCTGGGAACATTGCAAGGCCAAGTGAAAGTTATGGCCCAGGAGTGGGGAATTTCTCAGCCTAATCTAGTCTTGCTAGGAGGGGAGGGAAGTGAAAAGCTGAGGTTGGGATTAAAGAAGAGGGAGAGAACTGGAGAGCCAACAGGAAGTGGTCCTTGCCCTAACTCTACAACGTTTCTTGAGAGGGAGGACTCTGTGTCTTCCGATGAACTACGCGGTTTAGAAAGCCGCTACTCTTCCAGTGAAGGTCCCCCATCCATTCCTTGTTTCTTCAGTGCGGTTCAGGGCTGCATAGAAGAAGTGATGTCCCACCCTGTCATCTCCAAGACCCTCAGTCACTTCCAGATCTTTCTCTCATCCCTTTTCCCACTGCACACTCCAAAGAAAAGCTCATCTCAGCTACAAACTGAGAGCTTGCTGCTAACCATGCCCAGGAAGGATCAGGCTCAGTTGAAGTCCTGGGCTCACAGCAGACCGAGCTGGAACAAGCTGTACACTCTGTGCAACACCCTCCTCAGACATCAGAACCTGGTAGGCGATATGATAAGGGAGCTAAGAGGTGAGAACCCAACCAGCGGGGATTCCACCGATCCCACTACCTCAGAGTCCGCAGCAGCTGACAACTCTTATACAAACTCCACCTCCAGTGCATCGTCATCATCATCATCAGGCACCATCTTTGCCCCCAAACGTTCCGAATGGAAGGTTCTAGAGGAGCTCTGCTCAGTCCTCAAACCGCTGGATGTGGCGTGTCATACCTTGGCTAAGGACCCCTTCCCTCGCCTCTCCTTGATTAAACCCATCCTCACCGGCCTGCTGTCGCGCCACCTCGTCACGCGCCCAGGAGAGTCCTCGGCCATCTTGAAAGAAGTGAAGAGAATGATGAAGCGGAACTTGGCCAGCTGCTATGACAGCCCTGTTGTCAACAGGGCTCTGTGTGTGGCATGTTCTCTCGACCCGCAGTTTCATGGCATGGGATTCATGGAACTGAAAGTAAGTCACAGGGCAGTAACTGAAACAGGGAAAACACACTCAATTTATTTTGGGGGGTCCCCAGATGATTAACTTAATGTGCAACATTGTTATCTCACTCAACAGTAAAGTTGTGTAGTGAGGGTAAATGCACATTTCTAAAGTGACAATTGAAGGACTTTTTAATACCTCTAAAATGACAAATTAAACATTGGCCAAATTGTCAAATATTAGAGGCAGAAATTGTAAAAATAGCCGATCTACACGCCCACAACGCCTCGCAATGCGAGGCATTGTGAGCATGTAGATCTGCTATTTTCACAATATAACCGTGTTATACATAATGTAATGCCTCAACTGTTAGTGATCGTCAGGGTGGGTCCCCAGTTAAAATATGATTATTTTGGGTTTCGCGGCCTGAAAAGGTTGAGAACCACTGTTGTAACGGTCACACGAGAACCGTCTCTAGAAAAACCTGTCAAACCATTGTTTTCCTATGGTACAGTGCAGAGTGTATTCTTTTGCGCTGTGCTTTTGTAACCCTTTTTCCTATTGTAGGTGCACATAACTTTTTATATTTTACACTGCTCAGCAATGTAACCTTTTGGGCCACTCAGTCAGTCAAATCAAACAAAAGGCAGGCATTAGTTCTCACAACTCCTTGCTGTATTGATCACATTCCCACCTGCTGCCCAGTTGCTCCGAGTTGTTTAGTCTGTCTACAAAGCATCTTTTCAGCTGCCGCATCTGTGCAACACTTCTCGGTGATCGCCACTTACTGTTAAACATGGCCAGAATTCATATCACATGATTCCTGTGAAAACGGTTGTAAGGGATAATTATGTCTACCTTGGATACTGCCTCAAAGGAGGAAGGTTTTGGGGAGGGGGACCGGACCTCTTAAAAAATTAAAAAGCTTCACATTTGGTTCTCTTACAAATATATATTTTTTTCCTTTTCAAGGAGCAGGCAGCCACTTTTGATTGGCTGAAGAAGGAGGCAGTCCGGATAGTGAAGGAGGACAAGAGGCGGAGTCAAGCTAAAAGACAAGGCCAGATGAAGAGAAGCTCCTCCCCTCTGTCATCTGAGACGGAGGCGGTGAGGCGGCGAGACGGCGACAGCTCGCGAAGGCGGAGCAAGCGGCTGAAAGAGGCGCCTCAGTACAACTTCAGAGAGAACGAGGAGTCGGGAGACGAGAGCGACATGGAGGAGAACGAGTCGGCCGAACCGGGCTCCCAGGGAGGGCTGTCCGGCATGGAGTTCTTACTGGGGGATTTGTTTGGCTCTGTCCCTCAAGGCACGCATAGCTCCGTGGAAGAGTCTGTGGACAGGGAGATGTCGGTGTACCGAGCGGACAAAGGGGCCTCCATGGGAGTGGAACCGTTGCAGTGGTGGAGAACCAAAGCCGGGCAGTTTCCTCTCCTGGCCACGGTGGCGCGGGCATACCTGGCTGCGCCGGCGGTGGCAGGCAGTGCCGCGCAGGGCTTCCTCCAGGAAGGGGGAGGAGCCACGTGCAGAAAGAGAGTCAACATTCCACCAGAGAGCCTGGATGACATGTTGTTCCTGCATTATAACCACACTCTCATGGGCACGCCTGTTAAGAAAGAAGAGAAGTTCTAACAGTGGGATAGAGAAGGTCCCTGTCTTTTTACACCTGGCATCAACATGCTTTCATTTCTGATATTTGAGCCGATATCCCAAATCGACTGATGGGTTGTTCAGAAATGTATTTGGCCTCATTCACCAAGTGTCATTGTAATAGAATCTTCAAGCATCAGTTATATATGATTTGTTATAGTACAAAGAAAATCACATTTTCCAATTTCACATTTTCCAATTTAAAAGTCCAACTATTAGAATCTTCAAAGACAACCCTTCTTCAACAATTCACAAATGACCAGCTGCAACGCCACTTAGTGGTGCAATTGAGTTTCATTACACAACATGAAAATACTGGAAGGGCAGAACCAGTTAATTCCAAATGGGAGCATGCTTTCTCTGCCATTTTCTTCTCCTTGTCTGTAAATTCAATGCATGGGCTTGAATAGCAGAGAAAACCAATCAGTGCTAACAAATCTGTGAAACTGAAGTGAATATGATGGACTGCCCTAAAGTCTTTGCTTTGGCGCTGCAATGCTCTTAAAAGATATATGTTTATTTCCTAATTGTTGCCACCCATTCATTGAATTGAGGTGTCGCCAGATGTTTCAGTTGGTGGATAGCTCTGATCGTCTGGCTATTCAATGATGCTCGATCATTGATGTTCATGATTCAAAATCGACTTGACTATTAGATTGTTGAACAAGCCTAGCATACAGTGCCTTCAAGTATCATGCTAAATTAATAAGTTTGCAGTTGAGTGGCAATGTATTTGCATTTTGCAAGGAATAGCGGAGATGAGTCGCCAAGAGACATGTTTAAAGCCCTGTGTGCATTAAATGCGTACCATTTATATATGGGTGCAAGATGCATGTTAATGCAAGGTGTAAAGGGGACCATTTACATAATCACCAATTCTTCTACTGGACATCATCTCACCAGTTGTTTTGTTTTTAATATAAGCTAACCCATATACTCTGCATACTTTGTACTTTGTACAGTATACTGCTGTCTTAGTTTAGTCTAGTAGTGTATGTGTATATACATATAGAGCACCTTGTAGTGCCCAGTGCCTTACCTCATTTATACGTATACTGTCTTAACTGTTGTGTAGGGTGATACACAGGTTGTTGTTTTTTATTTTAGGGCTAAATGTCAGTGTTAACATTGCAATGTTTATCCACAATGGTTTGAAAAGTCCTCCAGTTCTCTTATAAGGCTTAAACACAAAGTATGTGAAACACCCTGCTATGATTTAACGAGTAAAAACAAAGAGAGAGAAAGGGGTTGGAGGGGTTGTACTCTTCTCTCTCATTGACATTTTTTGGATATACAGTATACAGTGTTGTATTGGTCCGGTCACACGTGCAAGAGTCAGCAAGACGCCGTCCCGTATCCTTTTTGATCAGGATCATGCCTCTCTCACGCACGGACAGGCATCAATGTAAAACAACCCTTAAGTTCACACCTCGACAACATTTACAAACGCTGTAGTGTCACACCAGGGTGATTTAACAAAGCAACTTCCCAATTTGAATTACTCTGCAAGTCAGAAGTCACCCCAAAGTGGATGGATAGATACCATTGGGTATGGTTATGGTAACATACTTTTTGGAAAAGTATAAGAGCCCTTCCGCACATGTAATCTATAATCTATTTATGTGATGCACAATGACCCTTACAAATGAGTAAATTACTAGATAAGTCTGGCAATGAGTGTTTGTCCAGCTCTTTGGCGAGCATGAAGGAAGGTGCGCAGCAAGTTTCATGGTAATCTAACCAGTAGATTTCAGGATATCTGGTTTGGAATCAGAGATGCTTCCTAGTTATTTTGGTGACCCCATACTTGTCTTTCCTCTGGCTCTACGCCTCCACCCCTTAGGCCACACCTTCCACTTGCATACAAGATATACACATCAGCCGACAATGAGGCAATGTTTTAGCACAAAACAAGAAAATTAAATGAGGAAAGTTACCATTCAGGCAACTTCAGTCTCCTCAGCCTTTGGGGAATACCTATCGAAACAGAAGTGTTGGTCTCAAATTAATTTGTTAAGCACCCACACAAAGAGGGGGCGCTCTCCATTCCGACATGTCGCCACTCCGACATTGAATTCTTATTGTCGGAGTGGCAACACTTCCATAGAGGTTAGGTTTAGGTATAGGGTTAGTGTCGGAAAGGAGACATGTCATAATGGAGACATGCAACCCACACAAAGTGATCCTCATAGTGATGAGACCTGACATGAAACGACCTTGTGTTGCATGTCACACTCTTCACTTTACTGGCCTGTCTATCTAAAACTTCAGCACCCACTGTCCTTGTTGTCTCTGAATATACTGTAATGTAAGATTTGCATGAGATTTGTAGAATGTCTGCATGTTATATGGTAAAGATGTTCAAGTTTTGTTCTGTCCTCTTGCTCTTTTTATTGAAATAAAAATGTATTCAATGAAAATGTCTATAAATGGTGACCACAAGGCCAATTCCCTGTTTTGGGTCATACCCAGCTATGTATACTGTATCTGTGAATGTCTGGAATACATGGTTGAAGAACATTGTTAACATGATGGAGTAACTTGTCATAGAGGATGCATTGAGAATGTATGGAATAGAACCTCCTTGCACTGTCCCAGTAAAACCAAGACACCATGTGTAATGGTAGGATAACAGTCTGCTAGTCTTCTTCCTTCCCAGACCAATTGGGGGTTGGCATTTGGGATAAAATGAAAATAATGAACAGTTGTATTACTATGGGATGACTGACAGGATTACTATGGGGTGATTTCTTTTAAACAACAGAAACCTGTATGCCGCTGAAATATTTCACTTAATATGCACAATGAATCTACAATATAGGCTATAATATTAGCCAATATGAAAGTTTCACTTTTCAAATTATATTCACAGAGCTTTTCCACACTATTATTTTTTTAGATGCTTGGTGCATCTGTAGGCCTATATAAACCCTCCTGAATCGGGCAGGAGTCTCCTGAATTTTGACCCCATCTCCGTCTGCGGACAACATCAACACTGATTGGACACTTATTTCCTCGATTCGTCGATTCCTCCTCTGTGGAAAGCCTGTGCCATTTCCTCCGAGGAGGCAAAACTGGTGGATTTGTTCAACTTGGCCAGGTTTGAACGAGGATGCTGCATTCAATACCTCTGTCCTCTGCCCACCAGATGGCGATCGTCGCCGTCCATTCCTCATGCAAATGAGGTCCAAGTCAGCCTCTGCGTCGCCTTTTTCACACACAAAAAACAGCTGTTACCATGCCAACGGACGGACGCCGCAGGCGAAACCCCTGGAAAACTTTGCGTTGTCCGCACACGGAAATGTTTTGGGTATTTGATTTTGGGACTCACTTTTTTGTTGGTGTTTCGCCTTTATTTTTTAAATGATTCAAGTCGCTAGGTTAAAGTATGAAGGAACAGCGAGGTGCCAACGTTTTCAGATGAATGTTTTAAAAGTTAAACATCTCCCAAACTACAAAACATTTCAAAGTAAAATCACACTTGAAAAATTGTACCTTGGGCATGTTGGGACTAGAACCTGTCCAACCTGCCTGTAGCAGGGACCAGGGTCTAGGGACCACCACTTAAGCAATCACACCATTGAGCCAATGCACCTTTTGGCCCTCAACAGACCGTATCACCAGGTGCTTTAGAGTTTTCTCTTGTATTTAGCCTTGAAAAGATCAAAGTTCTCAAGCAATGAACTGAGATTTGAACATGGAACCTCTAAACTGAGAGTGTGATTGTTAGACCACTAGTCCACTACCATAAAGCATGTCCAGTGAGATTCACTGGAGATACTTTTTAAGGTGCTTTTGAATAATTATAATCCTCATTTCAATTTTACTCTCCTTCAAATGGCCATTGACATTGACATTGCATTGAGCGCTTAAAGCTAAATATTTCAAAAACTACAAATTATTTCAAAGTAAAAACTCCTTCACTGCAAAACTAAACACAAACTCACCCCAACTTTATTGTCACATCACAGGTTTACAAGTTTAAAAAGTGGGTTAAAATCTTTGTTATACAAGCTAAATCAGTTGCAGTTTGAAGAAAGGTAGAAAGCGATAGAGAAACAGAAACTTACATATTGTATATACAGTATATTTAAGGTTATGAATATGCAATGATACTGTTAGATTTCAGTACATGTAATGGGGGCAATAAAATACCCAATAGTGTAGGCCAATAAAATATGACAATTTAAATCATTTTTCTAAAAATGTAAAAAGAAAAGGAAAACAAAGAACAAGTGTTACATAGAGTATTTAATTATTACAAAAACATTATTTTAACATTACTGTGTATATCCATGATGACACAACATTATATGTCATGGTTTATTCAACCGACATTGGCCAATTTCACATTTCCATTGCTAGTTCAATCTACCTTTATGAAAGAAAGGAAACAGAAATGTGACTGTTACAATACCATTGTACAAAATGTCATCTTTTTTGTGCATTACAATCTATTATAGCATTCACACAGATTGAATTACATTGAATCATACATTTTAAAAGTTTCCATCAAAGGAACACAACTTGCTGAAACCAATAAAAAACATTTGTGTAGTACTTCATGCTTGTTTGAACCCCACTCGTTCAACTGAGGGAAAAAGCAATTTTGTAAAAGCAACATTCAGTGGGTTGCTTGCTGTAATTGTATTAAATTGTACAGATTATGGTAAATGTCAGATGTATTCTGAAATAGAGCTTTGTTGACCAGGGAATCACATTTGCATGTTTAACTTTGCATTAAAAACATATACAATCCTAAAGTGGTTGTAATAATGTAGTTAGGTTAAAGTGTCAGAATACATTAACTCGATATACTGTATGCACACAAGTGCGCACACACACACACACACACACACACACACACACACACACACACACACACACACACACACACACACACACACACACACACACACACACACACACACACACACACACACACACACACACACACACTTGATTTAAGGTTACAGGGTTCCCACTCAAAACATATTTTCAGTCTCCAAAGGACTTAAAGAACTACAATCTAGAACCTAGATGACCCAATCCTACAATTTCGCAAACTTGCTCTACTGCACAACGAGCAGCCTGATATGTGGTCTCTCTCCAACATCATCTCGTGCCTAAAGCTGGAGACCTTTCGAAAGGCCCAGATCTTGGTGCTAAGGAGAATAATCGAGGTGAAAAAAACAACTGTGTTTCATCAATTAAAAGCACAGAGGCACGATGATGAAAATCCTTAAGGCCTACAGTGTCTCCCCAAACCTACTCTGGGCAATAGAGACCATATGGGTCCCATTTTCGTCCATGCCTTACCCCTTATCACTATTTGCAATTTTTTTGAAAAACATTTTTAAATATTTCAAATAGCTGATCTACAAGCTCACAACGTGTCGATGTAGATCGGCTATTTGAAGGTTTTTCAAAATAGTAAATAAAGGCAAAGTAGTTTAGGGATAAGGGTTAAGGCATGGACGAAAATATAGCTCCATGTACGCAGGCACTCGGGCCAATGTGGTGACCCTGGATGACAACAGTGAGGAGGAGTTTGACATCCTGGTTTGGGTAATGCAAAGGGACACCCAAGCCCCCTTCCTCTTCATCATAGTCCTGGACTATGCGCTCAGGAAGGCCATCAGTGGATCATGAGAGCAGGATCTTGGCTTCACTCTCAACACCACCCCACAGTATAGTCCAGACCCCTGACAGACCTGGACTACACAGACGACATCAGCCTGCTCTCTGACCACATGGAACAAGCACAGGAGCTCCTGAACAGAGGGGAGTCGGTGTGTTAAGGTTGCCCTTCAGCTAAATGCCAAGAAAACCAAGGTTATCACCATAACATCCTGTCAGAACATCCACCTGTCCTATAACAACAGGAGGTACTGCTCTAAAAGAAGTCAAGGACTTCAAATACCCGGGCTCATGGGTCAACTCAGCCGAGCAAGATCTGAAAGTGAGGAAGGCACTTGCATGGAGGGCCTTGAATGGCATGGCCTGTGTGGAACTCCAACCTCCCCAGACAAATCCATTCTTAGCTGGTGTAGTGGTCAGAATTGGTCGAAACCAACCATAACCATGCTTGCCGACCTTCAGGGCTCTATGTGGGAGCATCTTATCCAATCATATAATAATGTGTGGTACTTATTCTCTGGTTTTGCTCAGAGAACTGCATGACTACTACCCTGTCTGTTGCACTTCTCAAGCAATAGACTAAGAAATACCGTCTCCCCGACTGTATCTGCCTCAGCATACAGTTACACAAAACTCTTATATCATTAACTATAGTAACTAGCAATGACTAATGAATTAAATTGTCTACCGTTTCTTTTTTTATTTTTAGTCACACATTTCTCAATTATAAAAATGAACCAATTTAGGAACAAAAGCTGATCTTGGGTCACAGTTTTCCAACACCAAGTAATTGCAAAACTGATACTAGATCAAATGGCTCCCAGACAAGACAAGACTATGCAAATAGCAATGGTAGATGGATGCGTTTCACTAGCTGTGCGGACAATACCATAATAAAAGACATTTGGGGAATAGCAATGTTCAGAAAAGGAGAAAATTATCCCCTTACTTTTTTTTAAATGTTACATTTGAGATTATTCATGGATATAACAGAATCCTTTTCAGTTAGATTCCATGATGTGTGGCAGCCCCTGAATCTACCAGTGACATACCTACATACATAAAATACTAAAAGTAAAACAAAAATAACTGATCTACAAGGTCACAACACATTGCGTTGCTACACATGTGCACACTGACGAAGGCTGGATAGCTGAAACGTTTATCCTTTGTAGCTTAAGACATGGAGAAGAAATAATAATATAAATTCTATTCTGAATGCAACCTATCATTTTTGTAATATGATATTGGTTTAAGAGGATATCGCACCAGAGGAGTCAGAGAGCAGTGGTAAAAAAAAGCTTGTAGATCTGCTATTTTTTAGAGAAAAAAGTTAAAAAAATTATTATTATCATTATTTTCATGCCCAAATTGGCATGCCAGAGTTAAAGCCGTTAAGAGATCCAACAGTACATGGAAAGGAAAGCCTCTTAAATGCAACATATTTTCCTCTTTTAACACAAGTGCGTCTTCATGTGCCTTTCGAGGTGGGAGGTCCTGGAGAAGCGGCGGTAGCAGATGGGGCAGGTGAACGGCCTGAAGCCTGTGTGCAGCAGCTTGTGGCGCAACAGATGACTCCTTCGGATGAAGCTCTTCCCACACTGTTCGCAGTGCTGCGTCCTCTCTCCTGTGTGTGTGACCGCGTGCCGCTTCAGCTCGCTCTGATAGGAGAAACCCTTGCCACAAAACTCACAAACCACCTTGCACGGCGCAAGGTGGCCGTCGTTGTTCCTCGTTTGGTGGCCAAAGTGACCGGAGATGCCGTCCTCTGAGGCGTGTCTCCTCAGCAGAGACAGGTCGGGGATGTCACACGCTCCATAGTCGGGGTACATTTGGCTCACAGCTCCTGGGTGGAGCTGGAAGGGCAGATGTGCTGATGGATCCTGGTCCAGGGACGGAGGTTCAAGGTCTACACTTTCTGTCTCCCTCTTGATGTGGATGCCCACGTCACCCAGCTGGTCGAGACAAGCAGCGATGTTGAGCTGCTGCTGCGCTTCCATGGACTGTTGGTTGTCTGCATGGTGCTCTTTGCTCCCCTCCGGAGGCGGAATGTGGAACGGCCACTCTGCAGGGGAGCCCATGCTCAGCTCAGCTGGGTGCTGTTGCTGGGATACCAGAGGAGAGGAACAGGATGGTGCTGCAGAGAGAGAGATTACAGTGATCAGGATCATGGCCATTATGACAATAGTATGATGATGATGGTCAGTAATGCGAATTACGGGATAACAAGCTGAAACTATTTTTGAATTGGCTCTTCTTCTCCTTTCACACCTTTCCCCGCTGACTCGTCTCCAGGAGTCGCCTCGCCACGGAGTCGCTCATTTTTGATGGTTCCCACTTCAGTTTTATAGTCTGACGATGTCAAACTTTCCTGTGGAACAAGATCATGCACAATTTAGCGAAAATCTTCATTCATTATGCTCATAGGTAACCCCTCATTTTGATATTCATAACATATACATGTCATAAATAAATAACTGTACATACATCGTCTTCTGTCTCCTCTTCAGTTTGTGTTGCTGCTACTGCCTTATTGCGCCACCCAGCAGGGGGACAACGTGACAAAACTGCTAGTCCTGCTTCGTTGTTTCCTACAATAGTGATTTTTTTTTAGATTGATTGAATACTTCATTAACAGTTTGCAATTTGTACAGAGGTACAATGATTGCTAAAAGGATAACAAACGAAAAACCTAGGGGCTTGTTTCCTTTGTGGTCCTGTGTATTCAATCCATTAAGAAAGACAGGAGTCTTTTTGTAAGCCAACCCATTGAAGTTACGCTGCCAGGATTCCAACCACAGATTTCCAATGGCATATGAAATGATAGTTTCACCATACACAATTACACATCATGTTGTAACATTCAGAGTTGAAATTAAACAAGTATAAGCAACAAAACGTGAAATTATCCTGTGCTATATCATAACCACTTTGAATATCCTGCAAAATAGCTTTGGAAATCTGAGGAAATGGCATGATGTTGGCCAACTTCACACGTTAAAATAGACTTTAATCTCTCACTGTCAGGGCAGATGACAGGTACTGAACTCTGTCCTGGCTATTGACTGTCCCATGGTTCAGATCTATGGTCGGGATGGTCATGTTTGTTTGTTTTTTTGACCAATCTCTCTTCCCCCCCCTCCTCCTGTTCTTCCCTTTCTTTTTTTCTTCAACGGAAATAACAAAAACTTGCAAACTTGCACACAAACTAATTATGTACTTCTGTAAACCTGTGATGTGACAATAGAATTCAGACATAATTAGCTCACATCACATTGTACTTAACATTGAAGTTCTCTACAGCTGTCCACACATCTCAAAAAGATGAGAGAAGACAAAATCAGACTAGGGTCAAGAAAGCTCTGTCGTTGTGTATCTGACTCACTGTATGTTATCTACATCAGTGGTTCCAAAATTGGTGTCATGGGGGATCCCCAAGATCCTTGAGGGGGAACCAGCAAAAGGATCCACCTGATTTTTAAGCAAAATTAACTAATTTAGCTGGGAATCCCCTCAAGGATCCTGGGGATCCCCAATGGGGTGCGTAGGGTTGTTCCGACGTGTCATTAGTCCGACGGTGCTTAACCTAACCTAAACCCGAGCCAGCCACATGTGTTAATTTAGCATTAAAATCAGTTTAACCACTTCTTTAAACCTATATATTGAACATAGGGGATTTTAAAATAGCCCCAACAGTGCACCAATATATGACATTGACAAGTAATAGTTAGAGCTAGCCTTGGACATAGATGTATTTGATCGAGTCTGACTTTTGCTTTATTCAGACTGACATGACATTCCCTTCCCACCGTTGTTTCATGGCTAGTAGTCAGACAATACATATCTTAGGTAGTCTTGATCCAAGGCTATTTGTTCATAATAATCACAGCAGAAAAACACAGTCAATATGAACATCATCACAAAGACGTGTCCTTTGCATTTGCTGTTTGCTCTTATAGCCAGGCTCGCTACACAGTGTTTAATATTATGTATTCATATTTACCAATCGCGTTCCTCTGCGACTCTTCATTGGCAGGTTGATGCACAGAATGGTATCTGTTCTTCAGTTGATCCTTCAGGATGACAGCGGCACAGTAATCACTGACCAGTTTGTTGATCTCCTGCACGGCGGAGATGACCAGCTTCTCCATGATGGAGTTCAGCTGGGAGTGAAATATGAGCGTTTCTGACATTGTACAAATACAATGAGCCGAGAGAGAAATGACGGAATAACAGAATAACAGAAAATAACGCTAGTTCAGGGTTAAAACAGGATGAGGCCTGTAAGGTAAACACAGTCAGTCTGCTCTGCTCTCTGCCAGACAGTCTGCTGCTGAAAATGGTTTCTTCTTCTTTTCTTTGGAGTTTTAGTATCGGTTCAACCATAGAGTAGGGTTCAACTGAACAAACCGCTTGACAAACCAGTTAGATGTGCATTATCGCCACCAAATGGCTGGAATGCTCGTGTGGAAAAGACAGACAGACAGACAGACAGGCAGACAGACAGACAGACAGACAGACAGACAGACAGACAGACAGACAGACAGACAGACAGACAGACAGACATAAATGAATCCATGACCCATACACATACATCCATAAGCTATAACCATGACTGACCTGATACTAGTAGCCTGATTGACTCATAAACAAAGTGTCGATCAGCACCACATGTACCCCCCAACATCAATGTAAGAATCTTTCTGCATTTTGGTAATAAATGCAGACTTTGAGATCAAAAAGAAGTAGGCTAAATCTTCACAATTATGACAAAAATAGTTTGATTTCTGTAAAAAGTATACCATTTAAAAAGGTTGATTGAAACAGATATTTTAGCAAATAAAGATATGACCACACTGTCTTAAACTTCTATATATATAAACCATACTTGCAAAATATCAATCAAAAACAAATCATCACAAAATATTAGACAGTAAATAAAATGTTTAATTGTTTCTCCCTCTCTTGTGCAAGAGTTTTTATAAAAATACAATTATCTTGCATAATAAAAAATATATTTCCTCAATCAGGTTGATTGAAACAGATATTTTAGCAAATAAAGATATGACCACACTGTCTTAAACGTCTATATATATAAACCATACTTGCAAAATATCAATCAAAAACAAATCATCACAAAATATTAGACAGTAAAGAAAATGTTTAATTGTTTCTCCCTCTCTTGTGCAAGAGTTTTTATAAAAATACAATTATCTTGCATAATAAAAAATATATTTCCTCAATCAACTTGTATCAAAACAAACAAGCAGATACATCCAGAATTATTCACACCCTTTCGTAATGATAAACCAAAGACTGTCTAACAAAAAAAAAAAAAAAAAATGCATGATTAATTAATAAGCAATACTCTTCATTATTTCCACAGTGTGGTGACAGTTAAGATTAAATGCTGCATATATAAAAAAGGATTGCTTTCACAACAATTACTTTTTATTTGATCACAGCTTAATTTAAATGAAAAAAATATCACGTTTTCTCTTGTTTGGTACATTTCCTGCGTGTCATTCTGAGCTCAGCAGCATCAAATACGTCTTTCTTCCTGATTTCTTTGCTCCCACTCCATCGCACTCAGTGGTGGAAAGTAACTAAGTACATTAAGTACAGTACTGTACTGTATACTTTTACTTCTACTCCACTAAATCTCAGAGGCAAATATTGTATTTTTACTCCACTGCAATTATTTGAAGACTTGAGTTTAGTCTTACTTTGTAGATTCAAATTATTATTACAAAACATACATTAACTTCTTCAGCCCTATTTAAACTTTGGCTTTTTGAAAATGGCCAATCTGGCCTGTCCAGGCACCTACCTAGGCTGGTAATCAAGCCCTTGCAGCGTCGCAGGTTCGATTCCCGATCCTGACGACTTTTGCTGTTTGTCACACCCCCCCCCCCCATCTCTCTCCCTGTTTCCCTGTCAGCCTACTGTACACCTATCAATAAAGCCAGAAAATGATACCTTGTAAAACAGAACATTCTGCATAATTGTGTAACGGAACATTCTGCATAATGAGTCCTTTTACTTTTGGTACTTTAAGTATATAATGATGCCACTACCTTTGTACTTTAACTGAAGTCAATTTTGATTACCAGACTTTTACTTGTAACAGAGTGTTTCTTACAGTATTGATACTTTTCCACCACTGATCCTACTCTCCTCCTCCAACTGTCAGATCTTCTCCTCTTCCTTCCTCCCTCTCTCTCTCCCCCTCCCTCACCTCATGCCAGTGGGCATCCCTACGTCTCCGACGACGATGCCCCCTGGCCCCACCCCTTCTGGCTCTGGGCGAATCAGAACCCTGGGACCCGTCATCGTGCCCGTTTGCCGCGTCTCTCTCGTCCTCCCACTCTCGTCTCCTTCCTCGTTCAAACTCCCCGTCGTCTTCATCAGTGTCCTCCTCGCTGAGGCTGTCTTCAGAGTCAGGCTCATCAGAGTCTTCCTCTTCCAGGTAGCGGTAACCTTTGACCTTTGGAAACAAAATTATCAAGACTGTCACGTTCATGAAACGTTACATTGTGTTTTTGGCATTGATATAATTGTTATTACCTCAATAATTACGATTAGGCAATTAAGTAATAATTATGACAGGCCTACAAATAACATGAATGTATGAGACAGATAGGTGGTATATGGTTTTATTGTCAGGTTAAATGTGCCTGCAGTACACCATGAGAGACCATCTGGGAATCGGAGGCTCGCCGGTTCGACCCTCGGCTCGCCTCGTCTACTACGTGTCAAAGTGTCCCTGAGCACTTAACCCCTTATCAGCTCGTCTGAGCAGCCATCTGCAGGTTGCCTGGCGTTGCCAGCCTCTATCACACACTTCGTTTTGGGAAGAGAGTCTGGGATTTCAGGAAGAGCTTTCATTTCTGGGGGGCGGGCTAAAGCCTAGTGACGCGAGCCCCAAACCACGTGACCCAAGCATACAACCCTGATTGGCCTACCCTAGAAGCTGGTTGAGGAAATAGAATCTCAATGGACCGGTTCCAGACCGTACTACAACACCACTACCGCCAGGGGGTGTTGTTGTGTTCGGTCTGGTTTATTAACCAGGCAAATCTGCAGGGTGAAGCAGTAAAAGTTCCCCTCCCTTGAGGATCAGAAAATACTTCCTTTCCATTTTGTTTTCACGAGGACCCAGCTCATATGCTGAATCCTGCTCAGCACATGAGCTGGACTCCTCCACCATATTTACAGTGCAAAACACAAATACAATCTGTTGCCACCAAAAGTGTGTGACTGTGTATGTCCTTTTCTGTTAAGCACTTGTGCTTCACTTTTGCTCTGTTAAGCACTTTGAGCTGCATTTCATGTCATGAAAGGTGCAATACAAATAAAGTTTATTAGTATTAAAAGTTCCATCCTTGTTGTTTGAGATACCTTGTGCCGTGGGCGAGGGATACGAGGCAGTCTGAACTTCAAACTCCCGGCTAGGCGACGTTCCATCACCCAATAGCAGTAGCAGGCCAGCAACAGAGTGACCAATAGGATGGAGAGTTTTGCCTAAGGAGGTGGGGCAAGAGCAAAGAGCAATGACACCTATATTCTCAGACACATTGTAAACACACACAAAATATCTATTTTTCAATTTGTATATAAATTGGGCCATGTGGCCCTCACAAGCATCATAATAAAAGTGTACGCACGTACGCACGCACACACGCGCACGCACACACACTTACCCTCATGGGCATTCCGGACCACAGGTAGACTATGAAGATGGCGATGGCCTGAAACCAGTGGTAGATGGTGTAGACGAAGTCCAGGCGCTCCTTATCCTCATACAGCATACCTAACAAGACTAAACAACAGCACGAGTACAGGTGTTTAGATAAAGGATAAACTGTGTACGTGTGTGTGTTATAAAGCAGCGGTTCTCAACCTGTGGGTCGGGACCCCCAGAGGGGTCGCCAAATTATTTTGAGGGGTCCCCAGATGATTAGCTCAATGTGCAACATTGTTTTCTCACTCAACAGTAAACAAACCAACATAAAGTTTATAGAGGTGTCTGCACATATCTAAAGTGACAATTTAAGGACTTATAATACCTCTAAAATGCCAATTAAACATTGGCCAAATTGTCAATTATTAGAGGCAGAAATTGTGAAAATAACCAATCTACATGCTCACAACGCCTTGCAACATGAGGCGTTGTGAGCATGTAGATCTGCTATTTTCACAATAGAACCGTGTTATACAAAATGTAAT
The DNA here is from genome assembly GCF_963921795.1 of Nannobrachium achirus. Classification (NCBI taxonomy): domain Eukaryota; kingdom Metazoa; phylum Chordata; class Actinopteri; order Myctophiformes; family Myctophidae; genus Nannobrachium; species Nannobrachium achirus. Next base: position 38,881,277 of record NC_137812.1, on the reverse strand, counting down.
GCCTCAACTCTTCGTGCTCGTCAGGGTAGGGGGGGTCCCCAGTTAAAATATGAAATATTTTGGGGGGTCGCGGCCTGAAAAGGTTGAGAACCACAGTTATAAAAGTACTTACTACTGATGCCAGTCTTGTTCAGGGCCGAGCCGAGCCCCCAGAGCACGGAGACGACCAGCAGAGGGCCCAGGAGGTGCGGTGAGCGGGGGGCTGGAGACCACCACAGCAGCACCACCAGCAGCACCAGGTGCACGGCGGCGCCCGCCAGCAGACCTGTGCCACGGGGCAGACGCAGCAGGGAGAGCGACAGGGAGGAGAAGACAGACGACGACAGGCCATACACCAGAACCAGGAGCCACAGGTTCTCCAGGCCCAGCACACACACACCATAGGACTGAATGAGAGAGAGAGAAATAAAGAAAGAGAAGAGAACAGAAGAAAATAAATATATATATAATATATATGTGGATACCGTATACCAGGGGTCTTCAACAGGGGGTCCGGGACCCCTAGGGGTTCCTCAGAGTTACTACAGGGGGTCCTCCAAATCTTTGTGTGATAGAAGGAAAAAAAATCTCTCCTTTTGTATATTAACCACTTGAACCCTCACGTCCATATTCGGAGAACTTTAGCCAAAAATAGCAGATCTACAAGTTCACAACGCCTCGCAGAGCACGAGGCGCAGAGCACGAGAGCTTGTAGATCAGCTATTTTCGACAAAGAGCTTTGGTGTAGAGAGGGAAAAGAGCAGACTAAGTACAGAGTGAAAGGTCAAGTTTATTAAGTATTGACGGTTCAAGTGGTTAAATATCTGAAAACACAAATTGACATGAATCCAAAAATACATTGATGACTGTGCTGTCAAACGATGGAAAACTATGAAGACCCCTACTGTATACTGTACTGACATTTTAACTTCAATCAGAGCAGCTATTGTTTTTTTTTCTTTCTGTAAAATGGAACATGGAACTTTCTAAGAAGGTCAATGATAGGTTCATATATTACCAGGGAGAATCCAGTGACAGCAAAGATCAGTTCAAAGCCACTGTAGATAAAGAATGGGACGAGCAAGCGAAGACGGTAGTCTCTCAGATGTTTAAATGGCAGCTGGAAGATGTTTCCCCAACCAATGCTGCGCAGGTCTATCTCTTCTGTTGGCCGGTAAGCAGCGCCACACAAGAACAGAAACTATGGAGAGAGAGCCACAACAAAACAACTCAGCACAATGACCTGATCGTCACAATCACTGCTTTGGCTACATTTTAAATCATCCCTTTGGATATCCTCTAATATTCTACTTTAAAACAGGATGAACATTCTATCAACCAGCATCTATTCGATATTCACTGTGTAAACCTTTGCTTTCATTTAGCCCAATATCCTACCAATTCAAAAAATAGCACCATTGTTTAATTCATATATTTTTTCTTGTAACACTAGGAACAGAAATGTGTCTCTCACTAAAAATAGCTGATCAGTTATTTTCAGTGAGTGACATGGTCACACTAACAAAGTATACAGTAGCCATTAGCAGTAGATAACAACAGACAACACTTCGCAGTTCAGCATCACATTGTACAACAGAGACGGCTGTCAATTGAGTCTTACGATGATCATAGCCAGGTAGGCGAAGCCCATGAGGACGCTCTCCACCTTGATGAGCAGCATGGACCGTGGCAGTCTGGTCAGCACTGTGATGTTAAATCCTGGGATCACTCCAGAGACCGTCGCACCTTACAGGGAAGAGATTTAGTAAAGAGACAAAAGTCTGTCTTTGTTTAGATTCAGAGCACGGAGACTTGAAGCAGAGGGTAAGATGTGGGGAACAACATGAAACACCGTCCGTAATCAAACCTTTGATGCAACAATTATATGTTCGACACATTATCCCGTAATCCACCAAGGTTTGGAGGTTTTAAGATATTGTTGTCGGTGGAGTTTACGCTGGAAACTTCTCTTTACAGGGCTGACTTAAGTTTCTTGTTTTATACAATGGAAATTGCATTGAGATTTCGTTTATTTTCCTTCAAGCTCGCCATGCCTGTAAAGTTCTAAACATTGCAACTTAGAAAATGGCAGATCTACAAGCTCATAGTGACGCGCAATGAGCTTGTATATCTGCATTGTTTTACTAGTCAAAGTATAAAATAATGTTTAAAGTAGTTTTAGTTCTATTGAACAAAGGGGGAACCTTACACTGCAGGGGAACTGGTTATAAAACACTCCTTAGCTCCTTCCTCCATTTAGTTTCAAGTTCTAAGTTCTATTCTTTCAGTCTCCACTAGGTGTCACTGAGTGGGTGAGTGTCCTTACCACAGCTCTTGACCTGAAACAGTGTGTGGTTGTAGTCGTACAGGTAATCCTGGAGGAAGAGGCGCATGGGGAACTCCGCAAAAACAAAGCTCAGCTGTATGAGGAAAACCAGAGCAGAGATCATTCTCATGACATTTTATTGATTTATTTTCAGATACAACAGGGACAATCTCAAAAGTATTCGAATCGCAGCCCAGCCCACACACCTGCCCACTCAACAGGGCAGCCGTGCATTTTCCGGGCACCAGTGGTGTAAAGTAGCACAAAGTACATGGTGGTGTCGAGAGCTCACTCGTGTATAGGTTATAGGTAATATAATAGGCCTACATGCGATGTTTCATATAATATATGAAACATTATTTCTTGTGTTATATTATAACACAAGAAATAATCATAACACCTTATAAACATTCTATATTTATAAGGTCAAGTATTCTACTTAATAATTGGGACTTACAAAATCATTATCATAGTTATAATAGACCTACATTTACAGTAGTTTAGGCATTTTGGTTTGATAAGGTTGTGGGCAGAACAATTTGTCCTTGTTATTTGACTATTTTTACTTTAATTATAATTAAAGACACTTCATAGTGAATTAGATTGTGTTTATAATATAACGCCGGCGCGCCTCCGTCATCTCCACCGAAAACAAGTGCTCCGCCCTTGTTCCATTGTTAGAACCGGGATGTTGTTTTGATACACGCCATTGTGAGCTTGTAGATCTGCTATCTGCAAACCCCCCTCCCGTCACCCCATGAAAACAATAGCAAGAATTTGCATCCCTATGAGCGAGTTGATTAACTGGCTGCCTACCCGTGAATGGACAAGGAACTGGTTGATCAATTTTTTTTTCGGAAGCTGGGCTGTTATTCAAGGCCCTCTCCATATTATACTGTCCAGTCAGGACTTTACACGATGGAAATAGAGAGTTTTTCTATTTAGACAGATCACATGAGGTAGGTGCCTCACAGATCACATGAGGTAGGTGGCGGCCTACTCCGCCTACCGCTGAATACGCCACTGGTATAAACAACACAACCTAACAGAACCTAGTGTTAGGGTTCAGCCATATACTCACGTTGAAGATGATGTAGAAAACGGACTGGAACACGATGACGTAGCTGTAACTGGCCCCTTCAGGCAGCTTCTTCTGCTCCTGAACTTGCTCGTCCTTGTAGTTGGCAAACTCATAGTATTGTTGTGCCATCCTTTGTGTGTTATTTGCATTGTGTTCAAGAAAGAGACACACTTGTCAATTAATTGTTTATTACATGCGATCAACGTAGGATGTTAAAATGTGTACAGAGCTCTGTACCATTAAAAGCATCTCTCTCTCCTCACCTTGTGATATAGTGCCCCAAAGAGGACCAGAGAGGCACAATGGCCACGCCAATAGCGACAGCCGATGGAACAAGGGTGTAGTACCGCTCCCAGTAATTGGTAGATACAAAAAGTGCGTAGACACCAGAAGCCAAGAACATCATCCACTTAGTACCTAAGAATCTGAGAGAGAGAGAGAGAGAGAGAGTGAGAGAGAGAGAGAGAGAGAGAGAGAGAGAGAGAGAGAGAGGGGTGTCAGGGAAAGACGGGCTTGATGAGAGGACTATTGTCACTGTCAGGCAGAAACGTCCAAAACTGTCACTTTTCAGGAAATAGAAAAAAAATTGCTTTTCATTGGTTCAATCTAGGCCTATTTATAAACGCAACACACACACTTGACCACTTTTAGTTTCACTTGAAAAATCAAAATAGCCAAAATATCAGATCTGTGTACGCTCACAACATGTCACATACATCGTGACACTTTGTGAGCTTAAACAAAAACATAAAAAGTTTGAATATGGAGAAGGTTTCTGCCCGACAGCAACAATATAATGCATTGTTTCTCAAAGTGGATTCCAGGGACTCTGTGGATTCCTTTAGGGGGGTCTAAATTGACTTTAAACAAGAGAATACCAGCACTCATGGATCTGTCAGGTTTAAGGCACTTTTATTTAAGTATATATAAGTTGGTGTGGGTCTAAATTGACCCATACAAGTCTGGAACCAAATGGAACCAAATGAACCCGATTTGTACACTTGTCGGAGTTAAGGGGAGACCTTGAAAATCTAAAGTTTGAGAAACCCTGATATAATGTGTGTGAGTCTACCTGATGAGTACAGGGGTGTACAACAGGCCGATGATAGGCGTGACGTTGATACCCATCATCATCTTCCGGTCAATGTCCTCCAGGCCCATGTTGCTGTACTTAACCTCTCTGTAGGTGATGTCATAGTGCAGGATCAGCTGCATCTGCAACAGGCCTGGCACACACACACACACACACACACACACACACACACACACACACACACACACACACACACACACACACACACACACACACACACGGACGGACATAAAAACAACAGTCAGTCTATCCGTCTGCAAGTCCTTATCCTCAATCTACCCCTCTAAACTTGCTCTCATTACACACATACACACACGCACGCACGCACAGACTTCCTCCAACGCACCCATATATATGCTGTACACCAGCATGCCTCCCACACTAGCTGCCAAAACGTTCTTTATGACTTCCAGCTTCTTCCTCCTGTAGTAACGCCTCTCCTCCTCCTCCTCATCGTACTCTGCCTGGGGGCCCAGGAACTCCTCCATCTGACACACAGGAGAGGATGAGGGGAAAGGAAGGCCGGAAGGAGGGGAGGGAAGACACCGAGGATTAGTTGATTAGACATTGCTGAGGCTAGAGGAGGAAAGCACTTAGAGATTTGCAAGAATGTTAAGTGTGTTAAATAAAATGCATTATTACTCGTAAGACGCCAAGGGCGCTTTTCTAACCTATAGACTATACATGTCAGTCTAACCAGTGTGGCTGGTTCTACAGACAGGGATCTCCATATATGGGCATAAAAGGGATTGTATGTGGCCGCTGTGGCCTCCATATATGGGCAATCCCATATGAAGTCCTGTTAGGGGAACCACACTAACATAATCCCTTTTATGCCCATATATGGAGATCCCTGTCTGTAGAACCAGCCACACTGGTTAGACTGACATGTATATATTGGCATTCACAGATATGGGCTTAATATTGATGACAACAGGGATCTCCATATATGGGCATAAAAGGGATTATGTTAGTGTGGTTCCCCTGACATCACAGTGATGTCAGGGCGTGACAGTCAATCAACAATAAAAGACAAGCGTTACCCAGACAGATACGGTCAAGATGTGACGGTTCTGATACTTAACGGCGACCTACGGTCAAATTATTATTATTAAGAGTAAAGTGCAGCATAACAGACACATAACAGAGTCTTCAAATGCAGTGATTCTCAAACTAATTTCAAGGACCCTTATTCATGTATATTACTCTGTATAAGTATAACTCTGAGAGTGTATACATTTAATCAAATAGACCTCATTGGGTTCCTATTAACTATCAATAATTTAACAGGGGACCCCACCTTGAGAACCACTGTTCTAATGCATAATAAATGAGCAGCGCTTACCCGTTCCTCTACATTCCCCTCTGGATCCACGTTGATCAGTTGGGCATCAGGCTGGTCCACCTCTTGGACTATCTCCTCTTCGTCACCTCCCTCCATCTGACAGCCAGAAGGAGTACACTGAGTTCACTGACTTAAACACTTAAATATAAAACCATATACTACTGTAGTGTGTGCTACAGCTGACATTTATGCTTCCAATTGGAAGGGTGCCTACTTGATGAACAGCCAGGATCTGTACATACAGCACTGCTTTTACATAATTGACTGTTATAACAGTAATCATAGATAACATCCTTACATCCTGCATGGGTCATTTAGGGCTCCAACCTCTACCAGGAGGCATTAATAGTGCTGACATTTTGTGGTTGCCTTTTAATGTCTTTTACTATATAATCAGCCATTGGTATGGTTTAACTTGGGGGATAAATAATGCTAAAAATGAATCTTCTAGACATCCCAGCCATGTTAAAACAAGGTAGGGATAGATACTGCAGTTAGTTAGCTAGATGCATTAGTATCTGGGCTGGCCCCAGGCTAGCATGAAACTAGTCTAGTCTACACTCTAAGAAAGAATTCTGTGACCGAGTAAATAGCACTATTAGAAAAAGTTATATTTACTCAATAAAATCACTGAATATCATGTATGTGATTGTTTGAGTAGGTCACACCAAACAAAATGAGTAAAAATCCAACTGTTCTTTTTGAGTTAGATGTACATATATTATTTGAGTTAATTTCATGAGAATAAATTAGTATTTGACCAACTGATTTTATTCATGAATTATACTCAATTTGTTTTGGTAATTTTCCTTCATAATATTTGGGTATGGAGTACTTATATGGATCAATTTAAAAAGACACTTAATTATTATTCATTCCAACTTAATAATCTTTCATCTCTCACAACAACTTAAACAATTGAGTAGATATGACTAAGATTCAAAATTGTACACAAGGGTTCATGGGAAAGTTCTACTGGAACATTCTGTCAACAAACAGCAGCAGCACACATCTTCTTCAACAAGAAACCTGGAGAGTGTTTGCAAATATTGGTAAGTAGATTTACTGTATCTTTGTGCATATAGGCTACACAAATGTATTGGGTATAACTTATGTTCTTTACAAAGGTTTGCAGCTAGTTAAGGTTACAGTGAGGGGAATGTGCAAGCCCTCTAGTCATTGTGACTTTTTGCATTTATTACAAGCTATGCAAGCTGCATACAATGGTGTGTACAATGAAGATACAATGCACAGGTATAGGCCTACATTATTATCTACATGTCTTCTTTTTTACTCTCTTCCCCTCATCTCTGTCTTCCAGGTTAGTGCAAAGTTCAGGATGATCACCACACTGAATCTTGAGCCAAAATGTATGGCAATGTTGGACTTCTATACCCCCAAACTACTGTCCATGTTCCAGTCCAAGAAGGGCAGTTTGGGCACAAATGAGTATTGTACTTCAGGTATGAAACTTTCATTTACTCTAACTGCTTTAATTATATTTCACCTGGCTAATGACAATAATTACTATATTAATTTATGCTAAACTCATCTGTATCCCCTGCAACTCTCTCTCCTGATTATTCATTTCTAAATGTATGTCTTAATAGCTACTAAGGACAGTCTCCCAGCTTCCGTTGCTAAAACTGGGTTGTGGAAACAATTGTATTGCCAAAGTTTATGTTAGTTATGAAAGTGCAGTCATACTTTTTCTTTATTGTTCAAATAATTATTTTTCTATTCTGCAGAGAGGAATCCCCAATCAACGAACACGAGAGGTCATCATCCGATGTCTCATCGACCATCTGGAAGAAGATAGTGTCAAGATCAAGGACTTTCAAGTTAGTAAAATAAATGTTTTGACGTTTTAATGTCATCGTGGATGAGACCATCACATGCAAAGGAACAGCATAGTGATGTCCAGAGAATGAGGTTGTGACATTGGCTGAATGGCTGTTGCATCCGTTGCATGTCTGGTCCAACTGATTCAAGATTATGCCCAGGGCTGCATGTGTGGAGACAGCTAGGATTGCTCAATGTGTGTCTGTGTGTCTTGTAACATTTAGCCTGAAAGTGAGCTCTAAACAATTATCTTCACAATGTGTGCAGGAAGGAAGCTGCTGGTGCACCTGTCAGAGTAGAAGAGAAGTTGACAGAGGAGGTGATGATGAAGATGAAGATCTACCTGCTGCAGAACCAAGAGGACTCAATGAATGAACCTACTGATGTAGGTATTGTGATTAAGGGCATCACTGCCCTCAACAATCTTGGGGGTCTGCTGCTATCTGTTGGGACTGTTCTATGCCTTTAATCTGAGATACCCCAAGAACCTCAGATATGGTCTTGAGATGTTCCAAAAAGTACTAGTTGAGATGGATCCTGGACACCTTTCAGCCAAAGTTCAGAGACTGAAAAAATGTCTGCTTGCCGACTACTGTTCAGCAAGATGCTCTCAGAAAGTGGGTATAACCTACTGAAAGTGGATTTATTGTCAAAACAGCATTTTTGCAATGGTATTTGTTGCTGATAGTAATTAGTTAATGTAAAGTGTTTGTTTCTGGTGCATTCGAGTCATAATGCAAACAGGTCAGTTTAGCATATAGACATTACACATGTGCATAGTCAATATGTTTAAATGTTGAGCTACTGTAAATGCTTATTTATTATTTATTATTCCAAGTTGTGATTTTCTTTCATGCCAAATGGCCTCTGACTGTCTTCTTTAATGTATTTTGTGGTTATGACTTACTGTTCATTTGATGGGCTCATAAGAACTATGGTGCATAATGTTTGACAGACTGTTTACTTACAGTATGCACAGTTCAATTAGAGGTACTTATATACAGTATTGTGAACACACACTGCTCTTTAGTAAACAGAACATTTTAAAAGTGTCAGGGATACTACCCCTTTCCTGATCATTATCTTTAAACATATTGTTTTTGCAGGCATTGTTGCTTGTCATTTACATACTAAAGTAAGTTGAATGTACATACTTGATGTGGTGTTACACTGGTCAAAATTAGTTGATTAAAACATAATTATCTGCATAATTATTTCATGTGTATTCATTTGACATCATGTACTCCTGGAGTAAAAGGTAAAGTAAATGAAAGGGGTAAATGGTACTATATGAATTAAATCAATAAAAGTAAATGAATAGAGTAAATGTGACATATTTGTTTTGTTAAATCATACTCTAATATTCAATTAGATCTACTTAATATTTCAATGTATTTACTTGTAGTCTTTTGTGGCATTGACTGAATAATTTAATTATATCTACTCAATTTCTTTAGGTCATTGTACTCAATTTTAGTTGTTAATAAGTACGTAAAAGTTTTGGTTACTTTTACTCAAATTAATTGAGTATCATCTACCTGATTTCATAACAGTAATATTTACTCAATATTTTTGAGTGTAAAAATGTTTCACCAATAAAATTGAGTAGAGCCTAGTTTTTGTTTTTAGAGTGTATAGCATGTCAAGTTAAAATCTTTACATGGTATTAAACCATATGGCAGAATGATGTTTATTTTCTGAACTAGAACTTTATTTCCTCCCTCTTTCACATGGGGGGGGGGGGGGGGGGTGTCACTCCTTCCTTATTTCCATTTTACAAACCTGATTTTCAGTTAACCTACACTGCATGAAAAGTAGGCCTAACTGAATACACGAATGACACAATCTGTGGCAATAACATTTTGAGTGAATGAAAATAGTCTAAACAAGTCGAAATTGGTTAAAGATGAATTCAAATAACTGACATGAAAGTCACAAGTCGTGACGAGTTAGGATTTATTTTGGGTGATTTTTGTTTTTGGTAAACATCTTTTGTTATGGTAGGCTAAATGATAAATATAATCCAAAAATATCCAGCAATATTAAAGGTGACAATATACGTATAGACTACATTGGATGAAATTGTAGGTCAGCCATTTGTGAGCAAGAAACTGAGATTTAATAAAAACATATGCCATTTGGTTTAGTCCATAATTGCGTAATGTTGTGGTAAAACTCAATAAACATTTTGAGCAATATTATTAATAAAAACTACCGGTAATTAATCCCTCTCGTGCGTAAATCATATGCCATTTAGAAATTTAAGATAGGTGCATCCTTACATACTCTATTCAAAGTTAGTATTGAGTGAATGAGTGTATAAGCATGGAGACAGTGGACCCTTTAAATAGCAGACGTGTTTACGGGTAAAACGAAACTAAAATATAGCCTACTACTGTTAACTTTCATTAGTTGATGTTACTGGATGTTATGTGCCAGTTTATCTGCACTGTCCATACGGAGTAACACAAATACAACAGTTATTAACCTTCACCTGTTAATTAATACAAACTAAAGAATACGACTTGGACTTACCATATTTGCTGGTACGCGCTGCCTCCTGGATCATACAGAGGTGGAACTGGGTTTCTAGTTTAATGTTTTGTTCACGTCTGGTCTCATAGAAGCACACGCTTCATGATCCTTTGGAACACTTCCCCTTTCTCATGTAAAAGTGAAGCATAAATAAATCTCCGGCGGTGGAAATGAAACCTGTTCGTCTTCACTTCCCCAGAGAGCCAAGGGGCTCTGCATGCCGTCTGTCTGAACTTCCCCAACTTGACTGTCAGGACACACACAGGCTATTATGTTCTTAAAGCTACAGTACAGAGCCCACATTTTAACTTAAGTGCATGGTTCTCCAACTTTTTAACGCAGTCGCGGACCCCCATCTGAACATATTTGTGACAGGGACCCCAATACAAGATGTGGGTTGTTTACATTTCAAAATTGTTCCAAGATTTTTTGAAAATAAAAACAGCATGTCATTTTGGATTTTTGCATTGGCTATTTAAAAATAGCAGATAATACACAAGCTCACAGTGCGTTCGTGCCACAATGCGAGCTTGTACATCTGTTTAAAAAATCTTCTAAGTGTGAGAACTACTGATTTAGAAGGCACATCTGTTTAAAAAATCTTCTAAGTGTGAGAACTACTGATTTAGAAGGCATTTGTGGAATCGACCCCAGGACATAATGGATTAACTCACCTGACCCCCTCGGGCCCCCTCAAGGACCCCTGGGAGTCACCAGACCCCACTTTGAGAAACACTGTTCTAACTCGCCTTTTCCATTAAATAGCAAAATGACACAGATGAACATTTATTACACACATTTTGTGCAGTTGTAACAATAACGCACATTAAATACGGCAGCACATTAGAGTCCAACTTAACAATTCCGTTTATATGGCAATGTTGTAAGGGACGATAAGGGAAACCAGTGCAATGCCACTCCAAAAACATGGTCCACATTATTTGCTATGTAATGATGCAGTCAATACAACCATAAAATATTTGATTGCACTCAGGCCATGATAACCAAAGCAAATGAATGACACATTTTTAAACTAAATACCGTACATGTAAAACATAAAACAAAAAAAAATAGACATACATTGTCATATTAGCACAGAATAGACTGATAGACTAAATTAAGTAGTCTCTTGTATAAAATAAATTGTTTTTGCTGAACAGTATTTCTTGTGGGTCCATGCTCAGCTTCACCCCTCCACTCAAGAGCTTTTCCAAATAGTTTCTAGACTTGTTTTACCTGCTTGGGGAGGGGAAGGGAGGTTGAGGAGGGGGGTCAATACGATGGGTAGGCAAACTAGGCATGGTTTTAAGACAATCCCAGGTGTTTGAATGTCTGTTGACATCTTTGAGCAGTGGCTCCCAACCCTGGACTCTCAGGTACAGGTGAATGCAATTACCCAGAATTGTGAAGAAAAGCAACTGCACCAGACATCCCTGAGGAGGACCACGGTTGGTCCGTTTCACCACCCTTACCCAGTCCTACAATGAATCACAACCTTCTCCAAGCATGTCCTCCGTCATGGCAGCGACAACTGTTTCTCTCGCTCTCGTCAGCATGGATATAACTTAAAAGATTTGTACCCCAGTGTCCACCCTTCTCTCATTTAGACCACGGTTACTCAACGTCAAGTCCAGGGACCACCAGGAGTCCATATGGGTCAATGCTAACTCTTTGGGACCCCACTCTACATTGTACAATCCTCAGAGTGTTTAATTGCAATTATGCAACTCTTGATGGGGTACAAATGGAACCAGGTGGACCCTCTCTGAGTTACCTATAAGACCTGTAAGCGTCCATTTGGTCTCCTACTGGTCCTGCTGACCTCACGTTGAGAACCAGTGATTTAGACCAGTGGTTCTCAAAGTGGATTTCAGGGACTCTGTGGGTTCCTTTAGGGGTGTCTAAATGGACCCATACAAGTCTGTAACTCTGACAGTGTACAAAAGGAACCAAATGAACCCTAACGGGTCCATTTGGTTCCATTTGTCCACTGTCAGAGTTAAGGGGAGACCTTGAAATTTGAACGTTTGAGAACCAATGATTTAGACAATCGAATTCAGATGTTATTAACCCTTTCTTTCCATCCCGCCCCTCAAAATGACCCCATCTCCCTCAGACTCTAGCCACTGCCCACGGCTGCCTTCCTCATCATCTCCTCGTCCTGGACGGACAGCTCGGTGAGTTTGCGCCCCAGTCTCTCGTGCAGGTCCAGGTACTTGGCCACGCAGCGGTCCAGGCACACAGACTCGCCCTTTGTCAGCTCTGCCTCCTTGTAGTGCGGGGGAACACATTTCCGGTGGCACGCATTGGTCATCCTGGCATAGGGGACATTATGGCAGTCAGTTTTGGAAGCACAAGACGCCTGCAAAAACAAAGTCTAACACACATTTCTAGTCACTGATAGCATACTTTAACAGAGCAAGAGAGGCGAGAAGGTTGTTTGTTATGTTGATTATTAAAAGGGTTTTGTATTAATTGAATACTTTATTAGAGGTTTGCATAGGAAAAGCACAGCACAGTAAAGTTCAGATACAAGGTCAACTAATAGGATTTAAACCCAAGAAAGCCAATGGCTTGTTTACATTGGGGACCTTTTGTACTCAGTGTGTGTGTGTGTGTGTGTGTGTGTGTGAGTGAGTGAGTGAGTGAGTGAGTGAGTGAGTGAGTGAGTGAGTGAGTGAGTGAGTGAGTGAGTGAGTGAGTGAGTGAGTGAGTGAGTGAGTGAGTGAGTGAGAGAGAGAGAGAGAGAGAGAGAGAGAGAGAGAGTGTGTGTGTGTGTGTGTGTGTGTGTGTGTGTGTGTGTGTGTGAGAGAGAGAGTGTGTGTGAGAGAAACACACACCCACACACTCTAAACAGGTCGGGGGGGGGGGGATTATTATATTCACACAAGAAATATGAATAAAGCCATGCACACTTTGACATGCAAGCAACGTTACCAGTAATGCTGCATTCACACTGAGAGAAGCCAAGCTAGTGGTTTGCTTGGTAATTCAATGTTATCTCAATGGAAACCAGCTTTAAGATGCTCGAGATGCTCAGAACAAAGCTCGGAAACTTTAAAAGCTGGTTTCCATTGAGATTACATTGAATTACCAAGCAAACCATTAGCTTTGCTGCTTACAGTGTGAATGAGGCATAAGACTCCCTAATCGGGACTGTCAGGTAGCATACACCAACTTTAGAAGGCAATTGTAGCCAATCAGGAGGGAATATGGGAAATGGGACAGATACATGTTTAATGCCTCATTCACACTACAGATATAGTTGAACGTTTTGCTTGGTAATTCAATGTAATCTCAATGGAAACCAGCTTTAAAGATGCAGGAGATGCTCAGAACAAAGCTTTGAAAGCTTTAAAGCTGGTTTCCATTGAGATTACATTGAATTACCAAGCTAAACGTTCAACTATATATCTGTAGTGTGAATGAGGCATAAGACATGACTTTAGAGATACTGTGTACCGCTTTGCTTGATTTTTGGGAAAAATCTGTGGGAGCAGTGTCCAAAAATGTGAGAAATCAGGGCTGGAGGTTGTGGTTTGCCAGCCAAGGAGTGTGTGTGCAAAGTTTGGCATGGATAGGGGCAACAGTGCCGGGGATAGAGTAGGGCCAAAAGTGTGACGTGACAGACGGTGGAGCTTTTCATAGTGACTTGCGACTTGACGGTCGCAATTATGCAACATATTGTCAGTCAATAACGACACCTGGTGTAGTGGAGTAAAAGTACAATATTTGGATCCGACATCATCCGAGTTGTAGTGGAGTAGAAGAAGTAAAATACTCAAGTAAAGTACAAATACCTAAAAATTGTACTGAAGTTCAATACTTGAGTAAATGTACTTAGTTACTTTAAACCACTGCCTGCTGCAACAACTAGCATGTGACAGATCCGTCTAAAAATGCCGGCTGTCCTATCAATGGTCAATTCATTCAACAAAAACATGCACAAATGTGAATTAAACGTCGGGGAACACTGCAGCGCGTGTGCATTAAGATGCATGGAATCCTGGAAGAGTATAGTAGAGCCACCGGTTATTAGCCAGCTTGCTACAATAGCATTTAAATCCTTATTTACCTATTGTACATATCCGCCATCATTTCTACTTCCAACTCCGCCGCCAACTGCTGTGCTTTCATGGGATCCATGTTGTCTTGGTATGGTGAAGATCCAACAACCACCGAACACGGACCGGGTCACGTTCTGCTGCTTGTGTCCAACAGTACAGAATACAGATCTGATCTGTCCCGTTTTTACTGTAACCTTCAAATCCTCTGTACACACGTGCGCCTTGTTTCACCCGGTCCGCAGGAGAGCGCACACACTTCCGCTAACAATAAAGTTGTATGATTCAAACAGCTGAGGGAGGGCTCGTCACCTTGAAAAAGCAAGTACCAAAATTGGTAGGCCTACTTGCTTTTTCCTGTATTCTGTATTTTTCAGCAATGTAGAAATAAATACTATGTTAAAATTAAACGTCCGAAATTAAAAAATAATAATAATACTTGAGTAAAAGTACAAAAGTATTGGTATCAAAGTGTACATAAAGTACCAAAAGTAAAAGTAATAGGCCATATACATATTATATTTAATATAGCCTAATCAAGATCTACAAAGTAAATAGTAGCCTAACTTAAGTTTTCAAATAATTGTAGCGCAATATTTGGTTAGTGGGGTAGTTCACCCCCAAAATGTTTTTTTTTTCTTTTTGTATTTGTCACATTCCTAAATGCGATTATAGAAAATTTACCCACATTGATTCTGGATGGAGACCCAAATGCATGGCCCTGGATGGGGACCCAAATGCGGATGGGGAAACCGTTAGGGTAAGTTTACTATAATCAATTTTTTAGGAATGCGACAAAAAAAAAGTCTCACGCCAAGTCTCCATGGCGTGAGAAACCAATAGAAAAAAAGCAATTTTGGGGGTGAACTACTCCTTTAAGTACTTGCCTGGATACTTAGTTTACACCATTGTCTGTCAGTACTAGGAAAAATAACACCAATGTTGGTATTTAAGTCAGACATTTTAATAATAATAATAAAAGAAAATGTATTACAAATCCAGACAGGTGCAAAATACATTAGTACATACATTAGCATTATGTATACAATATATTTTTAGAGTCAAAAGATATAAGTGCTTGTTTATCTGAAGCCCAATTCACTGTGTAAGAACTCCTGTGAGCCAGATTGTTTGGCTCAGACATAATTTTAAACTTCTCAAAGGCTGTGACTCACTCACACCATTGCCATAAAGGCACAGCAAGGACAACATTTCAGTAAGCCAATACAATTGAGTATACATTCCCAGCTATAATGAGCCATGGCTTGTCTCACACATTATGAATCCAACTTTAGTCTGACTTGTGGTTTTCTCATTTCACTTCCTTTGTAGAAATGGCAGCAAAAGTAAATAGTAAATGCAGATTTACTAGACCAGGGTAACTTAACTCTGTTTGGTCTGCGTCGTCTCCCCCCCCCCCCCCCCCCCCATACACACACACACACCAGGGTTCAAGTTCAACAAAGGTTATAGTTGCTACGAGGGAACAAAATGAAACCGCTCTGGGCGAATACAAGAACGGTCGCCCTAAAACACGCTTGCCACGGGGGAATGTGTCGACCTCGGAGTGGTAGCCACTAGGTATTCCTAAATGTAAAATCAGTAAAAATATGCTAAAACCTAACCTTATTCCTAAACCTAACCTCAGTAAAACTATGCCTAACCCTAAACTTATTCCTAAACTTAACCTCAGTAAAACTCTGCCTAACTCTAAACGTATTCCTAACCTTAACCTCAGTAAAACTATGCCTAACCCTAAACTTATTCCTAACCTTAACCTCAGTAAAACAAATAGAAGAACCACCGCTGGGGGGGGGGGGGGGGGGGGGGGAAATGAACTTAACTGTTTATGCTGGATATGGATATCTTACTGGAAATAAAAGCAAAAAAAGAACGACAATATTTCAACGTTACAATTGGCAAACTGATGAATGATAGTGTTGAATGAGTATGAGTATTTCTTCATTTAAGTGTAGTGGTTCAGATTAATTTATTCTGCCACCAACAGTAACACCAATAACATCCACCTCAGTCAATTTGTCATCTGTTTCCTCTTCATATGCAGACGACAACGTCATGCCCCAACTCTCGATGATGTGCCCTCTACAGTGTTTGAGGGTTTGTCTCACTGACAGCAGACAGTTCGATTTCCTGAAGCATAAGGATGTTGCAATCAATGTAGACCTCTGTAGCGTCTGCAGGCTGTTCTGTGTCAGACTCTCTAGTCCTGCTGCACACTTCCAGAGCTATATGAGGGAAAGGAGGAAGTTAGACGAAGCTCCTCATTTATCATAATCTCAGTCAACCTATCAGTAAACCAATCTGGTGAGCAAGCATATAGAGCAAAATGTGAAATAATGGGATTTGCTGAATGATGGAATAGTGGGAAAATCGCGCTCTTTTGAACGACCATCATTTCGACCGGAGGGTTAGCGACTCACTCCACGGAGGTTAGGGTTAGGGTGGGGGTTAAAGTCGGGTGTCGAAAAGATAACATGTAGTAAAGCAACACGCTCCCGTAATATTAGCTATACATGCAACTAAAAGCTGATATAAAACAACATATTTGAATGTTTAACTTTCCCATTTACTATTTATATGAGCAGCATAACCTCAGAATATCTCAAGCAACTCACAATACTTCAAAGTAAATTAATTTACCTTCATCAGGATCATCCTGCAAATGTCCCATTTCTCCTTCATCTGCCATTTTGTCCACCTTTAACAAATTAATCTCCTCCTCTTCCGTTCTTCTTTCCTCTGTAGTGGCAAAACAAGGTAATGGATGGTTCTGGAATGGCAATTCTGTTTGTTCAATTGCTTTTGCTTTCATTTTCTCATTGTGCCTATCCTCTTTTCCACAAAGCTGGTGACTCTCCATTTCATCTGGCATTACTTGTTGGAAGTAATTATGTTCCGATGGTACATAATTTACCACTGCCTCCTTGGATTTAAACACACAAGTGCTGGACTCTTCCCCTTCTTTTTCTGTCACAGTTTCACTCAATGTCTTGTTTTTAGTTTGGCTCTGTCCCTGTAGCTTTTTCTCATGCATGTGCTGTGTGCTTTTGTCAGCTTCTTGTGATCCACAATTCTTAGCTATGATGATCCTGTGGGGGTTCTGAACAAATGGTAAACCGTGTATGGAATCACGTGTTTTAACCTCACTTTTGCCTTGAAACTGTGCACTCTCTTGTTCCATTTCTGATTCCTTGGCAAATTCTTCATGACTGCTGTCTGTTCCACAACTAACCTCTCCTTGACTTTCAACACCATCATTTGACTTTTTTGATTCCCTGGTCCTCCCGTGTCTGTGTTTTATAAGCTCTTGAAACTGTTTGAGAGTCACTGAGGGAGGCCGTTTAGTTGTGATGACTTGAGCCCCTTCGGTGTGCTCTGGAGTGGAGTTCTGCTCCAGAGTCGACTTTATCTTACTGGAATCAGAAGAGGGAGCAACACAGAACATATGCTCCTGTGTTTTGATCTTACGGGGTCTCCCACGTTTCCTCTTTGGGGGCATTACGTCTACACTCTGAATTGTTCTGACCATGGTGCTGGGACCCGAGTGTGTTTGGCTGTTATAGCTGGTCGTTGACTTCATCTTTTTTATTGCTGGTGGTTTCTTTGATTTCCCAGCATTTTCCAAAGGCATTCTGCAAGATGTGTTGGCCATTTCCCTTTCCTTGGCCATGACATTGTTCCTTGACAGACTGACTGAACAAACACCCAAATGGATTATACTCCGACCTTGCTCACAGATCTTTAAAGTTTTGCGTGCCAAATTATGACCAATGGTATCTATTGAATAATTTATGCATTTTGGATTTGTTTCTCTAGATGCTTGGCTACTGCCACTATTACGATTTCTCTTCAAACCTCCAGGGACATTTTGGCTAGTATTGAAGAACCTCGTCCATTTGCTCCCATCTTCTACCCGACTCCCAATAGGTACTTCATTGGTGCTTGGCCCACTCTCGTTACAGCATTGCACACAGCGACTGCCACTATTACCACGTTGTTTGCATTTTCTCTTCAAACCTCCAGTGACATTTTGGCTAGTATTTAAGAACCTTGTCCTTCTGCTCTCATCTTCTACCACACTCCCAATGGCTACTTCAGTGGTTCTTGGCCCACTGTCGTTACAACGTTTCACAAAGCGACCATGTTGGTTGTGTTTTCTCTTCAAACCTCCAGTGACATTTTGGCTAGTAGTAAAGAACCCCCTTCCTTTGCTCCTGGTGCTTGGCCCACTGTCGTTACAAGGTTTCACAAAGCGATTTGAGTTACAAGCATAATTTCTAACTTGATGTAGGGATGGGTTAGTCATGGTGCTGAGAGGAAACAGTAATACTCCTGGCTTCATCATCTGCCAAGATTGCACCTCTTGACGTGATTGCTGAAATGTATTACCATGGTTTGTGGGGTGGTTGAAGGATGGTTGGTGGTGTTTAGCCATATTAGTACATGGCTCTGATGGAGGGAGATGTCTACGCAGGAGCACATCCTCCATACATGCAAAAGAGTCAGGTTGGGAAGACTGACAAGCTGCGTAATGTCGTTTCTGTTGACAGGAAGTTTGACCATGGGGGGACAGAGCACTCTGGGTGACTGGTGTGTTCTGAAAGCTCCTTTCATCCATTTGGTCAGGGTATCTCAGAGAGTGGACTGTGGAGGAACGGCAGGTTTTGGAGAGGCAACACTGTGGGGCTTTAGGGAGTTGGGTGAAATCTGGGTAAGGCTCAGGCGGGTGCTTTGCAGGAACAAAATGAGAATTGCAAGCAGAGTGGAAGCCTAGGAAGTGGAAAGATGGAAATGGCCGTGAGAAAACACTGTAAAGTGCTGGTAATACACATTTGAACTACCGTACATTTTTTGTGTTGCACGCAATGATGTCAACCAGGACCTTTCTCCCACATCTATCCCCTCTGAACAGTTGACCTCAGTACAACACTGGCACCCAATGCTATTCTATTTTCATTTGTGTTATCTCCTCACTCTCAAGCCAGCGTAGTCGGACACAAGTCAAGTTTATTTGTCAAAATAACAAACAGGGAGGTTGCCGCTTGCCGGCACAACGTTTTAGTTAACAGCCTCTCCAAACAACTTTAGCTAATGGTTCTTTAGATCAGTCGTTATCAACATTTTTCATGCCAAGGACCCACAAATGATTTGGACCCCCCAACCCCCCCAGTTGATCAAGGCCCTTATCACTCATACCGATCTAGTCAGATTTAAGCTAAGTAAGCTAGCTTATCAATTATGTTTTAACTGACAAGCTTACATTGTGTCAACTCTAGTGCTATAATTCAATACATACAATGAAACGATTGGGGAGGGGGGCAACATCACGTTATTTCTTCAATACGGGAATACATATTGTTGCTGTCAGAAACCTCATATTATCTCTATAATTCAACTTATGTTTTTGAGGGGTGCAAACCGCTTCTACATTGCACTTGTGTGTATTAGTACGGATCTCCATACACATAAAGTAACTGACGTCATGGACAGAATGGCCCATACAAAGAGATATGCACGCGCGTAGTGTTTGCACCGCTCACTTCGTGTAGGTGAAAATGAATACCCTACTTCATCATACAAGTGTCACAAGCAGATCTACAAGCTCACAATGTGTCGCATTGCAACAAGTTGTGAGCTTGTAGATTGCCAATTTTCACACAATTTTTTTAATATAAAATAAAAAAAGATGTTGTAATGAATAGTGTTGGACAAACAACGTTTCGACAGCGACGATATCAGAACCAAAATACATCTGTGTACCTGTATCTGTTAATGATGTGTCGTCAATTGGTGTCCAGTCTTCTGTGCACACTGCAGGATGCCTACTCTGCTTCTCTGCAAGGTTTGGAATTGAAGACTGGTGGCTGGTTGTTGCTCTATCAAGGTTTGGAATTGAAGACTGGTGGCTGGTTGTTGCTCTATGAAGGTTTGGAATTGAAGACTGGTGGCTGGTTGTTGCTCTATCAAGGTTTGGAATTGAAGACTGGTGGCTGGTTGTTGCTCTATCAAGGTTTGGAATTGAAGACTGGTGGCTGGTTGTTGCTCTATCAAGGTTTGGAATTGAAGACTGGTGGCTGGTTGTTGCTCTATCAAGGTTTGGAATTGAAGACTGGTGGCTGGTTGTTTCTCTATCAAGGTTTGGAATTGAAGACTGGTGGCTGGTTGTTGCTCTATCAAGGTTTGGTTGGAGGTTGTGTGGGCTGATGCAGTTCATCTCTAGGTTCACAGAGGGCAATATATTAAAACCCATCATGATATCCTCCAGGAGCCTCTCTATTTCCTCTGGAGATTCCTCTACTGACTGGGGGCTGGTGTCCGGTGCTTGGGTGCATAGGGATGGGATTGGGGTCTGTGGTTTACATGTGCAGACATAGGAGGTGGGCACATGTAGTCCCAGGTCAGTGAAGTCTCTCTGGGGCTCTGCAAGACTGCTGCCACTCTACAGACAGAAGAGACAAAACAATTAAGTCATAGTGGAACAGAACAGGTTAGCATGAATACTTACTTAGCCAGATTCTCCTTGGTAAAATATCGTAATGTAATAGACCTCTAGTAACAAAGTCTACACTTTGGCACCTATAGTGTGTTGAGTGTGTGTGTGTGTGTGTGTGTGTGTGTGTGTGTGTGTGTGTGTGTGTGTGCGTGCGTGCGTGCGTGCGTGGGTGGGGTGGTGTCTGGAGGTGATAGTGGAGAGGAGAATGAGGAGGAAGCTGAATGCTATCCTGGAGAATGACTCCCATCTCCTCTATGATGAGCTGGAAAGGATGAGGAGCACATTCGGCTACAGACTCATCCCTCCTCGCTCAGACCACCGCTCAGTTCACACGGGTGTGATTTTTTACTGATTAGGTGCTTGGTCTACCTACTTTATTTTTTTCTAGATTGATATTTCTATGCAATTGACGTATTGATGTTGATGTATTACCTTGCTTATTGTATTGTTGTATTACCTGCTTATTGTAAATCTCTCTGGATTAAGAGCTTCTGCTAAATGCCTAAACTGTAAAACTTGTTATTTAGACAAACGCTAGGTTTGATACCTGGTATCTTAAGTTTCTGTGAAACAACAGTATTCGCTTTGCACTCACTCTACTTATATCATTTGTTGACTAGGGTTTATGCCACTTACTCTGATTTTGCACTTGTAAATCGCTCTGGATAAGAGTATCTGTGCCTAAATTGTAAATTGAATCACTGGTCATATAAATGGTTCAGTCTAGTGACGAACACTGACTGAAAGTTCATGTTTTTTATTCCCCAAACAAACTAGAAACAACATCTCAAGTCATGCCCATACTGTAGGTTTTACTGACCAGTGGAGTTTCTCTCCTGTTCCAGGTTCCTCCATGGGTGGCGTTTGGTGTTCCCTCCACACTAGAGATAACTGTTCTGTAATTGTTGTCCAAGCCTTGAGCTACAAGTGGTGCTGCCACTGGAGTTAGAGGTTCGGTTTGGCTGGAACTAAATGAATGGATGGAGCCATCCATTGCCTGTTCATTACACTTCACAGTCTGTATCCCTGCTTCTCGAACACTTATCTCAACTTGAGTTTCTGCATCCCTCCTACAGCTCTGCTGCTCCCTGACAACTTCACTTTCCCTTTGTACGTCTCTTCGTATTTCCACAAGGCCTCCGATCCTCAGTCGGCGGGCTGCAGCCAGCACATCCTCTTGCTCTGTGGGATCCTCCAACTTCAGTACCCCAGAGTACAGAAGGCCCACCAATTTCAGCAGCGTATGGGCCTTCAAAGACTGAAGCTGGAGTTGGCGCATATTCCCAGAAGGAGGGGAGGGTAAGGAAGACACCTCCTTGGACAGATAAGGACTGAGGGCAGCAATGATGCAGCTGTGGGCTGGAATTGAAACACCTTAGCAATGGTAGAAAAAAAGAACAGAAGGAGAGAGACACATTGTTATGAATGAGACAGGTCTGTATTAGGTAGCAACCTAATATGTGAAAAATGTACTTGGGCCTAGGCTACATTAATCTGGATTTTTCAGATTCAGTGGATCTGTGTAGTCATGGATTTCTTTAGACCTAGATATCGGATATACGAAAATCTGAGTTCAGAAAAAGATCCAGATTAGTGTGGCCTTGGTCTGACTAGACCTTACCCATTTGAAGATAATTGCTCCGAAATAATGTGCAGAGTTTGGATTATGAGGTGTACACAGTATAGAGAGTGTTAGGGTAGAATTATGATACATAATTCTATGATTTGTGTACGAGGCTCATATGACCATATAAGGATATATTATGAACTGAACTTACAGTATAGGAGACCACATTTTGGTCGGATACTGTAAGCTCAGGCTAATAGATTACAGGTCATAGTAACTTTGGTTGCCCTGGCTACGAAATCATGATATACTGTATGTCACTAGTGGAAAGTTACCAACACTACGTGTCACTGTCTTCCTTGTTATGATCTGGGAACAAATGAATGAGTCCCACGAAGATCTTACTGTCATAACTGTACTCTTTATATACTGAATGTTAACTTCCATTTTGGAAGAGAGAGAATTAGCAAAGCTGCCACTAGGATGGTACGCTCACTGTCTGTCTTCCTTGTCTGACTCTCTTCAAATAGAGCAATAGAGCTGGTGCTATCTCTATTGTACGTTTAGCCTACATGCTACAACAGTTACAACATGCAAACACGCATACGCGCGCGCGTCTGTGTTCGTTGTGTGACACTTGTGTATATGTAACAGTGTGCGATTGATGTGTGAGAGTGACACACAAAAACACAGCCGTAGCAGTCTACCCAGTAACGGCGGACACGCTAATAACAGCTTGAATGTGGGACTCGGTAGAAGCGAAATAATCTTTTTTTATATCACAACCCTATATTATAATGAGAATAAGAATACAATCCGTGGCAGATGTGTAGGGGCTACAGAAGAAATTGTGGGCACGTGCATGAATATGCACATGCATGTTTGGCGGGCACATAGTTAAACAGAAGTGCGAAGAAACAGCTTGAATTTGGGCAAAATGAAAATTGGTCTTCCTCACCGTCTGAATAATAATAATGACCAATGCCATGTGAAAGTTGAGATCAGTTGCTGAAGCCAGTGAATAGATGAACGTGAAAATGAGAGCTTGACTCTCTTAAATTATGTAGGATAGGGTTACACCCCGCCATTCCGAAACACCGCCATTCCGAACATTGACTTCTAACCCTAACCCTACCCCTAACCCTAACCCTAACCCTTACCCTAACCCTAACCCTAACCCTAACTAACCCTAACCCTACCCCTAACCCTAACCCTAACCCTAACCCTAGTCAATGTTCGGAATGGCGGTGTTTCGGAATGGCGGTCTGACACCGTAGGATAGGCTACGGTTTTACAGTCCCTACTCTCTACACATGACTACTTATTTTAGCATAAGACATAAGGGGATCAGTACTGTACTTGTCCTTTTTCCCCAATCCCCAGTCTCACCACTAGTTTGTAGCAGGGTGTCACAGAACAGGTTGCTGTTCTGCTGTCTCTGGATCTCAGCCAGCAGCCGCGGCTCATAGTCTTTTAGTCGGTACCTCCACATCCTTCAATCAGCACTGGAAGGGAGGCTAGAAGAAAAACACATTTGAAGCAGATTTGCCAAATTAGCATTATTTATTTTACAGAAGTAAACCTGTGAGGAGACAATAAAGTAGTAGTAGGCTAGTAGTTGAATTGAAGACGAGTTTAATGGCAACATGACATCATCACGCAGAAATTATTTAAGATTTCTGGCTGTTATATGATGTGTTGCATAGTATTGTTGTATATTTGTCTGTCGTGAATTGAGTGCAAAGCACCCCAATGCAAACAACTTAAGCCATAGCGCAAAATAATTTAAACCCAAGAAAGGTTTACATTCTTTTTGTAGACCATGAATCTGAAGCAAACTGCTAATAAAGTATTCAATCAATCAATCATCACGTCATCATTAATAGCAACTCGGGTCCAGGGCATCTCTTGTAGTAGGCCTACTTTAGCCCCTTTTCGACAGCAGCTTTAGCACCACACCGCACTACACCGCACCACACCACAAAAATATCTACATTTACCATTACACAAAAGAGACCCTACCGGTAAGAAACAAATTGAATTGGTCTAAATGAAAAGTCAGAAGGTGTTCAGTCATTATTAAGTGTTTAGCCCTGTTTGGCCTAGCTCAGACCTACTGTAGATTGGATACGTTTTAGTACCACGTTTAGTACCACTTTCACACCACTCTCTCTACGCCATAAGTCATAAGTGGGCGGTGTGGTGTGGTGTTGGGCCAGTGGAAAAGGGGCTTTTGTGTATACACTACAGAATACAGTAGGCCTACTATTCAAAGTCTGTTACTGCAACATGTTCTCAAATATGCTGCTCATTATCAAAGATCATTACATATTATTCTGGTATTATAGGTGCCAATAACGTTATTGCAATTCTTTGAAAAGACAATCTGGATACATTAGCTGCGACTTTAACGCACTGTACCAAATCATCAAATTAAGCCTAAGCCTTTTCCCAACTTATTAAGAGCTTTAACAATCACTATCAACACTAGTGGACTGGAGACGGTTGTCTACTAATTAATGCAGTGGTTTTCAACCAATGGTCCGAGGACCACCAGTGGTCCGAGGGGGCTCCAGGTGGTCCCTAGCTCTGGTCCATAGCGTTAGTTCTCGGTCCATAGTGTTGTGGATCAAGCGGATGGACCAGTCGACCAGAGCTAGGTGGTCCCCAGCTAAATGGGAGTTGGAAACCAAATGGACCCTTTAAAGATCTTAAATATTGAGTGTAAAATGAAATTAGGTCACCAAAGTAATTTTAGTTTTTACCATCTCAAGAGTTAAATTATTGTTTAACACCTGCAAATTACTTAATTTACTAGAAGGTTGCACAATTAGGGAATGAAGAAGAATTGCTATTTTGATCAACGTGTGCCCGTCTCCGGGACCATAGGCCTACCTATGTTCCCCAGGTTCTATGTTCCCCACTTTCTTACCACCTGGCACCTAAACCTACCCCTACCCATAACCCTAACCTCACTAAAACTAATGCTGTGAGGTGGGGAACATAGTGGGGAACATAGGGTGGACCCCCAAAAGTATTCTAGGTTTTGGGTCTGAGAAGCTAAATGTCATCAACTGGTGGTCCGTGGCTCAAACGCTGAACAAATAATGTTATTAGCTTGATGTGAAAAGAGTTGAAAGCCACTGTAGGCCTAGTAATGTGACGCTAACCTCGCCCACCAGGCTTAATGCGACGCTAAACTAACCACAACTCAACGTTGATTAGAAATTCATGACATCTGTTTGCCCCAAACTAACGTATATAGCTTACATCGTTCCAAAAGGGGCTGTAGTGTAATTAATGTACCAACTTACGTTTTCTGAAGAATGGGAAGTTAATACACTGCAACTTATTTTAAATTATCCAAGTGAACAAACAATTTCCATGACTTTACCAGTCTTCTCGAGTTGCACAGTGACGCCTAAACTGATTGTTTAAAACCCTACTTTAAGATTTAGCCAATAGGAAAGCCTCGGCTCAACCACACTAAAATCACGGAGGCTAAAATTGACCTCGATACACAAATGATCCAAAATTGTAGTTTCTGCATTTTGTCTTTGTGGGGCAGTAGCCTATGCATTCCATTGCTGGATGAATCAAAACAAAACAAGGGTTCTGAAAAATCATTTTGTTTTTATTAAAAACTGTATTGCTAGTTACATATTTGATTCACCAATGAGAACTGTGCAACATTAAGAGCCAAGGCAGAGATTAAGGTTTCAGCTTTTTGATTAGTGTTCCAATACCAGGAGGCTGACATGAGTTTCAGTTTTTGCTTGTTTTGTCTTTAATTAAAATAACCTTTAAAATGTCTTAAATCAAAAATAAAATAAAAGATTGCATATGCATTCACCAAGAGCACCCAAAACAATTAACCCAAATCATAAAATATAAAAAACGAAATACATAAAACCATTAAAATTAACAAATATTCTCTGGTATATATAGTTTAAATGTGCTTTTATTCATTTTTCACGTTTATCTAAGCAAACAATCAATGTCTGGTCTCTGCCTCCACAAACTGAGGTTTTACAAATCTAAATTGGGCCTTTGCTCTCCCCTAGTCCCCTCCTTAAGTCCTGCAAAACTCTTTGCATCACATCCATTTAAGTTATACAATCTGTCCATTCATACTTGAAGGCAACTTGAGTCAATTGTAACGCTTTTTAGTGTTTGAAGTGGCATGAACAAAAAGGGGGGAAAGAATCATTTACCCACCCCAGTGCCTTTTTTTCCAAGATCCGCTCAGTAAATATCTACATCTTACTCGGCACTAAGAATATGCAATCCTCTACAGAACAAGCACTACAAAAAACACGCAAGAATGTGTCCTCTCACCCAAGTGTCGTTCTGTGGCCTTGAATGACTACCAGCCAAGTTAGGTAGACCATGCGTTTGTGGAAATCAAGAGTTTTATATTCTATATAAAACAATGCAGAAACCAGACTATGATACATACAGCCTTACATACAAAGTTCATACATTCCAATAGCACGTGGAATATAGAACTGTTGAGATCCATACATTCTGAAGTAGTAACTTGCAAATAAAAACACCTCCCGAATGGTTACTCAAATCATTTTGGACACATCCACATCAGACCCATTGTGCATGAATGAGGCACTCCAGTTAGTCCACACTGACATTTTGTTAGAGGCAGTCTCATATTTACACATTTATAATTCATAATAGATTTTCAGATAAAAAAAGAATGCACTCAATGAATCAATACTAATCAAATCCTGTCTGGTCTCCCAAGAACACTAAAGTAGATGCTTAGCTGTGATAGTAGGAACATAATGATAAGTATTGTAGAGCATGGCGGAGAAATATGTTGTTTGCCCTTTTCACTCTATTTCTATCTAGTAGTCCTGGAATACTCGATACCAACACCTCTGTTATTTTGGTCTGTGAAATTCAAACTTAATAAAATACACATCATCCCCATCTGAGTTCTATCAATGGACTATTATAGACTCTTGAAACTCTTAAAATACACAGAACATAAGCCAATCAAGTCAATTCAGTGTAAATTAGTTTTTAGCGAGGGGAGAAAGGTGTCAGAAGGTGGTATTATACAGTTGCGGCAGTAGCGGTGTCATTTGGCACATGTACGATACTGCAGTATAACATAAAGCAAGATCATAACAATCACCATCAAAACAGGAGAAGCATCACATATCTAAAGAGCTATCAAGGAACATTGGTTCTGTTGAAAGAAAAGAAAACTGTAGTACTTAAATTTTTCTTCACGTGTTGAGGCGAAGTGGTTAAATGAAATATCATATTTTACACAGCTATTTTCTGGAAAGGGTCCTGTTAAAATTCCAAAAGTTTCCCTTTTGATGTGTTTGGCAAGTGTAGTGTATTTGACGTCCTGTGTTCCAAAAAGTTCCAGGCTCCTCTTTTGCTGTGTTACGAGACGAGGTCATAGGAGACCGATTAGAGTTTAAGAAAAACAAGTGGTTATTGTGTCATGTCAACTGTCCACAGGGAGAGTAAAGTCATGTCTTTTAAATCCCAGTTATGTCAATAGTGGCTACATAGTCAGGCTGTCTGATTCAGCACAGGAATGTAAGAAACAGACAGAGAGGAGAGAGAGAAAGAGTGGAGTCTGTAGTGTAGTGGCTGTGGTCCCTTGGTGAGTGTTATCAGATCAGCAGGGGCAGTAGGTGGGAGGTGGCTGTCGTCTACTGATGCACACGATCAGTTTTTCTGAAAGAAAAGACAGAGGAGTGAGGGTTGAAAGAGGGTGAAAGGATAATATTAAAACAATGCCTAGGTATGAATCAATACATGAACACGATATTGAAAAATGTAGTAGAGGTGTTTGCAATATGTTACACAGTACGATAGACAAACATCAGCAGTGGCGGAAAATACAATTAGCACACATCTCACAAGATCCGACTGTACACAGAATGCCACCAAATGGAAAAATGGAAGAAGAAAAAACAATCACAGTGGCTTGCCAGCAGGGGGAGTAATAATACAGTCCAAATAACTGTGGCAGTTCAATCACACTGGTCAATCACACACACACACACACACACACACACACACACACACGCACACA
The DNA here is from genome assembly GCF_963921795.1 of Nannobrachium achirus. NCBI lineage: Eukaryota > Metazoa > Chordata > Actinopteri > Myctophiformes > Myctophidae > Nannobrachium > Nannobrachium achirus. Next base: position 38,852,855 of record NC_137812.1, on the reverse strand, counting down.
CACGCACACGCACGTACGTTTAGGCCATGCAGTGAGGGCCAGTAGGATACACATACCATGCGCTCACATGCAGTGTGACTGTAGGTGTAGCCTAACCATCATATGAATCCATGAGAGGCACAGAGGCTTGCCTCTCCCCATACATCCCTCCCTGAGAGACACAATGACAGGCGAGTAGTAGGAAGAGGGTTTGTAAGAAATAAGAGTAGAAGAAAGTAGGAGAGAAAGAAGAATGTGTTCACGTTCAGAATAGACAAAAACAGAAACGGCGCATCACACACTCACAAGAAAGGAAAGAAAGTTTACAAAGATTAGTTCAAATACAGGTCAATAAAAAAGAAAGAAAAAGAAGAGTTAGTGAGGGGCTGGGGATATATAAGTTAGAAACAGATCAACAATGATGTTTGGCAAAACATGCATCAACATGCCCCTGCTGTCTGTGTGTGTGTGGGTGTGTGTAAGCACCCACTCATTTCACAGTTAAGTGATGTAACTGGCCTTCATGTACAGTCAAGTACAAATGTATCCTTGAGTTCAAGTTGTTCTGCTGCTATCTTTCTCATATTTGCAACATGTTTCATTTCTCTCTGTGTCATTTCCTGCTCTGATGGACCCTTCATTGATGTTTCCCATCATCTTAAAAAGGGTTTGTCAACGCCCTCAAAGCTCAAATACATTAAAACAATGCTGTCTGAAAGGATACTATTCCACTGGATTTCATTATAATTTAAGTGGATCAATGCATTTTTTTGGTAAAAGCACATAAACTATCAGAGCATGCGACTCTGTGGCTGTCCTCTGCCACCCAGTAGGTCCACAAAACAACACAAACACTGGAAAAGTGGTTTCTTGTGAGGATCAGGAGGGGTTGTTTTCCTTGCTGCTGTTAGAATTAGAGTCAAGAGTAAGGCGTGTTATGTGTTCTCTGAACTAACATTCAGAGAACGTTAAAAATAAACATAAAAATAAACATTTTAGCACTAAAATCGCTGTGGTTGCGTGGTATAAAAAATGGTATGAGTATCGACATTTTTCAAAATATCGTATAGAAGTTAGAAATCCAGTATCGTGACAAGCCTACTTTCAACTTGGTGTCCCTACTTTGGTGGGGGAAAAATATAAAAATTGTAGATTTACAAGTTCTAGAGTCATAACATTGCAATGTGATGCATTTTGAGCTTGCATACAGTATCTATTTCAAAAACATTATACCACACCTTCATACAACTAAGAATAAAATAAGATTTAGGTGGTCAATGCACATTATGAAGATAATCATCACCATGTCACAGCCACTAAACAGGGATTCTGTGTGTGCGTGTGTGTGTGTGTGTGTGTTTGTGTGTGTGTGAAAGAGAGAGTATGCGCGTGAACACAGTGCATGTGTACCTGCACTGTGTCTTTATCAGCAGGCTCAAGTGTGTCATCAAGAGTGTTTCTCCTCCCTCTCTGGTCCAGTGTGGAATATGCATCTGGGGAAGACAGAAAGAAAATGTAAAGACACCGACAAGCTTTTGTATTTCTGCATATTGTTTAGCGTTTAGCGAATTGACAACAAATATGGCTTACTGATCTCAGTTAAATTTATGACAGCTAGGACTGGGTGCACTACTCGTAGCTTGGTCTGCAGTCACCTAATCCGTATATGAATAAAACCTACTCCTGTAATAAGAGACGTGTCTCCAAGGCATAGTGTATGTGCATTAACAAGCACTCAAACTTACCCGGTCCCAAGTCGTTCATTGGAATCATGTCTCGTTCACTGTCTGTTTTCGCCCCTGAAATGAAAATCAAAGACACAGACAATAAGCATATACAAAATGTCAATGTTTCTCATTACGATAAAGGTCTCTGCCACTGCCATGGTTACAAATGGTGTGCATGTGGTATTTACAAACATTTTCCTTCATCTATTTTAGTCCAAGATAGCTGGGAATTGGCTGAAGTTCAAGACAGGTGGGAACTGCCCCCAATGGACAATACATAGAATACCAAGATTAAAGAATTAGACCAGAGTATTTCTTTCTTCTTATTGTCAACATGGCCTACAAAAAGACCAACATCTACATACAATGGATGCATACCTTGAATCAACTGTATCAACTCCATGGAGTTGGAAGTAGGCTTGGGAAATACTTGCTATTTTCCTATCGTGATTTGTGTGGGTCATGACCGAAAGTATAAAGTTGCGGGTATAAGCGGCCGAAATGCGTTTCCTCAGACGGGTGGCTGCCTGGTATCTCCCTTAAGCTAGCCTTACACCTAACAACTTTGGTAAGATTGTGGACAGATTTGGGAAAGATTTCTTAAAGACTACCCCTCACACTATAAGATTTGAAAAAGACTCCCCAAAGACTGTAGGATGATTTTTCAAAGATTTCAGTTGTTAGATGTGTATGCCTCTAAAGATTGTGTAAAGACTGGTTCAAGATTCCCTTTTATTTGCTGAAATATGCCTATTATATAGCCTTGTGTTCCTAAATAAATTATAATATTATTATAAAGCATTAGGCAAACCATAAATGAAAATAGCCGATCTACAAGCTCAGTCACAGCGCGTCGCATCACAGTATTGCAGTATTGATACTTTTACTTGATTACTTTTTCCATCACTGCACATGCAGTGCACACACACACACCGAGCTCCACCTTCCTCCCTCCCCAGCCCTCTGTGCCTCTCCTCTCTAGTTCTCCTCTCAGTCTAGCCGGCGCAAATCGATCCTATCAACTATTATCAACGTTGAATGTTTGGAATAATGGAAACGCGGAGAAATAACTAATAAAGGGCTGTTGTAGTAGCCGCACCAACAACGACCAGGCTGGCAGCTCAGGCAGCGTCTTTTGGGGAATGAATGGCTTGGCTTTTGACTTGTTCCGTTTTGGTTGTAGGCTAGGCTACGTCATTGTATTCATTCAGACTCAGCCCCGATTTGGGAAAATATTAAACCAGTTTGATATTCTCGTAACAGAATCTGGCTCTCAAGTTGGGGTAAAAATCGAGTCGGACCACTACCTCACATTTAACGATTGAGTAACGACTGAGTCACGGGAGCGCGCCGCGACTAGCCTGGATTTTATTACGATTGAGAAATCTTTTCAAAGTTGTTAGATGTAAGAGGGCCTTTAGAGATAGGGTGAGACTTGGAGTAGAACCACTGCTCCTTCACTTGGAAAGGAGTGAGCTTAGGTGGTTCGGGCATCTAGTACAGATGCCCCCCCGAACGCCTTCCTAGGAAGGTCCTCGAAGCACGTCCCACAGGGAGGAGACCCAGTGGCAGGCCAAAGAGCATGGAAGGATTATATCTCCAAACTGGCTTGGGAACGCCTCGGTATACTGTACCCCCGGAGGGAGTGGAGGAAGTTGCCTGGGATAAGGAACTCTGGAAATCTCAGTTGGAATTGTTATGCCCGTGACCCGATTCCGGATAAGCGGTTGAAGATGGATGGATTTGTGGCCAATCAAAAATCGTCGGGAGTCATATTATACAGTGAGGATTGACCATGCACAAGGTTAGAGGAATTTTTTGTCCCAGTGAGGTAAACCCCAGCGCAAGTACATAAGAAGGAATACTAAAACTCTGTCTCTGACCTTTATCTATGAGCGGCAGGGTGCTATCCTCATAACCTCCATTGGCTCTGGTGTTGATAGTGGGAGGATTTAGGTTGACCATGAAGTCTGTCTTCTTCCAGCCGTCCTTCTCCAGGGTGCGCCTCAGCTCCTTGTATCCCCACACTGTCTGCAGCACCAGGCCTGCACCTCGCACCTCACGCTCAGAACGGTTACTGGTGGACAAAGAATGAAGAACAGAGTCAGAAGAAGAGTAGTTGGTGTTAATAAGTCCATATAAAATGAATAAGCCTCCCAAATATAAAATATTTGCGATATAAGAATGGTACACAACATTTGACAGAAAGATTGTTAGTGCCCTTAACTAGCAAGTTAAGTGTTGCTCCAGCCTCATACGCACAATCTCCCTTGCGCATTCTCGATGACTGCCCTGTCATCGAAAGACAGGGCAGTCTTTCGATGCCCTGTGAGGCCCTGAGGGTTTTGGCTGCGTCCAGGCTGGATCCCAGCACTTCATGGAGCGTGCTCAGTACGGACACAACCCCATCTTTCAAACATGGCAGCCATGTTTGTTTATACATGAAGAAAATATGATGGCTGCTATCTCATGAATGCCTGAACGGATTTCCAAGCGGATTCTTTTGTTTGAAAGCTGTAAACGGCACACACATACATGGTGCATGATCTGTGCACTACCGTGCACGTTAAAAACAAAATTGTGGCAGTTCAGCAGTGTTAAGTTTGTCGACTAAGACTAAGATAGACAAAAATAAGTTCACGCACACAGATAGTCAAAACCAGAATTGTGTTCAGGTTCATTCATACCATTGTCTGTTCCCATACACTGTTATATGTTTCCAACAATGTATTATGTATGCCACCTTGGTTAAATCTCAAACCAGTTGGAAAATGTTTACTCCCCCTCTCACTGACCCTTACCCATCTTTGTTGATAAGGACCAGTCTTTCGATGCCCTGTGAGGCCCTGAGGGTTTTGGCTGCGTCCAGGCTGGATCCCAGCACCTCATGGAGCGTGCTCAGTACGGACACAACCGTCTCCTCTGACAGAGCTCGTACGGGCTGGCTCTGACCACCGCCCGGCAGGTTGGCCACCAAATGAGGAACAGCATGTTTTCCTGACACACACACACACACACACACACACACACACACACACACACACACACACACACACACACACACACACACACACACACACACACACACACACACACACACACACACACACACACACACACACACACACACGTTTAGATATGTAGACATATATATGATTGTCCTCCAAACCAACCCCATCTTTCAAACATGGCAGCCATGTTTGTTTACACATGAAGAAAATATGATGGCTGCTATCTCATGAATGCCTGAACGGATTTCCAAGCGGATTCTTTTGTTTGAAAGCTGTAAACGGCACACACATACATGGTGCATGATCTGTGCACTACCGTGCACGTTAAAAACAAAATTGTGGCAGTTCAGCAGTGTTAAGTTTGTCGACTAAGACTAAGATAGACAAAAATAAGTTCACGCACACAGATAGGATACACAGGGTCTTACCTAGTAGATCTCGGTTGCGGGCGTCGATAGCCAGGTTACGGAGGGCACCAGACATTGCCCGGATCACACGGTCGTTGCTGTGGGCCAACAGCTCAGTCATCATGGGTAGGCCTTTCTCTTGACGCAGCAAGGCGCGGATGTAACGACCATACTGCAGGGACGAACACATAAAAAATAGTACAAAGTACATTATTTATAAGGTAAATTACTAAGTACCAATTATAAATTGAGCCGTTTATAAAATGGTAAAATGTCTTAGGCTCTCTCTATTAGGCTTGGGCGGAGATAGCAATTTTTGTGGCCATAAAGAATCTGTGTAGGAGGGGTAGGGAATGCCATATGCGGTAAAGATTCACCATGCATAACGTAAGAGGAATTGTGGCAATACGGAGGGCACTGCATGTTGTACTGGTTTTGAGAAAGAGCTGGACATGTTGTCAGAGATTTATTTGAGTATTGAAGTTAATCGGTTATTAAGAGAGTATAATAAAAGACCATTATCTATCTATAAATGCGAGAAGTCTCTGCGTGTGTGTTTGTAATCCGCGTATCTCGAGAACCGTTCGTCCCACCGGCTTCAGATTCGGCACGCGCGCTCCCCGCCGCGGCACGGAGTGCAGTGCCGGGCCTCGACCCGACCCGACGCGCGGTTTTCCCTAACCGGCGCGAAACGTTTGGAATCTCCTTATGCGGGGCTGATTGTTGACATCAGGCTGTTCCGGAGGAAATCGGCGCAAAATCGGTCATTGTGACATCACTGCAGTGCCGGGCGCAAGCGCTGACTCATTGTGACATCACTGCAGTGCCGGGCCTTGCCTCGACCCGATAGATATCTCCGTATATGGGCATAAGACTGAGAACTCCATATATGGGCATATGGGCAGATACAGAGATCTCCATACAGTATATGGGCATATATAGACAGATATCTCCGTATATAGGCATAAAAGGGACACAGACCCTAGACCCGACAGATATCTCCGTATACTGAGAACTCCATTATGTGCATCTTGCCTCGACCCGACAGATATCTCCGTATATGGGCATAAGACTGAGAACTGAAATCGGTGCAAGCGCTGACTCATTGTGAGATTTGTGACATCACCTCATAAAAGGCTCTGACATCACGTACGCCACATGAGTCAACAAAAAATCTCTGTGAGTGTGTATGTATGTATGTAATCCGCGTATCTCGAGAACCATTCGTCCCACCGGCACGCGCGTTCTCCATATATGGGAATAAAATGAATGCCCGTATGCGGAACCGGTACTGTGTGTCCAGAGATCTTCATATATGGGCATAAGTGGACAAAGACAAACAGATGGTCAAAACGGGTCCTATGACAACAGGTATATTGGGGTTTGCATTAAAGGGTGGGGCATTCATGGGGTTTGCATTAAAGGGTGGGGCATTCATTCCCTATTTCAAATTCGGCACGCGCGTTCCCCACCGCAGCAGGTAGTGCAGTGCTCGGCCTCGACCCGACCCGATACACGATTTTCTGTAACCAGCACGAAAGGTTCGGATTCTGATGTCTGACATCAGGATTTTCCGGAACTGACACTGTGTCTGCATAGATCTCCATATATGGGCATAAAATGGATGCAGACAGCTGATACAGATATCTCCATATATGGGCATAAAATGGACACAGGCAAACAGATGGTCAAAGATCTCCATATATGGGCATAAAGTGGACGCAGACAGACAGATACAGATATCTCCATATATGGGCATAAATGGACACAGGCAAACAGATGCTCAAAACGGGTCCTATGACAACAGGTATAATGGGGTTTGCATTAAGTTTGTCTCCTCCTCCATCTGTTTGTCTGTGTCCCTTTATTCCCATTATGGAGATCTCTGTATCTGTCTGTGCCTCCGACTGTGTTGCAGACACAGTGCCGGTTCCCCCTGCAAAAAACCCCATTATACCTATTGTCATAGGACCCGTTTTGACCATCTTTTTGAAAAAGCGACAGAGATCTCATATATGGGCATAAAATGGACGCAGATAAACAGATATCTCCATATATGGCATATATGGGCATACAATGGACGCAGAATCACAAAGTTCTCCATATACGGGCATAAAAGGGACACAGACAGACAGATAGAGATCTCCATATATGGGCATAAAATGGACGCAGATAGACAGATATCTCCATATATGGGCATATAATGGACCCAGAACTATAACTGCAGTGATCTCTATATGGACATAAAATGGACGCCGACAGACAGACAGATACAGATATCTCCATATATGGGCATAAATGGACACAGGCAGACAGATGGTCAAAACAGGTCCTATGAAAACAGGTATAATGGGGTTTGCATTAAAGGGCGGGGCATTCATTCCCTATTTACATTGTTCCGAGTTGGCCAGGTCGCCGACTAGACGCTGGGCCGCCCAGCTTCTAGTTGAACTAAATAAGCTTCCATCGTTTACAGCCGGGGGTATGTTGCGTCACAGCATGAAACTTGATTAAATCAATGCCGACATGGATAGTCTTTAAGTATCATAGACAACTTAATCTCTTGTATTTGGAAATACTACAGTGAAGCATTACAATTTATTAAAAATGTCTCCTCTATTCAAACAACGGCTCCATTTTAAAAGTCCATGTTCGTGTTGGTGCGACAATATCACAGCATCGTGTTCAACATTATCTTATGCTTAACTCATTTGCTGCCATTTAACAATACCTTCGTACTCCAATCCTGCCAAACTGTCTCCATAGACTTCCATGTAATTCATAGTGCACGGATCATGCACACCCATGCCTAGATAATGCACCACGTGTGTCCACATTGCTCACAGCTTTCAAACAAAAGAATCCGAATGGAAATCCGTTCAGGCATTCATGAGATAGCAGCCACTATGTTTTACACTGTTGTGAGCTTGGAGGTCTGCTACCTGAGTTGTATGGGGGTTGTATGGGGGTTAAACAAGCAATTTCGCGATCGCTATCATGCCTACTAACGTTTTTGGGGTCCAAAAAAAAAAAAGAAAAAAAAAAAATGATTTTTTTTTTTTTTTTTTTTTTCAAAATGGCGGCCATTCTCGGGTTCCTCGGGCGTGGCAGGGAGGGACATCCCAAAATTCTCGGGTTCCTCGGGCTTGGCAGGGTATGAGTTAATATCACAATCCAAATCATAACATTAACTATGGAGCAATGTTTTGGTGAGCATGCATATTATGAGAACAGAAATGCGATGGCAAACTAATATCTGTCCTCGTTACACGTGCTGTGAGCCGACAGTGGGTTAAACAGAGCTTTTTCTAGCATTTTAGTTCTGATATTAAGCTAAAATGTCCAAAGTTGAAAACAACTTTATGCTAATAAGCAAGAGATTTGAGAGACCCTGAGTGATGGCCAATCAGGGCAGACATGTTTCAAATTTAGTTAAAATTTAGTTTGCCTTAACAACTCCAAGATGAATATAGCAAAGTAAGTCGTTGAGAGAACTACATGGCCTATTTTACGCCTAAAAAGTATGAAAACTATTTTTGGTTGTACTAAATAGGTTTAATATTTATAGATCGCTTGCTTCCACAATCTTCTCGGCACTCCCCGTTCTCAAAAATAAAGGTGCAGTGACAAATTTGTTTTGGTATGAAGTTAAGTAAGGCCAGTTCAAAAGGTTTCTTATTTCTAAGCCAAATCAAGATGTGATGAATATATACACAATGTTTAACTAAAGATCTGTTGCATGAATACATTTTAAAAGCATAAAGAATCTAAAATAAAATTGACAACTCAAATTGGAAATGTATTTTGAATTCTTGTCTAAGGTTCCAATGCATTTCACCATCATCTGCACAGCTTTCTCTAAGCAGGGATTCTAGGGAACATGAAAGAGGTGGTCCCATCATGCAATTGAAACAGATCCACTTACAGTCCAGCGTCCGGCACAGAGGTTCTGCACAGCTCCAGCTGAGGCCTCCAGCACTGTGGGGTTCTGAGACTCCTTCAGCAGTGAGGTGTAGATACGCACCACCTCCGGCTGGAACAGCAGCTCATAACCTGGAGCACAGGATGGAGGGAGGATGTGTTAGCACCCATGCCAAACCAAAACCCATTCCTCTATGTTCTATCTACATCCTGGCAAGGTCACAGACCTGTTCTACATGTCGTCCGACCACTTTGTCATCACGTGGATTTCTCATTTCTTGTGACTTTCTCCTCATTGGATGGAACACTAATTAAAACACATTAAGTGCTTCTTATTTTGAAGTGATCCCAACAGTAGATTGCCACGATTTACTGGTCCAGTCACATAACACAAGTCATGTGACTCAGCATGGAGACATGGCCGCTGAGCCAACAAGTGTTTATCTTGCTATTTTGCCGTTTTGCGTGATTCTTTTAGATCAAGGAGCTTCTTAGCAGCAAAATGAATTAGATTCTATGGAGGATTTTCGCTGTGCGTGCACGTCATCGCCCAATGGAAAGTGACTCGTGAGTCTGGCTTCACATATGGACTCCCCACACAGTACAGTAAGGATTGATAAATAATATAACATGTTATACTGTATATATCCCAAAGAACTTCGGGATCGGCATACTAACGCCCTTCTTTTCTTTCCAGAAGTACTTCGGGATAGGCACTAAAAGTGCTTTTTTTATCACGCAGGCAAGCGCAGCGCACTATCACGATGTTGCGTGTGAGTCTGTGTGCAGAAGGAGCGAGTGATCTGGTCGTCGAAAAGAAAAGAAAATAAGAAAAAAAACTCATAATATGGGTTTGTGATATAAAACAGTTTCAGAATCAGAACCCCTGTACTAAAACGGTAGGTTCCTTTTACTGACAATAGTGCCTTTTAGGCTACAGGTGAATTACATAAATATTTATTTAAATCACATTTAATTTGGTGTAATTCAGTATTCTTTGTTATACTAAAGAAAACATGCAACCTGATATAATGACTGTGTTCATTTCTAGTTAGCAGAAAGCATAGGCATAGAGAGCTGCTGCATGACTTGGTTACCTTTGGCAGGTGTGGTCCGCTTTGGAATGTCTATTATATCTGCTGCAGCATCCTCATCTTTCCTGCCTGAAACACATTGAACACCACAACAGCTTAACAACTTAACATTCCAGAGTCAGAGCAGATTCCAAAACTGCCTGGTCAGACTTGTTTGGTTACACCACTAATGAGTAGAAAATCTCCTTTATCGAGATGGTGAGGATCACTCCAGGGCTCAAAATTGTGACCGTTTTGGCCTCAGTTTTGGCCTCAGTGAAAAGATGGATGGCAGCTGGACAGATAGTCTGGAGACGAAATGAAAATCCTGACCTCAGGACACTGCATAAATCCCCAGTGGTGGCCTAACATGCATTTTTAAGGATTCTTTCACCGTTTTATGTTACCTTTAAACTGCATTATGTTCTTTTTTGTATCAATTATATTTGATAAATTTGGTGGGGGCTCCTAAACTTAGGAAGTTGGGAGCACCAGTGCTATCAATTCAATACCACACACACACACACACACACACACACACACACACACACACACACACACACACACACACACACACACACACACACACACACACACACACACACACACACACAGTAAATGGCTACAACTCTATAAAGTAAAGTTAAGGTTAGTATATAGCTACACAGATCTGTTGTTAGCTCAGACTCATTAGTATTACTACTACTACAGCATGCAGCTGAAGCAAAGCACAGGTCACATAGCAGCAAGAGCTTACCTTTGGAAAACCACTCATCTGTAGCCCAGGCCAATAAGCAGAGGAGATTGGAGGAGTACATGAGAGGAAGGGGAAAAGAGAAATGGGAGATGAAAAGAGGGAGGAGAGAATGGCGAGAATGGAGGAAAACAGAGAGAGAGAGCAATTAAGTGAGAGGCAAGCAGCCATATCCCAGCCACCAAAATTGACATTATTTTGTTACATCCCAGTGGCACTGGTGCACCACAAAGATACTGTATAATCAGCCATGTGACAGTCGGCAAAGAGGGCAAAGAGAACAATTAACAAGAAGTTAAGACTCCAGAGGCTTCAGGAAATGGACCACGTTACCATTGTTCTAGATGGCTAGAATCCCCAGTTAGCAGGCTGGCTAAATCGGATGCACAGACCAGCACATCTGCTGTAGTAATTAACCACTGGAAAACCCACCAGATCTGCAGGTCCACGCTGCACTCAAAGGTGACAGACTATGGGCCTACAGATCTGGTAAAGAAAACTAAGGTGTTACCATGAAAAATAAACAGTGAAGATGAGAACTGATCTCCATTAAGAGGATGTCAGGGTTAAAGAAGACGTGTCAAATAATATGGTACCACACAACACTGTCAGAAAAAAGATGTCAGTTAATATTAAAAACGCCTCGACATATTAAGGAAATATGACCATATCATACTGAAAAAACACAGGCTTGTCTCTGCATGATTGAGGCTCATTGTTCCAGTATGTAGTACCCATACTACTTTGTAGCATTCAGACCACAAGAAGACTGACGGGTCAAAACAGTCCGTTCCTGACATTAACATTTTCATTTGGAGCTTCAGCAGTGTGGAGCTTTCTTCTTTTTTCATGTACTTATTTTTGTCCAGCACTGAGCACCCATTCATTCTTTGGAAGAGCGTGCTCTACCTTGGATTGTAAATCTGATGCATTCGCAATGCTTAATATAAATAGTCCTTGTTAAATATATTCATAAGTAAAAATATGTAACATTCAATTTATCATTACAGCATCTGTCTAGTCTAGTCTGATAGAACTGCAATTGACAGAATTCAATTTGACACAAAACCATGGAACTACCGCTTCAAAACGAATGCTTGCACAGAAGGTTGCACAGTATGACTTTAATGAAGCCAACTAATTGGTGACTTAGGCATAGATAAATAGATACACATTAATCGCTCAGTTAAACACAAACATGAGCTTAATCAGAGAGATGGACATTCTTGGCGTTCTTAAGATACCAATACCCGCCTCTTGAGTTGTTTGCGTGTCTTGCACTGGACTAGGGCAGCATCCTGTGTGTGTGATGTGTGTTTCACTGTCTACAAATTCAGTAGCACTCACATAAGACGCTAGAGTCAACATTACATCATCACTACCCTCCATAGTGCCTCCCATCGACTGAGTAAATATAGTTCTCTCCATCTCTACTGTGACTGATTTGCAGCTATAAAAGCCATTATATTGCCTTTCGGCAAACATAACACTCCTACCCCTGACGTGACACACAGACACAGGTTTGTGCTATAACACTTGTGTACTAGGGGCGACAGAGGCTCAAGAGGTAGGGCGGTAGTTCTACCCGATTCTATCCCCGGCTCCCCCTGAGTTAGTGTCGAAGTGTCCTTGAGCAAGACACTGAACTCCTAACTTCTCCCGATGAGCAGGTTGGTGCCTTGCATGGTTTTCTCTTCTGTACTGCATTATAACCTTGATCCATATCCTACACACAACCAACAACAGCGTGTTGAAACTTGACTAGCAAAAAATGTATACTGGCTTTCCGTGAGGACATCTCGTCCTGGCAAAAGGCAGGTATAAGAGCACAAAAACACATACAGATGTAGATGGACAGACCTTTGCCCTTCCGGGAACTGAAACAGCCAGTCTTCTGGTTGGCGGCAGGGGCGGGACCCTGGTTGAGAGGCAGGGCTTCCTGGTAGCGCTCAAAACCTGGGATTTCACGGTGCACGTGATAGGACAAGTTCCTCAGCAGACACACACTGTTCTCTATCAACTGCATAAGTGAAAGAGAAAGAGAGAGGGTTATTCTGGGATAATTATTTTACCTGAACCTTGGTTAAGGTCAATGTCACAATCGATGTGGTTGTGGAATTCCCATTTCAAATTAATTGTACTCTTCCTATGACAAATCAAACTCAACTTGAACTTTATTGTCACATCACAAGTTTACAGGTGCAAGAGTGGGTGAAATTAAAATGAGAAAACGTTTCAACTCACCTTGTTGTCCACGTCTTTACAGTCAATCTGGGATTGGACAATGTACATGAGCGAGTCGACCAATCCTGTGCACTCCCTCAGCTTTCTCCTCGCCTCACTGCGCTCTGAACTCACATTCCTGAAGATGGCAGAAAGGTGAGATGGGGGAGAGAGGCGGAAGAACAAAGGATTAAGAGTAGCAAAAAGCACCGTTGTGGGAACGAGGGAGAAAACAATGGGAGGGAAAAGGGAGGAATCAAATGAGTCAATTTGGGTGGTTAGAAGGGGATTCCAGCATACAATGCTCAGACATAACCACGGTGTAGTTTGTGTGAAAGTCCAGTGCTCTATAGAGAGAGGATAAGAGAGAGCTTTGACTCAGTTCAGGTTGCACAACTCTGGGCAGCATTCCGTTCAGTTGTTCCGTCATTCATCACATAGATCTGATCTTTGTTCAGATCTACAGTGGCTGGATGTGTGTGTGCAAGCGGGATTGAGGGAGGCAGCTGAGAGCAACCGACAGTAGTCACCTTGCATTGGTAAAGTGAAGAAAGTGGTACTCAGCCTAGGTCTTTTATACTGGCCTTTTTTGCACAGTAACTGACTGACATGCTCAACATGGAACACATTTCCTACCACAGTAAGGGGAGCAGCTGAGCTTACAGTATGTCCAGGAAACAAACTATTGATTTCCATATTCATTTAGTTGCATTTTATAAACAAGTCTGCTATAAACACGTTTTATTTAATAAAGGTTTAAAACTTCTGTGCAGACATTATCTGCGTGTACAGAGCTAATTCACTGCTTGTCCCCGGCAAAATAAAACCTTTAGGAATGGTCAGTATTCTATATCTTTGTTCACAGAACTGCCATATGTAGAAATCCTGTCCTTTACATCTATCCCAGTATTGTCAAAGGGTCACAGTGTCACACCTCTCCTTTTCGATGCCTCTTCCGTTCCTTCCCCTGACCAAAACGTCTTGGTTTGTCCTCTGTTGCCCTCACATTCCTTCCCAATCCATCTGTCTTGTGTTACTTGTAACAATCTATCACGTCTCTACAATGTCTTCCCTCTACAACTACTCACTCCTTCTTTTCACCTCCTCCATATTCATTGGCAGTCAGGCAAGTTGGCCAAGAACTCAGGGCCGGTAGGCAAGTGACACAGTAGAAAACTGGCACTAACCAGCCCAAAATTCTATTTTGGTCTTACTTTAAGACACAGAATAAAACATTTTATCACATTTCTTAAACGTGGAAATTATTCCTACGCATTTCCAGCTGTGACTTCCCACCTCTGCAGCACAGTCTGCCATCACAAGCGTGCACACTGCACACTATTATCGTTAAATGCTCAGTCTAACCAAATTGTGATTAAAGTAGGCTACATTATTGCAGAAGATTCTTCAGGTAATCTTTTAGTGACACACACACACACACACACACACACACACACACACACACACACACACACACACACACACACACACACACACACACACACACACACACACACACACACACACACACACACACACACACACACACACACACACACACACACACACACACACACACACACCATGTATATACAATATCGAGAGCCATAACGTGATGTAATGAAAAATATATGACGTATGAATCCAATTTGGGTACGGTTTCAAAGCCCAATTGTCTTCCATTATAAAATTTGTGTTAGTTATACATACATATAAATATATATGTATATACATAAAAAGTAATAATATAGTGCAGGGCCAATGCAATGTTGTAAAAAAAATCTAATTATGCAGGCTTAAATCTGTTGAATTGATATAGAGCACTTATCATCAGTAAACTACAATGTATCATCATGATTTCCATTTTGCAACTCAGTGTGATGCAACTGTGGTTTTCACATGTCTCCCCCCTTCTCAGCTTCCTCCACTGGCTCCCGGTTACTGCCCGCACAAAGTACAAAACACTGATGCTGGCCTTCAAAGCACGTCCATACCTTCAAAGCCTGATCGAACCCTACAACCCCACCCGTGCACTCAGATCAGCTAACACAGGGAATCTGACAGAACCCTCACTAAAAACCCCGGGACAACGATCCACTCGTCCTATACTCTTTACCCTCCAGGGCCTGGCCCCCAAACTGTGGAATAAACTCCCCATTGCAATTAGAACTGCAGACTCACTCCCTAGCTTCCGCTGTGGTCTGAAGACTCACCTCTTCAGACTCCACCTTAGCCCACAGCACTTACCGTAGCACTTGCCTACCCTCAATGACCATACATGTCATTTAGCATTGTTTATATGTTCTTGATTTGTATAGTTTTTACTGAATAGGTGCTTGGTCTACCTAATTTTTTCTTAGATTACTATTTAAATGAATTTGATGTCTTGATTTTGATGTATTACCTAGCTTATGTAAGCCTGGATTAAGACAGACAGTACCTTGTATGTCCTACAATGAAATGTGAGGGGAAAGATGGGTAGAGTAATAACAATAGAGCTCATTGACACCTGGAAGGCATTTGTTGCTTACAAGGCCACAAACAATATGTCCAATTCATGATGGCTACATACCACATGTCACTGAGGGAAATAAAAGGACCTTGTGCACCCTGTGAGTGTCTGATAGCTTAGCCTAATAGACTAATCACAACTCACAGTGCTACGTGCATTAAGTCATGAAACTGAAAACAAAAACATTTCAGAGAACAGACATGGCACACACAACATGAAACGGCATTGCATCCCTGTTTTAATGCTACTAGTAGTAGCATTAAAACAGGAATGCAATGCTGTAGTGGCGTAGTAGCCTACTACTCACTGCATCAGAGTACACACACCACAAAAGATAATGAAGCTAACAGTTCTTTCCCAAACCACACAGCTACAGTAGCAACTCTAACTAAAAAAACGAAAAAGATTAGTCAAGCTGGAAACTTACAGCCTTGTATGTTCACTTGATTTATTTTTATTTTTTTAAGTACCTGTGTTCGATTGTTGTTCTTTATTCACAAGCGCTTGCCAATATTTTTCATTGGTGAAATATATATAAATCCCACAGCACAGAGACTTACTGTAGGCACTTTCAAGCTGGTGCCCGTATTTTAGCCATATCTTTATGGCGAAATTGTTCTGCGAAAATAGCTCTCTTCAAGCTCTCAATGTGTCACATTTTTACAACCTACTGTATGCGCAACACTGTCATACACAACATAAGGAGACGCAAAGTTTGCGTTTGGCCGCAACGATATGCTTATTCCCCTCTATTGCTCCATTCCATCCCTTCATACCTCAGGCAGCCAGCTGTGTTGGTGAGAGACGTCTCCCACTCTAGATGCCTGGGCTTGCAGTTCTCTTCTCCTCCACCTGCTCCGTTGCTCCCTCTCTCCCAGCCCGAGTGGGCCACCATGACCTCGTCAGAGAGGGCGTGCAGTGCGTGGTCCACTATCTCCATTTTTACTGAGTCATGAGATGACAAGTTCCACAGTGTGCCTGGAGACAGGAGGGGAGACAGTCTTCAGAACCATCAAATGTGCTGTCATATTTTTCATTAAACCAGTAAGACTCCCTAATCGGGAGATAAGTGACCGCCAAGTCGCTTGTATACACAACCTCATGGTGGCGCTAGAAGAGAGGCATGTGAGAAATCAGGGGAGGAGGTTGTGGTTTGCCAGCCAAGGAGTGTGTGTGCAAAGTTTGGCATGGATAGGGGCAACGCAGGAGATAAGAGTAGGGCCAAAAGTGTGACGTGACGACGGACAGACAGACTGACAGACAGCCGGTGGAGGTTTTAATAGTAACTTGCAACAATACTCATAGGCTTAGGAAATTAAGCTCTTGAAGCTACACTATAACTTTGTTTTAGTGAATAAAATGTTATGTTGTACAATCTGTATGGTAGAGTAGGTATTTAGTAACTGTGGAAGGGTTTGACCACTTAAGTGCGCTGCAAATAAAATGTATGTGTTATTATTGCCTGAAGGTCAAAATTCAATTTCTCCCATGAGCAAGCAGGTGTGCTCTACTAGTAGAAACATTAGCACTTCCACTGGAGACCCAGGTTTGATTTAATTCTGGTTAGGACATGAAAGCTACAGAGTGCAGCTTTAAGCCCTGGCCTAGAATATATATTGAATTACCAATTGCCGAAAATAGCCGATGTACAAGCTCATAATGCATCACATCACAATGTTTGGTGAGCTTGTAGATATTCTCTTCTCGCCAATAGATGTAATGAATAATAATATTACATTCAAAATAAGGCAGTTGAAAGTGATTAATCAAAGTCAATTTAATATTTTGTGTGCATTTAATATTGCATGTTTTCCAACATTTTCATCATGTTTGGAACTCATAATGCACATTAACTCAGTCGGTGCCATATTTAAAGTGGGATGACCTCTTATATTGCCGGTTCACCAACAAAGGGTTAAAAAAATAGTGTGCACGCTGGTGCACACATTCGTGCACAGATCATGCACTATGCATGTGCATGCTTTTCACAGCTTTCAAACAAAAAAATCCGCTTGGAAATCCGTTCAGGCATTCAGGAGAAAGGGGCCCTTATGTTTTCTTCAAATGTAAACAAACATGGCTGCCATGTTTGAAAGATGGGGTTGGTATGGGGGTTAAACATGCAATTTCGCGATCGCGATCATGCCTAGTACACTGTTGGAGGTCCAAAAAAATTTTTTTCAAAAATTTTTTTTTCAATTTTTTTTTTTTTTTTTTTTTTATTATTTAAAAAAAAAAGACGTTCAGAAGACGTCTGGCAGGGAGGTCCATAGTGAAAAAGACGTTTTAAAGACGTTTTTATCATAGAAACATATTTTTTGGCAGGGTATGAGTTAAGCTGGTTTTCATTTTGAAAAGGGGGTTGGTTTGAAGTGGAACAACTCAACTCCTCAGTCAGTCAAGAGTCAACAGCAGCACGGCACGCACTGCAGTCACACAGACAGGCTGGCTGGCTAACTAAACATGCTTAAAAAAATTGTTTCAACCGAAGCTCGGAACTACAGACACATGTACCATACACATCCCGGGACTATATTCCTTTTGAAACTTTCGTTTCAACACAGAGGACTGGAGTCGATGCCTTTAATGCAGCTTTAGCTTAGCGCTGCTACTCTGCTCTGGAGGGGGATGATGATGAATGATCACACAGAGACGGCGACTAGACTAGAGTATAGATGTTGGATCGTGATAAACATTATCGCTATTGTCGCTATTTTCAGGTGTACAGTATGAGTATTACCAAAGCTCATAGCCTACTAGCATAGTGGCATAAAATGCAGGGGAAAAAAAGACAATATATTTGTCAATCACGAGTACCTTGTACGACGATTAATCGTCTTCAGAAATTCCTAACTGCGACAGCCCTACCTGTAATGGTGTCAGTGAGGTCCTGATCACGAGTCTTCCTCAGCAGCCTTATCAGGGCCGGGACTCCATCACAGTTTTTAATGGCAATCTTATTGTCAGGATCTCTGCCATAGGATATATTCTTCAGAGCTCCACAGGCCGCATGGTGCACCTACACAGAGTGACAAGATGTTATCCAAGAAGCACACTTAACTCATTTAGTGCCACCCCTTTCACCACTAGAGGGCGCCCAGTGGCCAGAGAAAATCCCATAGAGATATGCTGGTATATGCAGAAGCCCTGCAGCCATGACTTGCCTGAACACTTTCCTTTGTGCATGACTGCATGTACAGGAAGAGGATGAAGTTAGCTTGAAGTTAGCTATTGGCTACCAAGCATTTTAGAAGCCTTATTTTCGTCAACTTAGCCATGATTAAACCTTGCACACCTCATGCATGGGAAAAAAACAGAGAAGAATGAGCTCTGAAAAATCCAATGCAATCCTGGATTGCATTGGAGTGGATTTGTGCAGTTTGTTCACAGCTTTCAAACAAAAAAATCCGATTGGAAATCCGTTCAGGCATTCTTGAGATAATCGCCCTTATGTTTTACATGTAATGTAAACAAAAATGGCTGCCCTGTATGTTAGATGGGGTTGTATGGGGGTGGAACATGCAAAATCGCGATTGAAATCATGTTCACCAGATTTGATGGGGTCCAAAAAAAAAAAAAAAAAAATTCAAAAAAAATTTTTTCAAAAAAAAAAAAAAGTTTTTTTTTTTTTTTTTATATCCCGAACTTGTTCGGGATAGGCACCCTGTGATACGATCATATATCCCGAACTAATTCGGGATAGGCACTCAATGAGTTAACTTCAGGGCCAATTGCAAAATGAAGGATAATAATTGGCATAAAATTATAAAACATTATAACACAGATTGTTCCTTCACCTGAAGGTGGAAAGAAAATAATGAACAGGAACGATTGGCACAGCTCCCATTACTTATGGTAGGTTAAGTAAAGACACAAAGACATGAGCTGAAAAGAATGGAACTGGAACACTAACTATAACAACTAAGCTGATCAGGGACGTGCTGGCCATTGGGAAAAGCGGGACAACTCCCGAACGGCCGGTTCATTCCCGGCCGGTCCAGGCCGGCCATTAGAAAAAAAAATTAAATAAAATGTCGGCCTTTGTTCCATTTTGGGGGCTGGGCGGCCAACAAAGTAAATCGTCACTGTCGGCTAGAAACCTCGTATCTCCAAGTTTCAAATGTGTACATTTTTTCTCAAAGCAAAGCCCTGCTTCATCATACAAGGCCATCGCACAAAAGTAGTGAAAACAGCAGATCTACAAGCACACAACGCCTCGCGGTGCGAGGCGTTGTGTGCTTGTAGATCGGCTGTTTTCACTAGTTTAAATCATTTTTAAAATGATAAATACAAAACAAACGGTTTTGGACGTACAAGGTTTCCACCCGACAAATCTTTGAGTAGCAGCAGCAGCGCTATAGAGAGAGATCTCTCTCTATAGCGCGCAATGAGGGCCTCTACAACTCTTTTTCCCGGGCTGAATCAGGGGCCCAGCACGTCCCTGAAGCTGATAAATGGGTACTCACTCCTAATTAATAAGACTTTGAGTGCTTTTATTTTGTAGTGGTCCCGACTAAAAGTAGGACTCTGGCTCTTACTTTGAAGAGCCAGAGTCAAAACGTGCACGCTTTGTGTTACATTTAAACTATAATCCGGATGTTGTTATGTTTCACCATGGACAGGCTAAAGCTATCAGTGGTTGATCATTGTCTTGCTATATTGCTGTGAAGAAATGCGGTTCCAAACTTTTTATTTATTTAGATAAAGCAGCTTTTTTGCAGCACAATGAATGGATGGCTATGGAGTATTTTTGCAGACGCGATGATGTAATCGTCTAATGGAAACAGATCCGCAAGTCTCCATTCACCAACGGGACCCCACGACTGTGTGGTAAGGTTTTATAATTAAATATGGTATAAATCCAGTTCGGGATAGGCACTCAAAGTGTCAAAGAGCTAGAGAGACAGGGAGACCCGTATTACTGAACAAACACTCTAGAGCAACAATTACTATCAGAATAAAGAGCTTTAACCTTTTAACGAAAAATATATATATATTTTAACCCAAAAATATCAATTACCATACCTTTAACAGTGACAACGTTTTGAAACAGCTTATCAATGTTTTAAGACTTAAATAAAATTAAAGTAAATGATCCATACTGATTTATTGGAAAAAAAAGACAGCAGATAACAGGGCATAACGTGACAGTTACACACCTCTTTCTTGGGGTTGTCCAACATGCTGACTAACGATGGGATGCCCTTCATACGACGCACATCAGTCTTCACCTAGAAAATAAATTCACACATGGCACTCATTAAAGTCACTTTGAATCAGAAAACAAGACCAAAAGACAAATGATACATGGGTGTATTCGCGGCACTTACCTTGTCGTTCTTGAACGTGAGGTGCTGTAGGTATGCTGCTGCATTACTCTTCACAGGGTCCAGCCTATAGTTGAGCATGGCGATGACCTCAGGCAGCTCTGGCTGGCGCCAGCTTCCGGGTGGGGGACCTTTCCTCAGGGTGCTGTCCAGTGAGGCCATGCTTCCTCGTTCACCCTGGGCCAGTGGAGCTCCGCCTCCCCAGTAATACATGTCCCCTGCACCGCTCATGTCCCCATCTAGTGTCCCCTCATAACTCCTGTGGAGAGGAGAGCTCAGTTAGGATACAAACGGTGCCCAAACCAACCTAAAATATTACAAATACCAACGCAACATGTTGGTTGCTTGAAACATCTCTTATGTTTCTCAATGCGAAGCATTAATTAGGCTTTAAGGCACTGTCTCCCAAACACTGGGTCGGGACCCATTCGTGGGTTGCAGACCAATTTCTATGGGTCTATGGTTTCCTATATATTTTGTTTTGAATTATACATAAATTCAATGTTTTTTTCCTAAAGAATTTAATCCATAATGTAAAAAGAAAATCTAAGAAATTCCATAAATTACAATACAAATGTTTAAAGAAGTAGTGAAAATAGCCGATCTACAATTTCTCTTTTGGGTCACGGGCCAAAAGGTTTGGGAACCACTGCTTTTAGGTGTATGAACATGATATCACCACCAAAAGGAACACGCACCTTAACTAGTTCATCAATAAAACACATCCTCTTACCCGGTCCTGCGTGGGGGTCCGTGGAGGAAGGCATGGTGGTTGCGAGGTACGGTGCTGTAGTGAATGGGGGGTCCCATCCCATAGTCAGGTTCATCATAGCCCATGCTGCGCTGGTCGTCCTCCAGGCCATAGGGTTCTGCAACAAACCTCTGAAGGCCTGACAGCTCCATATTACTGCCCATGCGAACCTACACACACCAGGGATACACATAGTTGCTACCAGCACGGCTGTCCCAAAGTAAAGTAAGATGTGATCAAGCTACTGAATAGTTAATTTATGGGACAATACTGATTCACATTATTCTATTTGTGAGTAATAATTATAAGTCTACTGACACATCGGCTTATCGCGGTGGGTACTATTTTCTTTTTTACGCCGGTATAAAATTCTTCCCAGAACGCCTTCAACACTGTTTCCACCAAGTGTGCTCTCATATCAATCAATGAATATTCACTGTGACAAGGTACTGACACCAGAGATGTAATGTTAATTAACAGCAGTCCAGAATAATCAAAACCAACTATTAAGCTTAAAACGAGTTAATCAACCATAATAACCAACACATGGACTCGCTGCCAAAGGGTAGACTTTAACAAGAGATGGCTATGCACCGTAAACTCCTGAGCGTTACATTTTAAATGGATAGTTAAAATAAATGACCCTTGCCGAGTGATACTAATGTGTATGCAGCTCACATATACATACACACCTGTGGCTGAGCAGCATAGGGGTCCAGCTGGTTTCTGCTGGGAGCTCTGTAACTTGGATCCAGAGTTCTGTAGCCATCTGGGTGGACTGGTCTGTGTGACATTTTCACAAAACGCATATCATGGTGATTGAAACAAGGCTTTAAACTACAGGAACCATAACGACAGGAACCATAAAGTATTTATGAGAAATGTTTATTAAGGTAAGAAAATCAAATGTAAAAGTTTGGGGGAAATGGATGGAATCCTATGGGGAACATGTTGCTTCTGGTGCCAGAACAGCGCAACTAGCGGCCAATCATAGGAACTTTCAGTTAATTTCATTTTAAATCGGGACAACTACACCCGAGCAACATACGCTAAAAATAATGTTTTTGAGCAAACAACGTGTGACGAACAGTTCTATTACTATTACTACTATTACTACTACTATTCAAACACATAGTCACACTGTACCTGTAGCGGTCATCCATGCGTGCACCTCTGGTCAGACTGGCGTAGGTTTCAGAGGGGGGTCCAGGACGGTAGTCCTCATATCCCCCCGGGGGTCCGTAGTGATAGTTGCGGGGCACTGTGTGGGTGGGGTAGTCCATGGGCACCCCTCCTCCCGGGGCCTGCCTGTAGACCCGGTCCATGGGAGTGGTGTATCCCCCCACGCCGGACCCCCCACCGTCCAAGGACATTGTGTCGGACATGGAGGGGATGACTGTTCGAGTGGTCGTGGTCTTCACCACCTTCTTCACCTGTGAGAGAAGAGGGAAAAAGACATTGAACAAAAGCAGTAATAAAACATAAATGCCTTTGCAGATCACAAATTATAACAGGTGTGCACGTCTTTGTCATCAAACTAGCATATCTGCTCTATATATACCGTGGTTTCTGTGCGACGTGTGGTCCCATCATCGCTGGTTTCCACAGAGATAACGGGGACAGATTCCTGAGGGTCTTCCTCCACCGTGTATGACTCCTGCACCACTTGACCAGGCTCCATCCTGAACTACACAACAATCAAAACAAATGTTTAATGCAGGGTTCTCCAATTAGTTTTCCCCAAGGGCCGAATTATGTCTAGGGTACCAAGCCGAGGGCCACAACATTGCAGGGGGCGACGGTGGCGTTCCCGCTACTCCATTGACAGTTCAGATATCGTCGTTGTCTGGTGAAAATCCTAACCTAAAACCGTTCGTTTTGCATTTATCATTTTCAAACTAGTGAAAACAGCCGATCTACAAGCACACAACGCCTCGCGGTGCGAGGCGTTGTGTGCTTGTAGATCTGATCTGCTGTTTTCACTACTTTTGTGCGACGGCCTTGCATGATGAAGCAGGGCTTTATGTACAAATTCCACCCGACAACGGCGATATACTAGTGTTGTTGCTGCTCTTATATCCCCATTATTACTGGGGTTGGTGGGGGCCAGACAGTAGCCCCCCGCGGGCCGCAAATGGCCCGCGGGCCGCCTATTGGGGAACCCTGGTTTAATGTATGCTCCACCCTGAACTACACACAACAATCAAAACAAATATTTCATGTATGCGAGGAAGCCCAATGGAGAGCCTCATTTGCAGTTTTAACGAGTCATGTAAAACAGTACTAATTGAGGTTGGCCAAATTTCACCAAGTTGAGTAAGTAGCTGACGGAAGGCCACCATAAAACACTACTGTTTTATATGTGCAATTACTAAAAGGTTTAACTGTCAGATTGTAGGGGAAGGACATCTACCTGGCTTTCAGATGTGTCACAGTGATATTTCCTCCTAAATCATTGGTTATTATTATTGTATATAGACGAATACAAAGAAGTCATAAGTGTTAAAATGTTGTTTTTCATTGGACATGCCCAACAGTTAATTAAGAATGTTCCATACATGTATGTGCTTCTCCTTGCACAAGAGACTTGGGTACTACTCTTGCCTTTATTATTATTTTAGTACACACCTTATGTACATGTATATTTGATATTGTTTTGTTATTTGACATTTTACTTCACAATCTTTGTAAACACTTCTATTAATTAAGACCGCTTCACAACAACAATGCAAAAAAGAATCAAGACATTCCACATTCTCATTCCATTCATTTCCTGGTTGTTGAGGTACATCCACTTTGGCAAGACATGACAGGAATGTTATTTTAAATGAAGTGGTGCAATATTAATATCAATGTAATGTTTCTATATGCCTGTTTGATAGGGAAGTGTGCAGCTTACAAAAATAAACCAATATACACAGGGAAGACATCTCTTCTAGGGAAGACCTCTTCTAGAAGAGTAATGTCAACTCCATAGAAACGGTACCAAAATAGCAGCACTGCTTTTTAAGATTAATCAATAATATTCAGGCTCTGTAACGTTAATTGTGTTAATCAAGTCCATCTGTACCACAACCATCCTTTAAAAATACAGTTATTTTTCTTTTTTAAGACTAAATCTTGTTTTCATACCAAATTCCTCAAATACACGATTAAAGGGAGGTTCCAACTTCCACCGTGCCTCAAGCTAAAATCAGGCTTGTATGGTGCATCTCAGGAGACACATATAGCAGGTAAGAAGAAAACACTGGAACAACTCCGACAACTGGAGCCTTTTCTTAAAACAGGGTTCCCACACATCTTTACCAATTCATTTCCAAAGCTTTTCCAAAACTTTTCCAGAATATTTAACCCGATTTCCAGGACTATATAATTCAGCTCAATAACGAGTCGCTTACTCCTATGCGCAATGCCCAAAGACAGGTAGTGTATGGCAGTGGTTCTCAACCTTTTCTGGCCGTGACCCACAAAATAATCATATTTGAACTGGGGACCCGGGCACCCTGACGAGCACTAAGAGTAGAGGAATTTTGTATAACACGGTTTTATTGTGAAAATAACCGCGTTGTGAGCATGTAGATCGGCTATTCTCACAATTTCTGCCTCTAATATTTGACAATGTTTAATTTGTCATTTCAGAGGTATTAACAAAATCAATAACCAAAGGACCTTCCAGGACCCTTGATCAATTCCAAAACTTTTCCAGTACTGGAAAAATATTTTTCTAATTTCAAAATATTTCCAGGAATTTCATGACCGTGGGAACCCTGCTAAAAGAGCAGGTATGACCTGACGAAGATGTGACCGACATAAAGACGTTGTCATTCCTGCCTTGCTTACACCCTGCTTTATTAAAGACATTGTTCGAGTTGCTCCATGCTTTGTTACCCCCTCAAATGTTTTTGTTTTTGTTTTTTTTAGCTCAATGGAATATGGAAGTGATAAAGACGCTTTCACAGTGTATGCTGGAGTTACAGCATAGGGTCAGCAACCTGCAAGGTGCAGAGAATAAACAGGTGCACTGAGAAGTTTAGGGGTATTCCAGCATGTAGTGAGAAAAATAACTTTATTTTAACAAACCAATGTGCGTGCCTTATCCATCTACTGTATCTTATAATAGTGAAAGCCATGTCTACCTATAGTCAGAAACACTTACGTGATGTGTCCCGTTGATGTATCCCTCGTTCAGTGTGAGCCTCTCCAAGTCTGCATCACAAGGAATACACCCGTTCTGCAGGGAGAACGCAGGACATGTTAGGAAATGCCATGCAAAGCTACAATATGAAACAGCCACAACAGGAGCCATGCACATGGAAACATAGGGAGCGAAAGGGATGGACACATAGATGTGGACACAGCAACACACATGTTTCACATATAATTACACATCATGTTCAAACAGCTGAATTATTCCAAACATTTGGAGCAGCAGGTTACTACCCAACAATGAGAATGACACAACAAGTGACATAAATATGTGCGTGGCTGCATGCACACATGCACAAACGCAAGAGACTACAGCACTTTTTTATCTATACATACCTCAGAAACATAACAATGACAAAGTCATGAGAATGAACAATCAGAGAAATATAATATATATATTCTTTTACTTTCCAACATTTGTCAACATTACCAGACCACATGGTGATAATGGGTGTGGTGTGTTTTGCCCATTCCAGCCACATGGGGAGCCCTACCAATTTGAACGACAATTTACAGCTTTGTCCTCAACAAAGGGTGTAAAGAAGTACACAGAGGGCTGGTTGCTCAACAACGCTGTAAGGAATGGGCTGCACTCATATCAAAAACACAAGAGTAGTATCAGGTTTTCACAGCGAGTCAGCCATAGAAAGAGGGTTTAATGGCACTTGGGAGAGACCGGGGGGGACATTACTTTTGAAAAAGCCATGCACAACAGGATCAGATAGAAGTAAATTGGAGAGAGAGGGGTAACAAGCTCCCGAGAATAGAACACAGCATGGAAGCAGAGACGGCTGGCAGAAGAGAACAAGTGAGAACCTGTCAGTTAAGACTGACGGTGGTGTTTGGTTGCCTGTGAGGGAGAGGCAGAGGCATGTCGAAGCCTCTGGCCTTTGTAAACACACAGCCGAGATAAGAACCAGCACAGGCCACATTTCTCACACACGCACGCAGTTACGCTACCTACATTCTGTGCTACATTCTGTGCATTCTGCTTATCAACCACACAGATTACCTGGGAATCGGACTTGACCCTGTTAATGTGTGTGCACACAGGCAATAATGATGCAGAGAAAGTGATCAGGTGGGACAGTGCTTGCTAGTTTCGGTTTATGTTGGATGTTTCAAAAGTTGCCGTAGTGTGGTTGGGGTACGTATATGCACAGTAGTACACAACTGAACATGTCTGTCAGGGAGTTTTGTGAATGAATAAGTAGGCCTAGCTGTCTGTATCTATGCATGTGTCAGAGGAAATAAAGGATGATGTCAGTTTTCAGTCTCTAAACCAAGTGACTGACTCTCTGATCATACAGATGGGGTGTAGAAGTCAACACAGGTATCGATTCTAGAAATTAACAGTAATACCAAGACCTGTGCATTTTCATTACAAATACAATCATGAATGCTTTTTGAGATCGCACATCATGACATGAGCCAAACAAAAAGCAGAACCACACAACAATGACAATATCAAGAAAGCTATCGACCTTTGCATGCAAACATGAGTGAATGGAGGACACAAAGGTATTCCACTGGTATGACTGACAAGAGGGAGATGATGTGGGGAGGGCAGTTATTCACAAATGAGACACGGAGGGTTACTGAGAATCCGATGGAGAGGGTGGAAACGATGTGTGAATCGTGATGATCACCAATGGGTGAGGCGCAAAACAGGGAAGCCATGGCATGGGTGACCCACCTCCTCAGATAAGCAACGTTGTAAACAATGTTGGGCAATTTGGGCAAATATATAATTGTTTTCAATATGATAAATATAATGTGATTAAAATATTTATCACTTTATCATGTCCACTAGTTCCATTTTATATTTCTTTATATTGTTGAAAAATAGGAAGTATAAGGAAATCAATCATGCTATAATGAGGAAACTCATAAGGACATTAGTATTTCAAATACATTTGTTCCATATTCATAAATATATCTCTAAAATTGTTCTGCCCACCGCAAATTTTAACTTGGTGCCTTTCCAATTTTCAATAAGTTTAAACATTTTTCCAGGGCATCTAACAAATGATCAACTATCCAGACCATATCCAAATTGAGCCAAACTGAGGAGGCATTTTGAACCCAGGCTTCTTGGCCAACGGTCATTCAGCCAGCGATGGGATGAGGATGATGACAATGGGTGACCTCACTCGAACCCAGACAGGGTCCGGAGGTCTTTTCAGAGGATGGGTGGTGGTGGAGGAGAGGGGTTGTTTGGCGTTTACCTGCATGGTGGGGAGGGGGCGGGGCAGGGTACCAGCACATGACCTGCGCTCGTCCTCCAGAGCTCGGCTGAGCATCTCAAACTGCCTCTCCTGCTCCCGCACCGAGGCTAGCAGGGAGGCTGTGCTCGCACACTGCTCCATTCACACACTGAGAGCAGAACCGAGAGATAAAGATAAAGAAAACCTTATTGCCCATTAAAAATAGAACATAAAATGGAAATGTACCTATGGCAGGCACACCGGCATCCAGAAAGAGTAAGGCAGCACCAATATGATTTACAGCAGAAACAGGTTAGACAAAACACCCGAAACCAAGAAACAAGTGAACCATCACAGTCAGGATGGCGCTAAACCCATCTGTACTGTGCACATCAGGAGATGGTGAAATTCAGTTGATAAGCAGGGGTGAGAAGTCTGACACTGGGATGTGATGAAGAGAGTACAGACTGAGGAGGGCAGTGAATACAAATGAAGCGTGTATGATTCCAGTTTAGGAATGCGATGGAAAGTAAGATGCACAATTAATCCGAAATCGTGATTTTATGTTTCATAATAAGCAATCATGAAACTTCATTCAAAACACCTTATTTTGCAGCATTGCACGTTTTCCCTTTTCTCCTTATTAGTACACAAGAGTTAATAACCATTACAATCTACGATCCATCTTCGCATCCATTAGGGTAACAAAGGCACGATAAAATCAGAGGCCAGTAAACCATTTGAACAAAGACGTGACACATTTCAAAAATCTTCCAAAAATATATTTTTGGACCCAAAACCATCGTCACCAAGAATTGTGATTAATAATCATGATTACAATATTAAACAAAAATAATAGAGCCCTAATCATTTCCACCCTAATCATGCAGTGACAGTCCTAGACTAAACTAACACGCCTGCAACTCCAACGGATTTAAAAATAGAGGAAACGTGAGAGAAACCAGAGCAGAAGAGAAAAGAGAGAGATTATCACAGTGTGTTTTCATGGACAGCGTGTGATGCTTGTTAGCACTTCTGTCTCTGTTCCCACTGGGTGGAGGGAAGAGAAAAAAGAAGGGAGAAGTGGAAGGGAGATGAATGCATATGAAAGAGAGATAGTCCAAAAATATTTCAACCAGGGAGGCAAGTTTACACATTCAGCTTGCTGCAACATTATGCTGCCTGAAGCACAACAGTCTAAAGGACAAAAGGCTTAACAAGGGAAAAGGATGGAGGGCTGAATAATAAAATATATATAATAAATAAAATTCAGGGGGGCCCACTGGCCTACTGGTCCAGGCGCATACCACTTAGGCATTGCCACATAGGCATGGATGCCTGGCAGCGTCGCCGGTTCGATTCCTGATCAGGACGACCTTTGACACATGTCACTCCCCATTTCCTGTCAGTCTACTACTGTCCTATCAATAAAGGCATAAACGCCCCAAAACAATCTTTAAAAGTAGACTGCACCACAAAAAAAAAATTGTAAAAGTTAAAACAATGATATATCTACTAATAATATTTTAAATTGCCATATAAAAGTGGTGGTCTATTTATATGCACTGGAGGTAGCCAGGTACCAGGATACAGTTGAACAATCAATCAACTCTTGATGCACAGACGGTATCCCTGTAAACAGTAGCCTTGCAAGGCCGAACCTCAATATGTAAACCATCTCTACCCTGGCAGAGGTTGTGTTGACAGTGGAGGTCTTGCAGATATCATGCATGCCATGCAGCCATAGCCTAAATAATGCATAGTTTCAAACTATGAAATGAGATTTGTTCAAAATGACATGGTATCACGAAGCACTGATATTGCCTCTTAGTTCCTGAGGACACTCCCAAATCCTGACATCACTCCCTGGGACAGGGAGTTATTTTTGAGCAGTGCTAACCGCTCCTACATCTGGCATTGTGTGTATGTCCGTATGTCCCGCAAAGCCTGGCATTGGCCAAGCTTCACGGGACATAACTAAATGAACTCATAAAAAGGCATCGCTCACTTGGTGTGATTTTTTGTTTTGGAAATCCCGTAGGCAAATAACTGGGAGCAGCAATGGCCGACAGGACCTGATGGAAAGACGTGGCATCTAGGATCTCTATGATGATGAGGCAAATCACATCATATAATAACTGTGCTCCAAAAATAAACAAATCAGCCCCGCAATGGACGACTACCGGCTCCGCCCCCTCCAAAAGCTGCCTCCGCCACTATCACAGCGCGCCGCTATTGGCTTCATTCACTTCAATGGGAAATACGGCGGATTGTACACACATTTTACACATTAAATATTAATTCCGTTTTGGACCCAGAGCTTCGAAATCTCTTCCAATCCATCAACAAGGCCTGGATCTGCATTGGAAAAAATATTTAGACCTTTACACTTTTAAAACAATACGACATAGGAATATATAAGGTCGCAGCAGAGGAATAAGGAACATGTCCATGGTTGCTGGACCACAGAAAGCCGTTTCAAACCAATTTAAATATGAATGGACTGTATTGGCCTAAACGACAATAACCCATGACTACAAACACCTTATTTGTTATGTTAAATAGCAACTGATATGTAATGTACGTCTGTGAATGTCTGAATGAACAGGGGTAGCGACGCGAAGTGTTGTATTTCAACTCTGCTTTCGACTGCAGGCTGTGGGTAGGGGCGTCACAAGGGGGGGAAAAGTGGGACTGACTTACCAGGGCCCACGGTGGAAGGGGCTTAATTATTTTAGACTTTATCGATTGAAAAATAGCAGATATACAAGCTCATAGCGCGGCACTGAGTGCCACGCTGCGAGCTTGTAGATTTGCTATTTTTGAAATCCCACAATGAAGAACATTCATGTGGGCCCACAGCGAATCCTTGTACCCAGGGCCCAGAATTTGATGCGACACCCTCTCCCTCTGCGGCTCGGCAGCTAAACTTGTCAGGAATCGCGAACATTTCACGCCAGAGATATCAAATGTTATAGATAAGATTTATAAGCAATCGGCATGATAAGAAACATGTAGCCTACATTTGAAGCAGTTTATTCTGGTTGGTTGTTTGTGTAATGGAGAGTAATAGCCTCTAAACTAATCAGTGAAAAGTGAAAACGGCTCTGTATAGGTCCAGCAGACAGGCGATTTCCTCATTCTGCTGTTGCGTCCTTATATATTCCTTTGTCGTATTGTTTTAAAAGTTTAAAGGTCTACATATTTTTCCAATGCATATCCAGGCCTTTGTTGACGGATTGGACGAGATTTCGAAGCTCTGGGTCCAAAACGGAATTAATATTTAATGTGTAAAATCCGCTGTATATCCATTCAAGTGAATGGTGCGGCTGTGATTCTCGTCGGAGGTCTCGGCGGAGAGGTGGGGGCGGAGCTCCCGGTAGTCATGAATTTTGTCAGGTATGTGACTCTGTGTGCACTGTCGTTTATGATATTGAGTTACATTTTGATAAAAAAAACCTTTGTATAAATTAGTAATTTTACACCATCAGTTGATATCCATCAGTTGTAGCGCAGAAAAGGCTGAGTCCTGCACAGCACACTGTTACAACATTATTGATAGGGATACAATGTTTCGGTCACTCAGTCCTTCATCATGCCTGATGAAGGCCTGGGTGTTATAGGCCAATATCTAATTCCGGCCTTCTGATCTATAGGCCGGGCTCTAGCTAGGGCTAGGCAATACTTTCAAAATTCTAATCACACTACCATATGTTTTACCTAATAACTTGATATTAATAATAATGTGATCATATTTTGGGGATTACTGATGTGTTTTCTGAAGATCTTTAATTCAGAACATTCTATCACTTTACTGTATAGCTTTAGACGAGGAAAAGACAACATTTACATTTCACATAATCAGAATCTGTTTATTGGCCTGTATTTTCAATGTATGAGGAATATGACTTGGCTCTTACAAGCTATATCATTATTTAAAACCCTGTCTTACACATTTTTCCACAGAACCAACCAAAATTTTTAACACAGCTTTTTTGTTGCTGTAGATTAATTTAGAAAAGGCTAGTAGGGACTAGGAAGACAGGAAACTCAGGAAAAAGATCAGGGTTGGACATGCCTCACAAATCTAGAAGATTCTAATCTAATCTCAGGCCAACAACTGTAATCTAATCCCATCTCAATTATTACCACAAGAAAAGCAAGAAAAAGCAGCATTCCAATGACAAAACAATTACAACATGCCACCTTTTGAAGCACAACTTTAAATCTCTTCAGGGCCTACTGATCATTCCCAACAGGTTTCATGACCTGACCCCTCAAGTTATTTTGTTTAAACATACATACAAAGACAGACACACGGACAATAGCCTGCCATAAAACATGCAAGACAATCTAAACCCAAATCATAAAATCTCACAAGTTTGGCCAAATTCTTCTCCACTGATCCTGGTCTTCAGAGAAACTGGTGAGTGAGAAATGAATGAGTCAGGGAAAGTCCTTTGCAACCTTCAGTCTGCAAATTAGTCTGACACACTTGATGACAGATGCAGGGCTCATCTCCAAAATTGGTAAAAAATCATTTTCTACTTCAGAGTGAGTCGACTGACTCAGGTGGATCAAATCAGCACCCCACTAGCACTGTATTCACTGTTGGCAGGCCCCGTCTACCTCTCTGACTCTCTCAAGCGCGCGCACGCACACACACACACACCTGTCTGTGGTGGCTTTGTGAACAATGAGACCTGTATTGAGTATGCCGTGTCTGTGAGCCAGAGAGAGCGGCTGACTCTGACACACAATAAAAAGTGTGTGTGTATGTGTGTGTGTGTGTGTGTGTGTGTGTGTGTGTGTGTGTGTGTGTGTGTGTGTGTGTGTGTGTGTGTGCGCGTGCGTGCGTGAGAGAGAGAGAGAGAGTAGAGGGGAGGGGTTGGGGGTATGTGGCTGACGTTTGTTTTATCCTTGAAAACTCAAACAGAGCAGCAGTGAGTTTCGGTGAAATGAATCCTGTCTTCCCCATTCCTTTCCTTTTCCATGGGAAGCATGCATACATTAACCACAACAGGTCGACAGCGAGACAGAACTACACACAATCGTCACACATTCCAGTGGGGAGCTTTTGCATGTTATATCCTGTCCCAGCTGTTGAAAGAAATCCTGAAAAGGGGTAATCCTTCCCTCTTTCCCCTGACAGTTCATCGACTTCATCCTTCTGTTGCATCACACTTTTTTCCCTGTCTACCTCACCAATTAATTTACGATGAGAAAAAGCAGACATGGTTACTTTGTCTGACCCACTCAAACGCAGTGCTTCTATGGTGGCTAAATATATATATAATTTATACATAGTTGTTGATGGCTGTATCTATAATGATCAAGCTATCAATACTGCTTATCATTATTGAAACGTTTATATTTATATAGAATTTTACAATATCGTCCAGATAGTCCCACACATAGGCTATATATAATGTCCAAATACAGACTCTATCTACACCTAAATAATGCTTATAATAATAATACTTTTATCCGAGTTGAGAGTGAATACCAGGCACAGCACAGACCATCAAGCAGTGGAGTGCAATATGGCGCTAATTGCTGTAAAAGCAGGTGGACACTGGACAGCACATAGTGCTGTTGTCCACCTAGAGCTGTTCACTGTCATCCTGCTGCTGTGCGCATAATCTGCTGTCAGTGCTTCATTCTTGTGCTTTCGTACCAGCTTGTGTGGAAAGACTACTTGTCTTTGAAGGATCCATGCTTCAGTTCATCTTGTGGTGCAGTCTAAAATTATATTCCTTGCAAGCAGCCACAACTTTGTTGCAGGTAAGTCACAATGCTTTGCATTGATGAAACAAAGAAGGATGAACATGTTTGCTGTCAAATCATTATTAGAATGAGTTAGGCTCTGCTACTGTCAAATCATTATTAGAATGAGTTAGGCTCTGCTACTTTCAAATCATTATTAGAATGAGTTAGGCTCTGCTACATGGTCAGTCCACACATTCATTATTCACAACAATGTAAAGGGGGGAAAACAGATTGTTTATTTTGATCCATTCGCTGCGTCACCCAAGGTGTTCTGGCCCACCATCTAGACGAAATTGTGACTGTCTGAAGGCCAAACGTACCTGCCTACCCCAGCCCTTCTAGGTTATGAGATCTAGACCCTAACAAGCCATTTACTACCAATGCTGTGTTTTTGTAGATACAGTTAAAAAATAAGTCAATAGTCTCTCCGTTTACTTTCATTCGAAGCTTCAACCAAGTCAGAGAATAAATACACAACTAGAAGCAGTGCTCTTCCAACCACAGGTCTCCACCACATCAGAAGGTTATTCTGGCCTCCTGGTGGTGTTATAATAGGCCAATGTGAAAATGGTGCCAGGTCTTCTTCTGCCTTTCGCGGCCGCTTCACGTACGCTGCATGCATGATTTTGTTGCCATCATTTTCTTGGACTTAAATTTGAAATGATGATAGATTTGTGCTTGTTTTTATTCTTGTTTTCTCTAAAATTGTTATGCATACAGACTACAGAGAAGCACCTTTAGTGCTGCTATTATATTAGACAATAAACCTTGACCAGCAGTTCAGATAACTTCAGAATGACTTTAAATGGGCTAATGGGGGTATTCCATGTCCAACTCTGAAGCTGTAATCAGTGCATCCATCTAAATCCTAATTCATTTTCAGTCCAAGTTCTAAACTTGACAGAACTTGGCCAGCTCTAAGCACATAGAAAAATAAAGCCAATTTAAAATTTAGTAGACAGTAGACATTTAGTAAATGCTCTCATCCAGAGTGAGTTACAAAGTGCAAGGTCGTAGTAAACACCATCATGAACCACATGAACAACAGGTTAAGTGCTAGTGGATTTTGGCAAATGTCTCTGTAATTAAGGTTGTATAAAGTAACACAACACTTGCCAATCACGATTAAAATACAAGTGTTTATTCATAGCTTGGGAAAATGTGCGCTTTAAAAATGAACTGTGTGAACCTATGAATAAAGGTTATTATCCAGCAAGTGGGAGAAGCTATACAGTGTTCACTTAAAATTAGTCGCCACAACTTAATGCTTATGTAAATTATTATTTTGATATGCAATGCGTTGCGAGCTTGAAGGTGGTATGAAGTATGAATTTGGTGAGCCTGTGTTAATTATTTTTTTATGTCCCCTCCAAATTAATAAAATCATTTATCCAAAATAATCTTAAGGTCTACTGGCAACCAGCCCGTGGGCAACTGGTTGTGCAGCCCGGCCATAGAGTTATAAAGGAAATGACGATAGCAGCAGACTCCAACCCACACTGGCTTCATTTAGGAGAAAAAGAAAGAGGCAGAAACAAAAACGAGCACACTCAGCCCATTCAACAATTTGCCAGGTGCACAGCTGAGGTCACAATGTATAAAACAAAGAATAGCCAGCAGCACTCCGAAGTCCTATTGGCACTTTTTTGGCATCAAGCATTCTTCAACATGTTATCAGAAAAAGAAAGCGGTCAGTGGTGTTGTTTGTACCGGGGGGGGGGGGGGGGGGGGGGGGACTAGACCTTGACTCCGCGACACTGTCAATCTCAAAGACACTCCACTTAATATGGGACGGGAAAATTAATCTGCTTTAGTAATATTATGTAAAGTTATGAGATTGGTCTACATTGAATTGGAGTCAATAAATGATAACGGTTTTACTCTGATAAACATGAGTCTCACCACTATTACCCATTAACTAGCCGTTGCTAATGAGTGCAGCTCAAATGGCTTTAGCATTTCTAAGCCCCATCGATAGCCTATTGTAAAGCCATTAGTAACTCATGTGTCTACTTAATGGGAAAGCCATGGCATTACACCGTTTAGGCACTTACTCCCATTAGCCAACACAAACCACATGCACACATAAATATGCCACTGGGAAGGGAGGCCCAAAGATATTGCCCAGTTGTCCAGTGAATCTTTCATGAAGAATGAAAACAACAACAACAAAAGGCATGCAGCTGTATATACTGAGATTGGATTGCACCATTATCATATCAAAGCCATTACTACACACAGCCTTTTCAATCACTGGTACTCGTGGCAGGCAGGGAGACAAACATACATTCTGTTAAATCTACTACACAGACACACACAGCGGAGGCTAAGCTATGGTAAATTGCTATTGTGGCTTGGCTAGTGCTCTGCTGACTCAGTCACATTTGAATGGTCACAGAGATTTGGCCTGTGTGTGTGTGTGTGTGTGTGTGTGTGTGTGTGTGTGTGTGTTGGCTCAGGTTGTGTCCAAACACAACCGCCTTTGCCATCGTTAGACTTCGGTCCATGAAGCACACTCTTATGCGACCTATATAGTACACACAGTCTAGGCACAGACTGTAACGCACGCACACACACACACACACACACACACACACACACACACACACACACACACACACACACACACACACACACACACACACACACACACACACACACACACACACACACACACACACACACACACACACACACAGACTTTTGCAAGACTGACCTTCTAAGATGCTGTGCCACAATTTACTATTTTAAGGGAGGAAGGAAACATGCGGAAAACAACTATAATTGCGGATTCATGGGAGACTAGAGAACCAGAGGACAGAAACAGCCCCGGTTTACCCTAGTGTCTCATCATCCTAACTTCCTCTTCTTTAAGCCAACAGTTAGCCTAATAAAACAAATCAATTATCACAAAAATAATCAATTTTAATAAAAGAATACTCAGGAACGTTGCAAGTCGGGAACGATGCAAATAGGGAATGCATGCCGCACACAGGTTATTCAATGCCATTGTACCGTATCCGTTTGCGTCCCATTTATGCCCACATATGGAGATCTGTTTCTGTCTGTGCGCCCTGTATCCCTTTTATGCCCATATATAGAGATCCCTGATGGATCGTATGTCTGGACAACTGGATCTTCATATTTGCCTAAATATGGGCCTATCGGTCGGAGCAACTGTTGACAACCAACTATAAAAACGACTCGCTGGATGGCAGTTCACCCTTGTTCAGCCAAAGTGACTCGTTAACTGCACAGGAAAAATCTGACGAGTCTTTCACAAAACAGCACATTGGCGATCACACCTGACACCGTTTGCAGGGAGAAAAAACACAAAACGTGAACACTGACTTTTCTATGCAGTCAACAAAGCAGAGCAGCTTGCAGTGCCTTCTGTCTTGATGTTGCCAGGCAACCAGATGCACACCGGTCACTCACTTTTCAGGCCCCAACCCTGATCACACATCTTTTTACTTAAAATACTTTGTTTTCTTTCTTCAACTTTTCTTAAAAGTAAAGTAACAAAATTGTACAGCTACAGGGACGAAGCAACATCCACAACCAACTTTTATGTGCAGTTGCATTATCACACCCCGTCCCTGACCATAAGATAGTTATGAAGGATATATAGGTTAGTTAATTTGGTGACGAATCGAATCGCAAGCGCCATGGGCGGAGCAAACACGGCAGCTTTGTAAGCTAAGACCAACCACCAATCCTCTCACATTATCTTCTATAATGATTGGTTAAAAACCTTATCCTGGCCAGTCCCTAGGGGGCGAGACAACAAATCCTAGTTGCAATGTCAATCACACTAACACGGTGTAAAGCAAAACACAATATTAATTCAACATTCGTCATACAAGTCCTTTTGTGTCGTCTCATCTGTCTTCCTCATTGACAGCGTGCTGTGATGTACACTGTTTTTGTTGTTCCCAATGCTGCTTGAGCTCCTCTCCTGCAGATTTTATTGGACTAATCAAAGTAGTCGATTAAATAATTATACAAATAATTTATTAAAAAATATAAATATTCAAAACTTCAGTTATTAATTTGTTGAAAAACGTATAGATATAAAATAATTATAAAAACGTGTTAATGAATCATTAATAGAGGAAGTGGAGGGAAAAGGTAAGCAAAAATAGGAAAACCACAATCTATCCATCCATCCATCCATCCATCATCGGCCTTTCAAAACTAAAATGGGTTTTATGTCCCACAAAACATAAATCTGGTGTCTCGATTTGATTACAAAACACATGCAGTAAAAACTATCAGGAAGTGGTACTTACAGTCGAGGCTAGTGGTGGCATCTGCCAACAAGGTACAGTGACCAGTGGTTAATCATAAAGTAAGTCAAACAGCAGCACTGTGAATTCAGCTAGCTAGCCTGCTTCGGTAAACTATAAAAGCCAAAGCCACTTAGAACTACAGACTGACCGACAGTTACTCCACCAAGACTAGAGACCATCACTGCACTATGCACTGGAATTCCTCTGCTTGGCCTTGGCCTGTATGATCACTTATTAATAGGCGAATAAGCGTTCAACACTTGCCGCAATAAGAATAAAAAAAGAAAGACACTGACAGACAATTCTAACAGCAACACAGACCACAGGTGTAGCCATCTGTAGGGGTTGGAAGTGAGAGAGGAAGGGCAAATATAAAAAGCCCAGCTTCCGTGTGTCAGAGTGACACACCCATGGTGCACTCTGAAAGCCCGTCATTACCGAGGCTCAAAAATGATACCTCTGGCTAGAGTGACTGGCTGAGCAGAACGACTACAACCATGGTCAGCTAGATGAGCTCTAGAAGGAATACATTCTAGCAGGCAGGAGAAAGATTCTAATCCAGATTTTTCTATTGGGTTTTCTAAATATTTATGACAACAACATAAGAGTATAACATACAAGTATAAATATAAAACAAGAAAAAGCTGAATAATTTGTATACATTCCAGATGTATAAAAATAAAAATGTAAAACGGAATAAAAAAATCTTTAATCACACCTACTGTGAAGTGAGCGTTGCTATTTATGAGTTAATTTCATGAAGCATCCCGCTGGCCAATCACAGTACGTCCTGCAAAGCTTGGCCAATGGGACCCTGGGCGTAAAAAACTAAATTTGAGCCGTTTGTGCCAAGATCTAGGCCAGATGTAGGCCACGCTTCACATTTATGGGGGTCGGACATTTTGGGGGGAACTGAGATTTTTGGGGAACCGGACAAAGCCAGATGCTGGAGCTTAGCTCCTTCCAGGAGCACTGCTCAAAAACAACAAACTGTTGCACAGACATACAAAACAGACGTTCTTGCCCTCACACTCTCCCGACTCCTAGCACAGATCGTGCCTCTTTCCCTCATTGCTTCTGTCTCTTAAATTACAGTATTATAACACAATGAGTATAAAGTATGATAATAAAATGCAGAAGTACCATCAATCAGTTAGATAAAGTAAGGTTTAATAACACAAAAGAAAAAATAAAAGGATGCGTTTAGGCACATTATCATACAAATGAACAACACATGGATGCAAATCCAGAATTTTTGAAGGAACTCTAGAATCAATATGATGTCAAATAATGAGGTAATTTATGAAAAGCCAGCAACAGCTCCAAACTCACTCAGCTCACTTCCATATCTAGACCCTTTTGGAGAGCCTGTTCTAGCCTAGGAGGGAATATTGTGCCGTTATTCTGCCGAACCTCTTGGTACGAACACAGAATGGGGGGCAAGTCTGGCAGCGTGGGTAGTCAAGTCACAGAGCCAAATTAACATCTGTGTAAAAGGGACAGCCGATATGGCAAAGACAGAGGTGTGTGTGTGATGTGATGTACCATGTCCATGCAGCGTTCTGCCACCAGCTGCTCCCTGCTTAATTTCACTTTCTCCTCCGACATATTTCTGATGCATCTCATGTTGTCTCTCTCACACAAACACACACTAGTGAACCACTGTCATTAAAGACATAGCATTACACTACTTACTAGTTACTATCCACCGGTTTCCAACGTCCCATCGTGCATTGCGCAGAAGGCGTGCAGCATTTTGTGACGTGACGCGAGCTTGTATGTCTGCTGTTAACCGGATATCCCACAAATAATTATACAGTAAATTCTACAGTAAACAGGTGCATAGGAGTGAGTTGTGAGTCTGTCCTGACCTAGTCTCTCAAGATGCGTTGCCTGTTGGCTCCCACAATTTCCAAATGCTTTCTTCCACCTAGTACCAATATGTAATGGAAGCTGTGAAAATGATACACTGCAGTCATTTCCTCAGCTCCAGATCTACCGACAACAGCTGTCATCTTAAGATGTGTGCACATGATGTGAGAGAGAGGAAATAGAGAACAAGACAGTCTAATGATGTGACTTTGATGCGGATGACGGAGGTTACGTGGTCACTGGTCAGTCATCTATGTCGTCAACACTCACTTGTCAGTCTCCAGATTTGAGGAGTTTCAACTTTCAACCGAATCTGACATCCGGCTCTGGGTGTTTTCAAGTTTTTCATTGCAAAACGTTTAACTTGTCCAGTCAGACAAGTACATCTCTCTTCCACCAGTCCTAGAACAGCCTTAACACCGGAAAGTATGTTTATGCAACATGCATATGCATGCATTTAGTCAATAATTTAAAGATATAATAAAAGAAATCAATCAATCAGATTATGTTGGACCAGAGAGTATGTTTATGCAATATGCATAAAGCATGCATTCATTTTAGTCAAAAAACATATCAAAGAAATCAATCACTCAGATGCTGTTGTGTTACAAATATGTTATAACACCTGAATCCGGAACAACAGACATGTAAAAGCATGCATGGGGCAAAGTTTACACCAACTTTATTTGGTTCTGTGTAAAACAAAAACAAAGCCAGCATTATTAATGATGTGAGATTCTCCTTTACATCAATATTATTGTGGGATCTATCTATGAAAAGGGCTTCTGTTTCCTCAGATATCCTATGACTGCAGGGATTCTGAGTGGTTTAGTATGACAAACATCTCTTTGTAATAGATTAGCTTTCTGATCAGCTGATTATAACGATGTGACATTATTTGCATTTGTAACCATCCAAATGCCGGTAAATGTTGAATCTGGCCGTCTGTTTAATTTTACTTAACAGCCCAGTTTGTCATGCAAAAGAAAAATCACGATTTAGCAGCCCTATTCTATTCCAAAAAAAGAACAGAGTGACTTTTGGGAATGACCAGCCACTGCAAGACAAGAAAATAAAATGAGTTGTACCCTGGTTATGCCACTTTGAAACATCTAATCACAGTTACTTTCGAGCAGCTGACAAGCCTGACATGTAGCGATTAGGATTAGGCTTTACGATCTCTTTGTTAAAAGGGAATAGGCATAACTATGAAGTCCAGCACTGCAAGTAGCCGGCTGGCTAAAACAAGCACGAGTAACGTTGATGGACAGCCATGTAATACACAAGGAACTATCAACATGTCAACATACTAGTCACTCGAACATAAGCACTTCACATGTGTGTATGAGTGACTCAGACTGACAAAATAAATAAAACGTCTACTCCAAAGTCTTTGGTGGTTCCCCTTTGAGGTATCCCTTGCCATGTGAAGTACTGTAAGATGAGAAGGTGTCAAGCATCGGAAGCCTCTAGACAAGAGGCCGTGAATAATGTAACAACAACCACGCCCAGCACCCTACCACACCCCACACAAACAGGTTCTGTGCCCCCCCCCCCCAAACACACACACACACACACACACACACACACACACACACACACACACACACACACACACACACACAATGACCAAGTATTTTTTCGAGGTGGCCGACCACATCAAAGACCAGGTGGAACATGAAAGGGGGTGTTGCCATTATAGACAATAATATTCCAACTTAACAACACCGAAAAGCGTTCGGCCGAATGCCTCCATTAAACACAATCATTGCAGCGTGCAGATACCACAGTAGAAACAGTGGGAGTTTCAGGTGAAATTCAAACTCACAGTGGCATGATGTAATTCATGACAAATTAATAAACCGAGAGTGGACTTTGATTCCTATGGTCGGTTGATGACACGCCATATTAGGTGACTTCCGTGTATTCTCACCTGGCTTTAAAAGTTGGTTGTCATCCCAATGGAATCTACCTGGTCAACATTTTAGATTCTGTCGCATTGATACGTCGATATAAATACACACAACAGCCAGAATTACATTCTCTGCTCCAGTGATTCTCAAAGTGTATTTCAGAAACTCTATGTTCCTTTATGGGGGTCTAAATCGACCCTTACAAGTCTGTAACTTTGAAAGTGTATAAATGGAACCAAAATGGACCATTTGGTTCCATTTTGTACGCTGTCAAAGTTAAGGGGAGACCTTGAAATGTAGAAGTTTGAGAGCCACTGCTCTACTCAAATGCAGCAGACAACACAACGACGAGCACGAGATTTCCACCCACAAATCAAGCCGTTCAACAACTAAAGAAAGCTCGCTTGGTGAATACTAGAGACGCAGTAAATGCCATTAACGTATACAGCTACTGACGCCATCAGTGCTTCTTTCTTTTGTTGTCCATAAAGAGCCATAATGTGCGTTTAGGATAACGCAGAGCTGTGTAACTCGTAAACGTCGCTAACTAGAATAAAAACACCAAGTGCCAGCTAAACTAGCGCTAGCTAGCTAGCCGACCTAGCTCGCCGTTAACGCTGCGCTATCAATAACACTTTTTAAGTTAACTATGTTAATTGTATAAGCCTCCGTGTTCTCCCTAAATGGTCATAACTGGAGAAAACGGCCTTAGCAAACCGAAAAAACACAAATAGCAGCAAATTACCCAGTCAGGAGAATGTCGCGTCTTGTTTTTTCAAAAAGGTCCAGAGTGTGAGCGACAGATTCTACTAGGCCTGCCTCTCTCCAAGCACCAACCTACTCTGCCTGCCAAGCCTGCCTGCATGGGGTACTTGTTTTGCCCCCAACGTTTCATACATCCAATATGGAATGTTGTCGACGCATTGTGAGCTTGTAGTCAGACAGAGCGGCTATTTTGAAATGGCAGAAATGCATATGGCTTAAGTGGTTACTGGTTAATGTATGTTTTGTAATAATAATAATCAAAAACTACAAAGTAACTAGTAAACTTTTCATTCAACCAATTTTAGTGGAGTAAAAGTAGGCCTACAATATTTGCCTCTGAGATGTAGTGGAGTAGAAGTAAAAGTAGGCTACTGACAATTGGAAATAATCCAGTAAAGTATAAGTACTTTACTTAATTACAGTACAGTACTTGAGTATTTACTCCGTATTTGAGTAAATACTTAGGTAGTTACTTTTTACACCACTGAATGTTGCTGCGTTAATAGCTTTGAAGTGCCCTCCTCTCGGGGAAGTGTGGCTAGCGTTTTTTTAGGGCAAAAATATAACATGCATGCTGCAAGTGCGCTGTGTGGACGAGTTCTGGACGGTCTGGTTGGTGTTTTTGATTCGCAACTTCGCTCGCTGCTCCATCTGTAGGCTTTAAATGCACTTCGAGTTGATTGAGGATTGATTGATTGATTGAAGAATTTATTAGAAGATTGCAATAGAAACAAGTACAGTTTCATGACTGTACAAATCACTGGTACAAGCCGAGGTCAACTAAAAGGAGATCCTAAAAGCCGAAGCTTATTTCCACATAACCACACTTTAAGTATCTCATATAAAGGACGGTCATTATATCTCATATAAAGGACGACGGTCATTATAACTTAGGCCTATAAGATACAAATGTGAACACAGCATGATTAAATAAACGCCTAAATCTAGATCTACACACCGACAAATCACAGAATGTGAAAATAGGTCTACTAGACAGACACCGACACCCACCTATAAAGTTTAGTTTGCTGTGCTGTGCTCCTCTCTCTTTCACTTGTCCTCCTCTTCCTTCCTCTCTCTCTTCGCAGGGGGGAAGGGGCTCTGAATGGAAAAGGTAGAGCCCAAATCAGGTAGAGCTTTTTCTATGTTCAACAAACATGGCATGTGTAAACCGTAAACTGACCGTCTACTGTAACTGTAAAGGGTGGCATTGTTGTTGTTTACTGGCATGTTTACACGCCTATGGCAATGTCTGACGTTTTACAAAAGTAAACATTTTGTTATTATTAAGGTGATGATCTCTGCACAGTTCAGAAACCTTCTGATTCTTGCAGAATCAATACTGCTTCACATACCTACAGTGTACATTCTGCAAAGAAATGGCCTTAAAGAAAATATATTTTGGGTGAAATATATGGGCAAAAACATTTGCCCATTTTTGTTTTGACCTATACTAAAATATATCTTACATATTTTTTGTTTGTGATCTAATTTTCTATGATCCATTTTCCATTAGTTTAGGGTTGCTCATCTATACTATAATTTTGCGAATGTCTGAGTGTCTGAGTGTCACAGCGTTTCTCCTCAGTGGCTGGAGCAATTGATCTGAAATCGCATCACCATAAGCATATGAACACACCTGACATAGGCTAACTGTGAAGCCCGTTTGTCACTTTCACAAATCGTATGCTGTATATTAGCATTTT
This sequence comes from Nannobrachium achirus, assembly GCF_963921795.1. Taxonomy (NCBI): domain Eukaryota; kingdom Metazoa; phylum Chordata; class Actinopteri; order Myctophiformes; family Myctophidae; genus Nannobrachium; species Nannobrachium achirus. The sequence goes on along the minus strand of NC_137812.1, from coordinate 38,808,440 downwards.
TATGGTGTATCTACTATCTATTCTGCATCTAGCATGAGGCACATCTATTCTGCATCTAGCTTGAGGCAAAATGTTTAACCAGCTCTGTGTGTGTGTGTGTGTGTGTGTGTGTGTGTGTGTGTGTGTGTGTGTGTGTGTGTGTGTGTGTGTGTGTGTGTGTGCAGGCAGGCGGGTGTGTGTGCAGGCGGGTGGGCGGGCGGGCTGGGGGGGGGGGGAACAGTATCTCTGTAGCCATTAAACGAAACGGGTTTCTTACATTGATGCTCCTACATCATGCAAGCACCAGTTAAAGTTACTTTCCATCCCTCATATACTGTGTGCACAGTGCACATCCCATAACCCACACACTGCACATCATTTTGGAGCTCATATCTTTGAACGGGTAAGGGCTAGTTTTATAAAAGAAAGAAAACATAAACAAACAAAACAAAATACACTGTTATTTATTTTCTCTTTTATTTTTTTTATTTATGTTATATGTGCATATATACCGTATATTATACAGCAGTAGCCTATATAACATAACAAATAACAATAATCTGAAAACTTGCCAGGCCTATGTGTGTGCATATAGGCTATGCATGTTTATTTTAATGTCCAAAATGTATTTGCGTATTTTTGGCAGTAGCCTACATGGGAAATTTATTTGAAGCGTGCTAAAGTGAATTCAATTAAACTGGGACACATTGTCTACTCTAGTCTAGACATAACTGAAACAAGTTCTGATGCATTTTTTGGCCTTTCTTTTATCTCTCTATAGGCTGACTTTTTTGCTAAAGTGGGACACTTATTAGTTACACAGTCAACATCAGTGGTGGAAGCAGTACTCACATTTTTTACTTGAGTAAAAGTATCAATACCACAATGTAGAAATACCAAATTACAAGTAAAAGCCTGGAATTCAAAATGTATAAAAATCTAAAATATAGAGGTTAAGTGGTCAATGTATGTTCTAAAATCTGAAAAGTAACTAGTAAGTCGTTTTCAAATTGTAGTGGCATAAAAGTAAAAGTATTGAAATCTGTAAATACTCCATTAAAGTAAATACCTCAAAATTGTGCTTAAGTATATAGGCCTACAGTACAGTAAGTAAATGTACTTAGTTACTTTACACCACTGGTCCACAATCACATGTATTACATTGTTATAATTTAAATTCCACCCACACCTGACCACATTTGTATGTAAATAAACTTTAACTTAACTTGAACATACTCCCATTTCACCTATAAAGTTCAGCAACAACAGGACAGTGACATAAATTCACTTCGGTTAAATGTAGATTATTATATATAATATATATTACTTCTTTGATAATTGTCACAAACATAATTTTTTACTTAAACCTATCTGGACCATATTTGAACCTTAACTCAAGTGTGAAGCAATAGTTTTACAAAAGATTAATTTGTGGATTTTATTACAATACAATTTGTCTCAGTTTAGCTGATGTGTCATTTTCTGAACAAAAAGGACACCTCTGAGAACACTAACCTTGAAAAATGAATCAAAGATCATTTGATCATCACACAATCAACCTAGCAATAAGTTGTGAAATTATATTTTGTCAGTACCTTTAAACCCATATTCAGGTGCACGGATAGAGATATTTGTATCTCAGTATGATGGCAAACAGAGCCAATGTGTAACTCAGAAATCACACCCATGTGACTGTGAAGTGAGCAGTGCTGCATGCTGATGATGATGATAGACCCATGTGACGTCACAGGATAGACCCACATGACGTCTCATCTTTTTATAGTCCAATCAGAAAAGGGACATACGGTTACGTAATAAGTATTTGATGGCCTGTCCATTTTGCATGGACAGGATATATAATATGTATTTGATAGCCTGGACACACACACACCAAGCCACGTATTGGAGCTGCTCAAAAGGAATGGGGTGGTACAATTGTAGGCTGTTCCTGGGAGCCCAGTATTCACCCATACCACACCAGGATGAAACTGCTGTGCTTCATAAAACAATAGGCGTGAGTTTATGAATTACTGCCCAGGGGCTAAGATAGGCTATATGGGACATAATTATCAGGGAGACTACAAAGTTACAACCAAATAATTGCTGTCATTGATTATCACAGTCTGACATGACATCAATAACCATTCCTCCTTCTTTTACTTCTTCAAAGCAGATTCCCCATTTTATTTATTTTATCAAACACTGCAACATGCTGGAAGGCTTATAAATTATGTATGTGTTAATGCATGAACTCAGGGCTTTATAGTTGATAATATCAAGAGGAGGGTGTGTGGAGGTTGGGGAACAAATCATTTGCTTAAATACATTATTGCTGCCATCTAATGGCTCGCAAGGCACATAGCACTGCAGATGACATCCTTGTGAACAGAAAGCAAACCGCCTTGTCCAGAATTATATTTTGAGTGGCCAAAAATCTTAATTTTCTTTGAAAATGTATTCTCAGGGTTCATTTTATATAGTGTGAAATATACAGATAATGTAATTAAATATATATACTTTCATATATTACAGATACATTGCGCATGCAGTGAAACATTCCAAACCCTTTCTTGTTTTAATTTAGATTTTTTTTATAGCACACAGCTCATGAAAATAAAAAATCCATATCTCAAAATATTACAATATTACACGAGACCACCCAAAACGACGACTTATAATAGAGAAATTTCAACCTTCTGAAGTCAGAAGTCCAGTGAAGTTTCCGCAGTCAGTGATGATTTGGGGTGCTATGGCATCTGCTGCTTTTTTGCACATCTGCACATTCATTTCTTGGCTGTATGGATTAGTCTCTCGAGACAAACCCAGATGGAGAAAACAGACAACAACAATAAACAACAACAAGAACATTATTTCATGTGGGAATGATTACCATTAACTCATTTTGTTATACAACACAATTTGTCTGCAACACCTTTAGAACTTAAAATAGATAAAAACATGAAATTCAGTGCTATGTGACACATTCAGCTACAGTGGTTCGCAGATCTTCTGAAGACAACTTTCCAGAGAAGGGGGGAAAAACAGTGCCATAATCTAAGCCTTCATCTTATATGGTCTGATTTGTCAGGCATTTGTATTAACATGTGAGTTCACAGTTGCTCTTAGGGAATTCAACATATTAATTCAATGGTTCTCAAAGTGGGGTCCAGGGACCCTCAGGATTCCTTGAGTGGGTTCCAAATGGACCCTTACAGGACCCTTACAGTGTATAAATGGAACCAAATGCCATTATATACTCTTATTGTTCTGGGGGTCCTTGAACGTGGTTTGAGTACCACTGGATTAGTTCATTCAGTCATTATTTCAGTGGTAGCCTCAGATGCATTTTCTATTAATACAATTATGTAACATAATGTATGTCATATTCATATTATAATGCACTCCTCCCCTGATCATGGCAGGCTATTTACACTTCCCAAGTTCCCTGCCTACCTGATCATTCCTTGTATCTCCTCCTCACTGCTGGCTGTGCTGCCCTGCTGCTGCTGTCTCTGCTGTCCATTACCTCGCTGTGTGCTGCTGCACTATAGGTTTTGCAATCCCACCACCTATACGCCGGCATCCACCTGTGGGCTCTGTTTCTATATTCCGCTTTGGGGGTTTAATTCATTCCCTGTAATCACGTAATAATACATTTTCATGCTTAAGGAATTAATAGTGACAGAGCCCTGATGTCAAACTATGCTTCAGATATCAATGCTCAAATTTTATGCTAAAAATATTTTTAGCTAGGCTGGAATATAGTCTAGAGACTAGTCTAATCCCCCAGTGGATTTAGTTCCCCACCAGACCTCAGCCCTGCTATTTTTGAAATCCTGTAATAATACTATAATATTAGCAGTATAGTATAGATTCCAAAAGTTACTGCCAACTTCTACCCTACCTTTACCTCTGGTCATTTTCTGCTAGTCTTTGAATACATCCCCTAGTGTCCACACAGTTGAATGTTCATTGTTGTGCTCCAGGAGTTCAAGCTATGTTGAACTTTGTACAGTAGGATGTAATACAGACACAAGTCCAAATATCTGGGTCCTTGGTCAAAGAAGCAAGAGCTGAAATGATCAACCATATTTGGACTAGGCTAGGTAGCTATACAAGGTCCAACCAAAGTCACAATATTGCTTTAACACAACATGAGTAGCCTGCTATACTCAACATTAAATAATAGTATGGAGCATCAATGTATTTCTTATACATACGAATGTTCAGATAAAGGTTTATTTTTAAAAGTAAAATGATGTAGTATTAGTAATTTAGTATGGCTCATACACAGGTTGGCAAAATGAGGGCCAAAACCTGAAGCCACTGAGACATCAGAGTAGCAAATATAACAGCTCACCAAACAGAAAAGCCATGGATACCAAAACAAATAACAGTGATTCCGATGTGTTTGTTGGTGGTGTACAATGTGAAACATCCAGTGACAACATGGGACAAGATACACTTCAGGTGTTGGTGAATGGGTATTAGTGTCAGTTAAGTTCTTAATTAAGTCCCCTGTGTCTTTCAAATAAGATGAGGGTGTAAGCAGCTGTCAAGCTTGCTCAATCAATAGATACCGGTCAACAAAGAGGCTGCTGTAGGGTGACCAGGATGTTTGTGCACCTTGGAGAGAGCTGGTGCAGGATACTTATTTAACATAAAGAATTGCATGTTTGAATGTCTCTCAAGGATTGCTATCTATTTTCTCCTTCCTGCCATTTGTGCCGGTGGACCAACTTCGCATTCCGATTTTCACCATCAGGTGCCTGATTCTACTTACCTGGAAAGTAAAAACAACGAATCATGCGTGCTCACTTTCACACAGAAATGATAGAAATTACTTCTCATGCACAGACTCTAAATTTTATTTCAGTCATATTTAAAAGAAAAAGAAAAAATAAACTACAAAAAGAAAAAATAATTCTCTGACAGTGAATGTTAACAGAGAATAAAACAGAGGCATGAATGTAGTATGAATGTTATGGGGAACACAATCTGTTTGGGACTGTTGGTTGAAATGTGTCAATGTTCTGACTGTGCATCTGAGAAGTGGGATTGGAAGCATCAGCACAGGTCCAAACTCAAACTCAGACTCTTGGCCCAGGGACCATGAGGACCCAGACAGGAGAGCCAGATCCAAGTCTAAGTTTAAGGCCAGACCACGGCTCTATCTTCTCCTGATTAGTCTGCTTAATGATAGATGCGTCTGATGGACTGGATCTTAGGGGTCTGACAGTGAGAGCCCCAGTTCCTCCAGTGCTGATAGTCTCCACTGTGTCTTTCACACTCCATGATGTACTGCTGGCCTCTGTAACCAGGGTACTCATAGCACACAAATCTAGAGAGAGAGAGAGAGAAAGAGAGAGAGACGAGTGATGAGGAAAGTTCGATAATGAGTCACAAGTTGCATCTTATCGTGACATTTGGCATTTTATATTTAAAAAGAGAAACAAATTTACAGACTTTACAGAAAGGGAGGGTAGAAGGATGGTTGTGGCCTGGGTGGGTGGATGAGAGGATGGGAGCCAGAAGGATGGAGACGTGTGCCACGTGCCAACTAAATGTCGAGGGTTTAAATCTAAACTAATCTCATGCTGGCAGTTACACTTTTCATAATTTTGTGATTAGAGACCCAATGATAGTGTTGAATTCCATGATAACTATAAATTATCAATACATTGGTTTGATCAGCGGGCCAGATATGCAGAGGGGAGAAATTTACACACTAAAGTCCTCAGTGTTAATTCATCCTTTTGTAACTCAGAGTGGACACAAACCGAATGGAGATTTGACTGTTTTTCAGTATCAATAAAAATGTTTGTCCCCACAATGCAGGTACTATACCGAAAGGCTTGGTTGGAGAAAGTGCAACATCAACTGTTGATTCTGATCGTATGAGTGAGCGTGTGACCACGCTGATGCATTAAACTTACGCTCCACACTGCACGTGCATGGAGCCCACCTCAGGCATGCACCAGCCCATGGCCTGCAGAGAGGGGTAGTCGTCACACAGCTCAGTGCAACGGCCCATGAAGTTCTCCCTCTCATAGATGGTCATACGGCTGCTCTGGTGAGACTGGGGGGTGGTTGTCGGACATGGATAAAGTGGAAGAGAGAGAGAGTGTTAAGTGTTAAGTCATACCCCACCAGTGGTGTGTTGTAGAATTATTTTGAGGGCATACGCTCCGTGGCTATTCCTGTGCCCAGGATAGGCATTATGATAGGCATTATGCCGACATAATGCCTATCAGATACACTACTTTGAAAGGTTCAGAGGGCATACTCTCAGTCACTCACTCACTCACTCACTCACTCACTCACTCACTCACTCACTCACTCATCATCTTTTCACCCTTTCCATACTTTTCCTAAGCATTATTTCTCCCACTGACTCACAACAACCATCACAAGAGATCTCTGTCCTTCACTTGCACACTTGTTCTCTCTCTCTCTCTACTCACAGCACAGTAGATGGGGCGGAAGGACATGAGGCGCTCCACGTGGTAGGACAGGGAGCCGCTGTAGGCGTCCCAGTGGGGGTACTCTCCCCTCTCCAGAATGAACTGCTGTCCCTGGAAGTCATGGTGCTCATAACCCACCCAACTGGACAGAGGGATGAAAGAAAGACATTGATTTAAGGACCACGTCACCCATTGTCAACTATACAATGGTAAAACTGTTTGTCGGTCTGTGTCTCAGAGGAGGGCTGGGGACAGCTCAGAAACCTGCCTATCATCGGTAAGCAGGTTTGGTAATTTCAAATTATATTGTTTTATTAATGCAAGAACAGTTTATTTCAGCATGCTAACTCTCCAGGAAGAGACTGTATCAGGCCATCGGTAGGCAGGTAGGTTTCTGAAATGTCCACAGCCCTCCTC